>NC_090443.1:78652188-78984002 GCF_031143425.1 Pleurodeles waltl | reverse complement strand
TTTTCAATCACGCTGGAAGCTCTGCTTCCAGCTCGATGGGGGAGACCCTGTGACTAATTCACGGGGGGTGGGGGTGGGGTGGGGGGGGGAGAGTAGGGGGGGGGAGAGTAGGGGGTGGGGTGGGGGGGGAGAGTAGGGGGGGGTGGGGGGGGGGGGGGGAGAGTAGGGGGGAGGTGGGGGAGGTGGGGGGAAGGGCTTCCCCTTCCATCCCTGACTTGGGGGGGTGGGGGGGAACCCCACAGAGGGAGCGAGAGCGCTCCCTCTGGGCTGTGTGCCGAGGACGTAGTGGTTACGTCCTCGGCACAGCAGCACTGTGCCGCAGAACGTAACCACTACGTCCGCGGCACAGAAGGAGTTAAAGAGACACTGAAAGGCGCAAGGGGTTATTATTTTGGGGTCCCCACTAACCTAGTGTGGGGGACCCAGAGATGATGTAGACAGAAAGAGTACGTCATGCTGAATGTTTTTTAAGTGGTCTCCTTGTCCTAGGACCACCTCAGCTGAGTTATAAGCAAAAATGTTTTGTAAAAGTAATGCCCTGCAAAGCATTATGGGGCGATTTCCCTAGTGCAGTGAATATTGTAGTATTGGCTCTTCCACTGTGCTGGGAGAGCTGCTTTCGCTTTGAGGCTTTCTGTTTAATGTAAAGCATTAACCAATTTCAAGTGTTTTAAGGGGAGAGCCACAAGAAATGACTGATTAGGTAACTATGAACAATGTGACCAGTGCTCCAATACCGCTGATCCAGTTCACGGTGTTGTGCCTGTTTGCGCTGTGAGCGCCATGGCCACCATGCAGCACGAAGGGGAGGGACAAAAGAGAGAAAAAATAGTCCACCCACGCTGAAGTATATCGTCAATCGTGCAATAATCCATGTAAGGGGCAGTGTGCAAGGTGTGACAAAAAACAGCCTCAAGGCGAGATAAGCGTAAAGCATTTACTAATGACATTAAGCCTCATATTTATACTTTTTTAGCGCCGCATTTGCGTCGTTTTTTTTGACGCAAAATCAGTGCAAACTTACAAAATACAATTGTATTTTGTAAGTTTGCGCCGCTTTTGCATCAAAAAGCGGCACAAATGCGGCACTAAAAAAGTATAAATATGGGCCTAAGTGAGTTTTGAAAGGCAAGCCCAGGAATGAATGTAGGTGATGGGCGTGGTTAAAAGCCGACAATCCTTACAACAGGTCTAAGCGCTTGCACGCTCAACCTAAAATATAATCTTTGGTCCTCTTTCCCTTATTAGCCGATCTCAGAACTGACTGGAAATAATAATTATATTTTCACAGTATCTCAAGGCAATATAGTTCATAGTGGGGGCTCAGAAAAATAAATTGTCAACTGCATTTCGACCCCGTATAGCAATATAAGAGGGTTTTCATTAAGCCCAAGGCCCAGATTTACAAAGATGTCACACAATACAGCGCAGCACCCAAAGTTGCTGTATTGCGGTAGAGGAAGAGACTGAAATAGCCATAAGTATGGCACTGACCTGCTCTCTCTCTAGTACTGCCTTGCTCCATGTGTACACCTTAGCACCATAGTGCAAAGGTGCCTGCGTAATCTCTAGCATAAACTTTGTACTTGAAGGGAGCCTTCCATTACAAAATACTATGCCTAGACATACTTTAAAACTTTGCCCACTTCGGATGTGTGCTGTACAGCGCAACATACAAAGTTGAAAACGTTTGGGAAATAAAAGCATTTTCCATATTAGCCTGCCTCAAACAAGGGCTATTTTTGGTGCAAACTCGTCTCTATTGGTAGTAGATAGAGTTTTACGTAAAAAAAAAACCATAGGTGGTTAGAACATCTCCTTGATCCAAAGTAATGTAAACCGCTACTTTGCCTTACTTTCAGGTCATTTTAAAGCACAAAACATTTTTGCGCTGGAAAGTAAATTTAAAATGGAAATAAATGTAAAATAAAACGTTGTCCTGGTTTGCATCACTTCTGTTGAATAGAACCAGTACAAAATGTTAGTAAATCTGCCCCCAAGTGTCTGCTACAATTTTTAATTATTCACACAATTGATTCCAAAAGGACCTTATTTTTGTGTCATTATTGCTCCCCACGTCTTTAGGTATTGAGGTCTACCTCCTTTACATGATGGATCTCCTTTTTTGTTCATGTGAGCAAAGTAGACTTTTAATATTTCATCTGAAACAACTAGATATTTTTGGTTTGCAGGTGTAACTTTGTATGCTTCAGAGGGTGTATCAAATGATTTAGCCATATCAGATTCACGGAACAATATTAGACGCACAGATATATTTTTTGTCCTAAAGGCACTTCACTTCAGTACCAGAAAGCTTAGGTAATGAAGCCCCCTCAGAATGCATTCCAGTATGAATGACGACTCTTTGGAAACAATGACTGGAAGGAATAAGTCTTCTAGGTACCAGACCTGTAAAAATAGGTTTATCATCGAGGTCGTTGGTGCCTTGTTTGCTTTCAACCTCGGAAGTTGTGGAAATGTTACGGTGCACAGAAACCTAAAATGGAAGATAGATAAAAAGTGTAATGTAGGAATTGGTGTTGCAGTTTGCTCATCCAGGTCAGGTGTGTGTTCAGGTACTGAACAAGAATATGGGCAGATATGCAGAACAAAGGCCTTGCCACGAATGCAGATATTGGAATCCGATCAAGGTCCGAAGTAAGAAAAGGGGAAAAGCAGCCGGTCCCAACGATGGAAGATGGCTAAAAACAGCAAGTCACTAATGCCAAGTGTGATCTCCTCAATTAGAAGAAAAGGAACTGGTGTTAGAAAAAACAGGCACATAAGGCGAATAGGTCTGTGGTGTATATGCACTCATCTCACGAAACTGAGCACTAGGGCATAGCTGTTCAAGCTATACTCTGGCACCTCACCCGTTGGCTCAGGCATCCAATGAGTTTGGAGGAGAAATGAATGGGACAGGTGTATTACCAGAATACCTTAGTGAGAATATCGTCTGACATAAATATTGGTCCCAAATATTGTTTACAATATATTTGCTCCATCGGAGTTAATAATGGAAAATCAACATCCAATTGGACAATATTTTTGTAAATAATATCTAGGACACAATATATATGTGATACAATATTTCTGACTACGATATTCTGATATACAACTGACCAGATACCTTTCATGCGAATTGTGCCTTCTCGCCTACCAATGATTGTGTGGAATCTTAAGATCCCTTCCCTAGTCCTCATTGTGCTCCACTCAAGCATTGAATTCTCACTGTGGCGTTACCTCCTACTTTTTGTGCAAGATACAAATCATCTGCACTAATCCTAGGACCCTCATGTCCTCCCTCCACCTAACACTCAAGCCCACCATCAATGCCAGGTCTCCCTAACCTTGCTTCATCTCATCCTCCAAATAGCACATCCATCTTGCTCTCTCTTTGAACCAAAATCCTGAGAACAACCTTTGTTATCCTCTACTTAAGCAGCCCTAACCAGTCCTAATTACTAAATCCTATTACTGATAATTTTTCTCTCCTGATGTTTTAAAAAAACACAGCTATTTTTTCACAGACTGACCCTCTACTGCTCCACCTACAACTTCTGCTCTTCCAGAGAGGATTTCAATGTTTCCACTTAACAGGCACTGCTCCCTCCTGGGAATCCAAATTCCTCACCCACCTACACCACATCTGCTTGTCATCATCCATCGTTTTCTCAACTGTTCTCCGCAATTTGACACACTTGACCCACCCACGCTGCGGTCCACTTAAAACTCCTTAATTATCATAGTTATTCCTGTTAGTTTATTCACCTTGTACCTCGCTGAACACCGTCACTTGTCTGTGATTTAGTCCTCTTAAAGCTAAAGCACTTGGGCCCATATTGATTAACACACACAGAAAGAGTAAAAAACGAGGAGAAATACAGATATACCTCCTTGTTGTGCCTCACCTGGATAGATGTAGGATTTTGATACATTCACAGGTTTACCAGGTGGGTAAATTTGGGAATCAGTCAAAACCCAGGGGAGTTGCGTGGGAACACCCATGGTATGCCTATGGAACACCTCCCTGGGTAGAGTAAGACAATGCAGTAATTTGCGCTGCCTTGCCTTACTCCATATTTTTAAAGCCATTTAAAGCCATGCAAAGTGGCTTTGCATGGTTTCAAAAATATGAGTTGGTGGTTTGCGGCACATATGTACTACGTTGCATGGTGCGAGCATGCGGCAACTCGGTCATAAATATGCCCTTATATTAACACAGTCTCTGCCCTCTTCTGTCTCCTTGTTTCACTTGACACAACACAGCATGGTGTCAATTGTGGGTGTAACACAGGCCCTTGCAGTGCAGGACGCTCTCATCCTTCAGTCCTCTCCAGGCAGCGTAAAGCTTATGAATATCTGCCATAGTCTGAAGGGAGCACAATCATTTTGTGTTACGCCGCTAGAGCCTTTCCACAGACAATAGCCAAAATACCCTAAAATGTTCTCATCCCTCATGTTCGCTCACCAACAAAAACTTTAAAAAATACATAGTTCCCCTGTTACCCCTTCTTGCCCCCATGTTCGTTCCCACATGGTATTTCATTGCCATCCAGTAGAAACTTTACCTTCCACATTGACAGCAGCGTTCTTTTCTCATGTCCACCCAAAAACATTTTGTATTTCAACCTCTTTAGCGTCCACAGCATCTGAAGTATCTGACCACATGTTCCCTCAGTGCTCACGGCTAGAACAAATTGTAGTGCCCCCTCTTGGCACACCACTAAGCTTCATCAAATGCACACTCTTCAGCCTACCATGAATCATTCCCTCCTCATGAGCTCACCACAAGGCAGGCTGGCACTTAGCACAGAATCAGGCTCTAGGACTTAAACGCATGCACTGTTTATCCCCATAACTAAAGGACTACAAGATTTCCACTCCCACAACATCCAACCAGTTGCCACTTCAGAGTCGTTGCCCACTTCCGAATGTGCTATCTTTTTGGGCTACACCGTCACTGTCTTAGCCTCCTCCAATGGACCACCCTCCCACTGGCCCAGAGCAATGACCTCCTCCTAGATGTTCAAGCAAGCCCTGAAAGCAGTGGTGCTGCAAGAATTTTCAAGGGGGCGCTCCCATCAATGCTATGCCAGTGAAGCCATAGGGGTTGTGAAAAATCCAAGTGTTCCACAAAGTGTAGCAAATTAGCCATGCTCATTCCACAGAACAATGGTGGGCAAATAGTGGGTATCCAGTGGTACATTTTAGAGCTACATTGACCTAGATAAATGAAGAAAGCATGTTGTGCTAGGGTACTGCCTTTTACAGAGAGCACATTTTCCAAGGTAAATGGCCTCTTGTATTGTCTATTAAATTTGCATCAGGCATGTTGTTTTACTGCTACACCTGTGTAGCTCATGAACAACAGCGTACTTACATCTAATTTCTGTGTGTATTGTATGTTTATCATTTGTGCATTACCCAGGCAAAGTGTCCTGATTTGTTTTGCATATTAAAATCTTTGTTTCCATCACACCTCATAATTCCAAAAAGCTTTATGCCTCATTTGACGATTTCTTGATACTGACATATTTTCAGCTATTTTTTCATTTCCTTTACAAGTACTTAGGTTTTATTTTGTGTTAAAAATATTTGAAATACTGTAGCCTTTCCTTTCTTGGCTTCTGTTCCCAGCACAATTGTCACTTGGTGCATTACAAAATTGTATCACCGTCCAAAAAAGGAAACGTAAACACCATTCTTAATGTTAACCCCTTCGCTGCCAGGCCTTTTCCCCCTCCTGTGCCGAGCCTTTTTTTGGCTATTTGGGGCAGTTTGCGCTGAGGCCCTCATAACTTTTTGTTCACATAAGCTACCCACGCCAAATTTGCATCCTTTTTTTCTAACATCCTAGGGATTCTAGGGGTACCCAGACTTTGTGGGTTCCCCTGAAGGAGACCAAGAAATTAGCCAAAATACAGTGAAACATTTTTTTTTTTTTTTAAATGGGAAAAAAGGGCTGCAGAAGGCAGCTCGTGGTTTTTCCCTGAAAATGGCATCAACAAAGGGTTTGCGGTGGCAAGATCACCATCTTCCCAGCTTTTAGGAACAGGCAGACTTGAATTAGAAAACCCAATTTTTCAATACAATTTTGACATTTTACTGGGACATACCCCATTTTTACTATTTTTTGTGCTTTCAGCCTCCTTCCAGTTAGTGACCAAAATGGGTGAGAAACCAATGCTGGAACCCAGAAAGCTAAACATTTCTGAAAAGTAGACACAATTCTGAATTCAGCAAGGGGTCATTTGTGTAGATCCTACAAGTGTTTCCTACAGAAAATAACAGCTGAAATAAAAAAATATTGAAATTGAGGTGAAAAAAACAGCCATTTTTCTCCACGTTTTACTCTGTAACTTTTCCCTGCGATGTCAGATTTTTGAAAGCAATATACCGTTACGTCAGCTGGACTCTTCTGGTTGCGGGGATATATAGGGCTTGTAGGTTCATCAGAAACTCTAGGTACCCAGAGGTAATAAATGAGCTGCACCTTGCAATGGGTTTTTATTCTATACCTGGTATATAGCAATTCATTTGCTGAGATATAAAAAATGAAAAATAGGTATCAAGAAAACCTTTGTATTTCCAAAATGGCCACAAGATAAGGTGTTGAGAAGCAGTGGTTATTTGCACATCTCTGAATTCCGGGGTGCCCATACTAGCAGGTGAATTACAGGGCATTTCTCAAATAGACGTCTTTTTTACACACTGCCTTACATTTGGAAGGAAAAAATGTAGAGAAAGACAAGAGGCAATAACACTTGTTTTGCTATTCTGTGTTCCCCCAAGTCTCCCGATAAAAATGGTACCTCACTTGTGTGGGTAGGCCTAGCGCCCACAAAAGGAAATGGCTCTAAACACAACATGGACCCATCACATTTTTTCACAGAAAACAGAGGTGTTTTTTACAAAGTGCCTACCTGTGGATTTTGGCCTCTAGCTCAGTCGGCACCTGGGGAAACCTAGCAAACCACTGCATTTTTTAAAACTGGACACCTAGGGGAATCCAAGATGGGGGTGACTTGTGGGGATCTGACCAGGTTCTGTTACCCAGAATCCTTTTGCGAACCTCAAAATTTGACCAAAAAAACACTTTTTCCTCTCATTTCGGTGACAGAAAGTTCTGGAATCTGAGAGGAGCCACACATTTCCTTCCACTCAGCGTTCCCCCAAGTCACCCGATAAAAATGGTACCTCACTTGTGTCGGTAGGCCTAGCGCCCACGAAAGGAAATGGCCCAAAACACAACGTGGACACATCACATTTTTTCACAGAAAACAGGTGTTTTTTACAAAGTGCCTACCTGTGGATTTTGGCCTCTAGCTCAGCCGGCACCTGGGGAAACCTAGCAAACCAGCGCATTTTTTAAAACTAGACACCTAGGGGAATCCAAAATGGGGTGACTTGTGGGGCTCTGACCAGGTTCTGTTACCCAGAATCCTTTGCAAACCTCAAAATGTGACCAAATAAACACTTTTCCCTCTCATTTCGGTGACAGAAAGTTCTGGAATCTGAGAGGAGCCACAAATTTCCTTCCACCCAGCGTTTCCCCAAGTCATCCGATAAAAATGGTACCTCACTTGTATGGGTAGGCCTAGCGCCCATGAAAGGAAATGGCCCAAAACACGACGTGGACACATCACATTTTTTCACAGAAAACAGAGGTGTTTTTTACAAAGTGACTACCTGTGGATTTTGGCCTCTAGCTCAGCTGGCACCTGGGGAAACCTAGCAAACCAGCACATTTTTGAAAACTAGACACCTAGGGGAATCCAAGACGGGGTGACTTGTGGGGCTCTGACCAGGTTCTGTTACCCAGAATCCTTTGCACACGTCAAAATTTGACCAAAAAACACTTTTTCCTCTCATTTCGGAGACAGAAAGTTCTGGAATCTGAGAGGAGCCACAAATTTCCTTCCACCCAGCGTTCCTCCAAGTCTCCCGATAAAAATGGTACCTCACTTGTGTGGGTAGGCCTAGCGCCCACGAAAGTAAATGGCCCAAAACCCAACGTGGACACATCACATTTTTTCACAGAAAACAGAGGTGTTTTTTACAAAGTGCCTACCTGTGGATTTTGGCCTCTAGCTCAGCTGGCACCTGGGGAAACCTAGCAAACCAGCACATTTTTGAAAACTAGACACCTAGGGGAATCCAAGACGGGGTGACTTGAGGGGCTCTGACCAGGTTCTGTTACCCAGAATCCTTTGCAAACCTCAAAATATGACCAAAAAAACACCTTTTCCTCTCATTTCGGAGACAGAAAGTTCTGGAATCTGAGAGGAGCCACAAATTTCCTTCCACCCAGCGTTCCTCCAAGTCTCCCGATAAAAATGGTACCTCACTTGTGTGGGTAGGCCTAGCGCCCACGAAAGTAAATGGCCCAAAACCCAACGTGGACACATCACATTTTTTCACAGAAAACAGAGGTGTTTTTTTACAGTGCCTACCTGTGGATTTTGGCCTCTAGCTCAGCTGGCACCTGGGGAAACGTAGCAAACCAGCACATTTTTGAAAACTAGATACCTAGGGGAATCCAAGATGGGGTGACTTGTGGGGCTCTGACCAGGTTCTGTTACCCAGAATCCTTTGCAAACCTCAAAAATTGGCCCAAAAAAGTTTTTCCTCTTATTTCGGTGACAGAAATTCTGGAATCTGATAGGAGCCACAAATTTCCTTCCAGCTAGCGTTCCCCCAAGTCTCCTGATAAAAATGGTACCTCACTTGTGTGGGGTGCATGGGGGCACCTGTGTTTTTGGTCCTGCGCTCAGCAGCCTTCTAGGGAAACCTACGAAACCCAGACATTTTTGACGGGAGTCCAGTGAGGTGTGACTTGCGTGGATCCCCCAATGTTTTCTTACCCAGAATCCTCAGCAAACCTCAAATTTACATTTTTCCCACATTTCTGTGTGGGATCACCGCACTGGGACACATTTCATACCACCCAATGTTCCCCTCAGTCTCCCGGTCAAAATGATACCTCATTTGTGTAGGTGTGCCAAGTGCTTGTGAAAGGGAAGAGCCAAAACCATGTTGATATTGAGGGGGAGCAAAGGGGGTCCAAAAGGGCAGTTTGCAAAAAAACATTTTTAGGCTGGCAAGTGCAGCAGAATTTTTATCGGTATAGATGAGACAATGCTGGCTGGTAGGAATTTTGTGGATTCCTGCAGATTCGGGAAGGTTCCATCACATAAAAATTGGAAAAATGTGTGATTTCCAGCAAAGTTGTAGGTTTCCAGGGGATTGTGGGTAAAAAAATGGTGTGGGGTGCATGTGAAACACACCACCCTGGAATCACCCAGATGTTTAGTTTTCAGATGTGTCTAGGTCTTGTGGATTTTTCTACATGGCAGCGTCCCAAAGTCCATAAAGTGCAGCCCTCACCATTCCAAGTGGGACGATTTTGAGAGTAAGCCAAGTTCTCATGGCCCAAATGTAAAACTAAAACCCCAAATAATCAAATGTCTTCTTGCTGGCTGTGAGATAAGATGTTTTGGAGTGCGGGGGAGAGCTGAAAGACTGTTACCCTCTTCAGTTGAGGTGGGGGCGTAACCAGGCCCATACTGGTTGGTAGCCACCACTCCAATATATATATATATTTTTTTAAATTCCCTGGCATCTAGTAGACTTTCTGCCCCCCCGGGGTGTGGATCAGGGGCAATTGCCCCATCTGCCCACTGGTGGGTAGAACAACTTTGGCCCCATTTATTTGCGGTGGAGGTATGGCCATACCCCCACCCGCTTATTTAAAAAAAATAAACTTCCATGGCCTCAGGTGGGCTTTCTGCCCCCCCCCCCTTGGGGGCAGATGGGCCTTCCAAAAATTGAACAGTAATGTGCCCCCATGGGGAACGACCCTTACCCAAGGGGCTGCCCCCCTAAAGAAAACACACGCATACACACACACCAATCCCTGGTGCCTACGTGGTTTCTGCACCCATGGGCGCAGATCGGCCTAACATAAATTGGCTGAAATGGTCTAAATACAATTTGCCCTCCATGGGAGCGACCCTTGCCTAATGGGTCGCTCCCCATCTAAAAAAAAAAAAAAAAAAAAAAAAAAGAACACAAAAAATAAATTAGCCCTGGCGCCTACAGGTTTCTGCCCCCCCCCCCTGGGAGCAGATCGGGCGCATAACAATAGGCCGATCTGCCCCCAGGGGGGGCAGAAATGGCCTAAAATAATTTTGCCCCCGCCCACCCCACACCCCGGGGAGCGACCCTTGCCTACGGGGTCGCTCCCCTTGTGTGACATTGGCGCAAAAAAAAAGATCCCCGGTTCCTAGTGGTTTCTGCCCCCCTTGGGGGCAGATTGACCTAATTAAAATAGGCTGATCTGCCCCCCAGGGGGGCAGAAACGGCCTAAAATAAATTTGCCCCCCAGGGGAACGACCCTTACCTAAGGGGTCACTCCCCACCTCTAAAAAAAACAAAACAAAAATAAAAATGATCCCTGGTGCCTAGAGGTTTCTGCCCCCCATAGGGTCAGATCAGCCTAATAATAGGCCAATCTGCCACTAGGGGGGGGGGGGAACCTCTAGGCACCAGGGATGATTTTTATTTTTGTTTTGGGCGGGGGCAGAAAAGGCCTGAAAAAAAATGCCCCACCTGGGAGCGACCCTTGCGCAAGGGGTCGCTCCCTCATGTCAGTTTCCTAAAAAAAAAAAAATCCCTGGTGTCTAGTGGGCGTTTTAGCAGCCGGATTGCTTGCAATCCGGCTGGTAAAACGCTCAGAGAGACTTCAAAGGGAAGGAAATTAATTTCCTTCCCTTTGAAGCCTCTCCGGCCTCCTCCACGTGATCGGAAGAGAAATGCAAAGCTGCAACCTGAATTTCCAGCGCGATGGGAGGAGGCCTCTGTGATAGCGCGCGATCGTGCGCTGACGTCTCGGGCTTCCCCTTCCATCCCTGCCTTGGGGGGTGTGGGTGAACCACATAGAGGGAGCGCTAGGCTCCCTCTGGGCTCTGTTCCCAGGACGTAATTGTTACGTCCTGGGCACACGAGCACTGTGCCTCAGGACGTAACCATTATGTCCTGGGCACAGAAGGGGTTAAACAAGCAGCAGTTTGTCAGGAAGCACTGCATGACACTTGACCTTTGTCTTGGAACACCCATCAAATCAATCTATAGTTAAAGGCCTCCTTATTGCTCATTCCCCTTCTGAAGTTCAGCAGGGTTATCTTGAGGGTGCTGCAGCACCTCCCACAGCCCTCTACCAGCGCTCCTGCCTGAAGGTCCACCTCATCGCACAAAAAAGTACAAAATACCACCTCATTAAACTTCATGTCCTGCCGTGCTCTGGACCATCAGCAACCACTGAACCCCAAGATAAGGCCTACATTGAATGTAATGCCTGGCTACATTTGTACCATTACCTTGCCAATATTCCCTGTAGGAAAGTGCCCTTTTTGGCATGCTGCCCCCCACACTTTTTGCCTGCTATTGACGATGACTTGTGTGAGGGTGTGCTGAGATCCTGCTAACCAGGCCCCAACACCAGTGTTCTTTCCCTAAACTGGACCATTGTTTCCACAATTAGCACACCCTTGGCACACAACTAAGTCCTTTGTAAGAGGTACCAGTGCTAGCAAGGGCTCTGTGACCAGAGAGAGGGCCCCCATGGGCTGCAGCATGTATTGTGCCACCCTAAGGGACCTCTCGCCAAGCACATGTACACTGCCATTGCAGCTTGTGTGTGCTGGTGAGGAGAAAATGACAGAGTCGACATGGCACCCCGTCCTGAGTGACATGCCTACAAAACCACTGCCTGTGGCATAGGTAAGTCACCCCTCTAGCATTCATTACAGCCCTAAGGCAGGGTGCACTATACACAGGTTTCTGACCTGCTGGGGTGAGAGCCTTTGTGCTCTCTGAGGCCAGAAACAAATCCTGCTCTGGGCGAAGGTGCTTCACACCTCCCCACTGCATGAACTGTAACATTTGATGTTTAACCTCAAAGGCTCAGGCCTCCTATTACAGTGCCCCAGGGCACTCCAGCTAGTGGAGATTCATGCCCCCTCCCCCGGACAAAGCCCCACTTTTGGCAGCAAGTCCGGCTGAAAGTTTAGGTAAAACTGGGAGGAGTGACCACTCAGCTAGGACCACCCCTAAGGTGTCCAGAGATGAAGTGACCCCCTCCCTGCAGAATCCTCCCTCTTGGTTTGAAGGACAGGGACTTATAGGGTTAGGAGTGTGCCACCCTCCCCAAAGGGAGTGGGCACAGGAAGAGTGTCGCCACCCTCAGGAATAGTAGCCATTGGCTACTGCCCTCTGACCCCTGTAACGCCCCTAAATCTAGATTTTAAGGGCACCCCTGAACCTAGCTCACCAGATGCCTGGCGACCCCAAGACAAGAAGAAAAAAGGGCTGCTAAGCCGAACTCCCAGCAGTAAAGACTCCAGAGGTCAACTGACTTGGCCCCAGCCCCACCGGCCTGTCTGCAGCTTCAAGGACTCTGCTACCAAACATCAACACATCCAGCAGGATCAGCAACCTCTTCAAACCCCCAGAGGACTGCCTGCCCACCAGAGGACCAAAATCCCTTGAGGACAGCTACCCATTCCAGAACAATCCCTCCAAAAGGACTCCAGAACTGCCCCAGATCCACGAGTCCTGACCACTCTGCACCCGATGCTCACAATCCGTGTCCAGGTGGCCCACCAGTTCAGAGTAGGTTCCCAGGTGATCCTGACCTTGTGTCCATCCTGGGTTGACCCCTCCTGGCCAACACAACGACGTCTGCAACCTAAATCCGGAGGACCACCCTGACCACGAGAGAACTACGAAGGTTTCCAACAACTAAAGGTACCGCTGCACCCGCAGCCTCCTGGCCTTGGGGAATCCAACTGCCGGTCCAGCAACATCCAACAGGTGGCCATCCTCCCTGTTCAGCTTGTAGTTTCCTGGAACTGGTACTTACCAGCCAGATTAATTGTTACTGAGTGCCTCTAGTCTCTACAGTATATGATCCCTTTCTAAATCTAACTTCAACTTTGACCTCTGCACCCGACTGGCCCCGTGTTGCTGGTAGTGTAGGTTTGGGGTCATCCTGAACCCTGCCCAGTGGTCATCCTAATCCCCTGAAACTGGAACTGTAAGTCAAGTACTTACCTCAAAACTGCACTAACACTTCCCCCCGGACTGTTCTGAAAATTGCACTATCAACTTTTAAAAGTGAAAAGTGTTACTTGCTTGTAAACCATTTTCTTTGCCAAATCTAAACAAAGTGGTATTGATACACATGTTCGACACTTATTTGCAAATGTACTTACGTGCAAAAAGATCCTTTTGGTTCTAGAAATAAAGTAACAAAATATATTTTTGCTATTTAAAAACAATTGGCCTGGAGTTAGTCATTGAGTGTGTGCCTCATTTCTTGACTCTGTGGACAACAAAAGCTCTGCAATACCCTCTGATAAACCTAACTGCTCGACCACACTACCACAAACGAGTGCATTAGTACTATCAACTTTAGCCTCTGTTAAGCCTCTGGGGAGCCCCAGGACTCTGTGCACACTATATCTAATTTTAATATAGTATATACAGAGCTGCTTCCTACACTCCCTTATACTCGGTCTGTATAACCCACCTCCTTAGTTCTTATGTCATCCTACTGAGGACTAATGCACAGTTTTGGGCTAGCCAACAAACAACATATTTTACACATTATGTTGTGGCTTTAGAGCTTTATGGGTAAGAAAGGCTCCAGAAACCAAGACAGTTTATCTCCCACACAAATTCCTTGTTACCTAACTTTTTATAAGCTTTCTTATAACTCAAGCACTGTTCTAGGTAGTAATACTGCAACCTAAAAATAGTGATGACGGTGGGTGCAGTATTTCAAATACAGATACCACAGGGTGCGAAATGTAGCGATGCTGTATTACCATATCATTACAATTTCTGCAGGTTGAAATGGGTGTGTAACATGCAAATCCTGTGTGTCTCCCCCTCTGAGGTGCGCAAAATTGGAATACTACCCTTTATACATGCACAATATATACCTAAATTAACATGGTGAAGTTGTGTGGGCAAAAACCTTCAGGTCAGTGCTTGTTGTTTCCGGTGCGGAGCACAGGCACTTATTTTTGCGGGCCGGCACTTATTCTTCTGCCTCAAGCATTTGCTGCGAGCAAAAGACACATATAGGAAAGACGGAGGGAGAGAAAAACGAAAGTGTCACAAAGGGAGAAAGCAGAAAGCTGCAAGAGTGAGCGTAAGGGGCAGGGGGTGGCTGTAAATGCATAAAAGAGGCCCGAGATGGCTTCAGGAGCACACTGCCTCAGTATTAATGTGCTCGCACATTTAAGTGCCTCAGCCGTGTTTTTAAGAGGAGGGCTTTGAGCACAAGCACGTTTATCTTTAGGTGCAATAATTACTGCAACTCTGTAAATCCCGTTTCATGCGCAAACTCCGGATTAAGGGTGTAGTTGTAATGAGGGCCAACATATTTAGTGTTGTTACCTTGTGAGAAATGGATATTAATTTGACTCCCGAGGAGTAGCACGTAAAAGAGGTTTTCCTTTGCTATGTTGGTTCAGTTTCCATGGGCATGTTTTGTATCCCGAAGAACCGATCATTTTACATCGAAGACCCATCATTTCAACTGGAACTTTCTGTCTGTCTTTATGATCCAACAGCCATCCCCGTGACACAGACCTCAGGAAGCGGTGTTCTGCTTATGCACAGGGCCACACTGGAGAAGTAAAAGCAGCTCCTGAAAAAATGCCTTAACCAGACCTCCTCCCTTCCTCTTCATACCCAATTTCTGTCTCTCCTCCTCTCTAATCCCCTCGCTGATGGCTTTCTCTCTGCCTTCCTCGTCCCCTCTTTTTCTCGCTTTGTTGAACCCAAGGGCGTAGCATCAAAGGAGGGGAGAGCTGGGTTCTAACACCCCCTAATAAATATATTTTATAGTAAATAGTTGTGATAGCGCGTCAAGACCTTGATAAGTAAACTTACAAGGAGACACGCCTAGGCTGATGAACCTTTTGACCACGTTCGGGGACTTCCCAGTACGGGATATCTTTCTGGCATCACAAAATCGATATTTTAATACCCCAATCAATATTCTTAGTAACTAATCAACAAGTAAATCAATAACATTCAACAAGAATCAATAAAGTGAACATACCATGACCTTTCAGTCATGAATAACCACACCAATTTAGTTAAGAGTTAGAATATTTATTTCCCTATTTGTTACAATCTAATATCATCTCCGTTAATCTCATTAGCAATCAATCTCATTAGTAATTTTCAAACTTGTAATTAGAACACAATTAATCAAAGTATAGAGCATAAACGTCCAGCATTAACATGTCAGTAGTGAAAAACAGTTTAGCAAGTTGCAATGATACGCGATTCAACCAAGCAAAAATTCAGTCATTTGTCTATTTGCGTCAGATTTTAGTGAGCACCTTAACTAACCTCGAAATAGCATCGGCATGTTAGGCTTCATGCAACACAATTTAGCAAACACAAATTTGGAAAACCTCTAACTATGGCCTCTTATCAAAAGAGCAGTTGGTACTTACAAAGAAAAGGCAAACAGAAAATTACAATTTTCATCAGATAGTTACCCCTCCAACGAATCAGCAAACAGCGTCAGTCTTCGTCCTCAGGACATCAGTCGATTCACCATCAGCAAGGATAGGACAGGGCAAGTCTCAGTATGGCATATCTAAGAGTAAGACTCTTCCCTCATAAGGAGGAGAAGTAAGTACCAGGTAAGAACGAACAGAGGATGGTTTAAAGTATTAGACAAAGTCTCAAAATGGCAAAGTATGGCAGGCAGAATGTCAGAATAATGGTAAAAGTGTCCCAATAATGGCAGATTTCTCCTCGGTTCATGCGGTTATATCAAAACAGTCGAACTAGCCCTTAATTCCCCATTGGATAATATTTGGTGCATCATTATCTCTGTCCAATAATTCTCCACGCACCTTACTAGAATTCTCCACAAAACACAGTTCTCATGCAGTTGATTGGCTCCTGTAATTGACGTCTTCATCAGTTGGAATGTCAGGTAAGAAAAGTTACACTTTACGCTCCAGTTAGTAGTCCCATTGTCTTCTCCTACTCCAGACAGCCTTGTACCAGTTACAAATCACACTGTTGCATTTGGCAAGAATGTCTCCTTGGGCAAGTCGGGTCTCATGAGAAAGAATTTACTACGGCTACACACACACATCTCTAGCTTCTGGAAAAGTACAGCTTTGTGTCCTTCAGAAAAGCAGCACATTGCACCTTAGAAAAACACAGTTTAATATGAGACCAGGCAGCTAGGCTCAGACCCTCACTAACTAAGGCCTAGTGATTTATTTAGCAAAACCCCAATACATGACTTTAATCATAATATGCTAATACAAATTCATACGTTAGTACATTATTAATTTATCATTAATAAGTTTCATTAGTCTTCGTATACATTGGTGACCACTCCCCGTGGGCACATTTCAAACGTGTGTATTATTTTCTACGTTAACAGATTTTCTATGCAGTTTCATTATACATTAAATTGCAAGCTTTTCATGTTAATATTGATTTTAAAGGTCACACTCCAACAGTTGGATACAAGTGATTTACCTCGGGTACTTCAAAGTGATGGACAGATTTCACCTGGCATTGTTACATGCACACACAGACAAAACAAATCTGTTTTAAATGTCTTAAAATGGTTTATTTTAGAAAATAATGATTTTTTGTTACCCTAACAACACACACAACTCCCTTTGTACTGCGCCTTAAACCCCTTACATGCCCTGCTTCTCAACTAATGTATTTCAACCAGTGGGATAGCTGGAACATCTGAAGCTCACACCCATCCCCACTGTTGCTTCCCACTCTCAACCCCCTGCTGGAAACCTCCCATGCCTGCTGCAGTTAACCCGATGGAGCTGGGTAAAGTGACAGAGGCACAAGGAGTGGCCCTGGACTTTCCAAACGAGCCTCCAAAGGTTTCAGTCCATCTGGAAATGCCTGGTGGGGTAAAAGGCCAGTCCGATCCTGCTTCTGCATCATCGCACACGGCTATTCTCAGCACCACAGTGTAGCACAAAATGGGGAACTGGTCAGCTGCAGTCTGCTCTTACAGGTCTGACTCATTCCTGTCCCATGGGTCTCAATGGCACTTTGACAATACACTTCCTTGCATGTATGTTTCAGGAAATCTTTTCTTTGTAACGATGGGATAACCAGTATCAAGGATAGGACTGAAGCGTGACATGAACTTTAGTGGAATGTACAGTGGCCCTCAACTCGTTAAATGAGTAGATGCAAGAAAGAGCCACCTCCCTCCTTAAAACCCTGGAAAATACATGTAAATTGTAACTTACTTCTGGGAGCACTGTTTAGCATCCCAAAACGGGCATTAAAGTAGTGTGTGAGAATCTACTGGTTGAACTAATATTTGGATTGCACTGAGCCGCAAACATTATTAGTTTGATAGGCTAAAGTGGCAAACTAGAAGATGAAGCAAGATCAAATTGGGCTTCGAAAAGGCGTGCTTTCATTTTTAACAGACATTCTGCTGTCCATCATCTTCAAAAGCCAGGAGGAAAACTCATATTTACTGCTGAAAAACCAGTATCCAAAGAAATATACCTCAACCACCCAACCGTCAAAGTTTCATTCCTTGTAAAGGAACAGGGCGATAATGTGGTTTCAACAAAGGCAATGAGGTGCCCAACGCTAGCCAAATTAATCGGCACCTGACATACCATATCCACTGCGAGTACTGAACTGTAGGAAAAAAGATGTAGGCAATACCTTGGTAAACAAAGGGAAGTTCATTTTTATCGTAGATGAAAGATCCATACATTTATTCATCCTGACAAGTGATGTCAGTCCTAAAATGCAGTCTGGTGGACGTGAAGGAAACAGCATTGAAAACCCAGTCGAAGGGACTCTGAAATGTGACAGACTGAGGTAGATGTTAGTAAAAGGAAAGGCAACAGCATTTGGAAGGCACTATAGCCTTTGCTGAAGACCATAATAGTTGTTAAGGGCCCCAAAGATGAGTTATAGGCCTATAATGCATGGGATTCAGCAATCCTTATAATTTTTTTATAATAGATGATTTGTGACACACCCAGTCTCCTATTATAAAGAAATTAAGTTAGAACTCAACTGTAATAACTTACATGGAGTTCTGCATTCCCTGTATAAAAACATGTCATTAATTTCTTTACAATATATTACTTGCAATGCACCAAGTCGTCTATTATAAAGAAATAAAGTCAGAATTCAACTGTAATAATTTATTACAATTGAGTTCTGATGTCACAATAGCTGCTGCTAGAGCCAACAGCCAAAGCGAAAGGCTGGTAAGGTTGCAGAGCATCATTGAAGCAGCTATTTATAAAATGAAAATGAAACCTGGCCTCTATAAGGTCCTGGAACTCCTCTGTGACTAGCAATATCCGTGTATTGTATAACAGGTGCTACTGTATCTCATACAATGTGAGGGAAAGGGCTCTAATAATCGGTGTACACAAGGAAGAATATATATAAGAACATGAACCCATTGATAAGAAGAATATTCTAGTATAAATAAGGAGAAATGAAAGACAAGCATTTATAATGTTGAAACAGATGGTCTATAGCAGCCATCATTGGCCCTGAAAAATGTCATTGTCTTCAGTTGAGCTCGCAACATTCCAGTGTTCTAATATAGCCTTATAGCCTGCTGTAACGGGATATACCGGCCAATAAAAGCCCACTCCAGCGTTAAAGGTTGGAGCCAAAGGCAAGCTACTTTAACAAGGGAGCAAGACTTTATTGCCAGTGTAGCCCAGCTACAAAGGGCTATAAGGCTATTAGAACATTCTGCCACTAGAGGGCAGAACGTTCTAATAAATAAAACAAAGGCCTCACAGAGCTCTAGGGGATTGAAATCCCTTCGGGTATGTGAGGCCTTTGTTCACATCAATAGCTGTGAACCAAAACTTTGGAATGTTGGAGCTCTGGGCTTCTAACGGCCATTAGAAGCACAGAGCACTCCATTCTTTTCAATGGAGCTCCAAACATTCCAATGATCTAATATAGCTTTGTAACCCGCTGTAGCAGGTTATACCAGCCATTAAAGGCTCACTTCAGCATTCTTTAACAAGGAAGCAGGTCTTTAATGGCTTGTATAGCCGAGCAACAGCAGGCTATAAAGCTATTAGAAAATTCCTCCTCATGATGGAGGAACATCCTAAGTGAGAAAAAAAGACATCAGAGACTGGGGGTGGGGGGAGTGGTGGGCGTGGGTGGGTGTTGAAATCCGCTGCATCTCTGAAACCTTTGTTGCACAACTCTTGCTATGAATGTTAAACTCTTAACAGCCGCGTGAAGGGCCATGAAAGCGGCTGTCAGAAATCAGCCTGTGTTTCTGCACAGTGCTGCTAAAATGCATGGTGTAGTTCAGCGAAGCAAGGGAGACCCAGTAGCTGAGCATCATTCACCCTTCCCTCCTTCTGAAGCCCCAGTGACACTGAGCTACAGGAGGAGGGAAGGGTGAAGCCTCTGCATGTCCTGCTGCACAGCCTCTTCTTTTCACTTTCCCCTGCCTAATCCATGTATTTTGGTGAGGCGGGGAAAGGGTGAGGCAGCGGCTTTGTTTTAGGACATTGCAATGTTGAGGTCAGCAGGCTTATACTAGATTATAAAGGGCCACTCCTGCTCCATTGCCTTCAATGGAGCTCTCAACAGTTCAACATTCCAATATTCCTATAAAAATGAGAAGTCTCACAAAGTGAATGGTACTGGGTCTCAATTGCACACCAGAACTGTAACTCTAAAGTGTTATTTTGGGCTGAACTATTGTTACATCTGCCATTCTCTTGGGCCCTTTAATCAGCCCTCAGACAAAAATGCATTTCTGTACAACCGTAACCGTTGTTGGCAAATTTTAATCAGTATCTAGAATCTTTGCACCACCAGCTAGGCCTATCCTGAAATACATATACAGTAAATCTTGAATTCTGGAAGTGACAACTTTTAAGAGGGCATTCAGGGTGTTTATAGATTTGAGGCTATGACTCCTAAATGTGAAATGAAAATGTATCTATTTTTGAAAAAAAAACCTTAGAGGCGGTTAAGATTTTGAACTTTTAACCGCTAGCATATGGGCTGGAAAGAAAAACTCATAAGCTACTGCAAATGACTCTTTGCATCTACATGCTTTCATAGCTTCAAACAGCTTTCTGCTGAATTGGAGAGTTAGATTGCGTGTTTCTGGACACTAACTGGGAGGAAGTAAATCAGTGTTTGTCTTTGTCCATTGGCTTGAAACACTGGTTTCATGGGCCACAGGTGTTTCCGGTAACTGGTGGGCCCTGGCAGATGTGGAACATTTTGAAACCTGAGTAAGAGTTCTCTGCAGAGGCGCACCACCTTACATTGTGCTGCTGCAGTGAGAACAAGGAACAGTGTCCTTACCTCTGCCTGAAAGGACGTGATACCAGGGCTGCTGAAGATAGCCCTGTGACCAGCTCCCAGGCACAATAGATTTCCTGGTCAGCTCGTTTTAACTGCCCACAGGAACTAGAAGATACTGAAAACTGTGCAGTACTGGAAATAGAGGATTGTGCTGCCTATTGGGAATTGCTTTGTTGACTGCCTAACTGGAAAACTAGAAGAACTTACATTGATCTTAGTGAGAGTATGTGTAACTGGACTGGGCATCCTGGAAATGGTCCTACATAACTGGGAAAAACATTTGTTACTATTGCTACTGCTACGTCTGCATTTCCACTGTGCTGTTTCTGTCATCAACTTTAACTGAACTGCCATTAGAAGACAGAGGTGCCCCTTTTGCCTCTATCCAAAGCAAGACTCATGTTCCTTTGCATCTGGCAAGTGAATGACACCTCCATGTAAACCGCTGAACAAGAACTTAGGAACCAAAGATGTTAGATTGCGTATACAGATTGAGGATTCTGGGATCACCATCTAACGAAATTAAAACTTCAGGGTACACAAAGAAGAAGAAATGATCAAAGTAAGAGCCCAAAACTCAGCGCCAGTCATTGTTTAGGTAAATTTCAATGGGTAAGCAAGGTTTTACTATACTTAACTCAACATTTACGTACCTTAACAATATACATATCTTCAAGGTAGTTACCTATTTGAACTTACCATGTCGATATTTTTATCCTCGATATTTTTGCAACAGTATTTTTGTGATACAATATTTATCTCCTCAATATTTTCAGACACCTCAGAAATCACAACACAGTCTCTTGTTCAAACTTCATCTTGCAGCACAGTATGACCCACCTCAGTTAATACATTAATGCACAGCCATCAGAGAAAGTTAAAGCAGGAAATGAGGTCAGCCAGTAAAATGATCACTATAGAAAAAAATGCACAACAAATAATCTAGACCTCTTGGCTTTAGGCACTACATACCAAGACAGTAACCACCAGGCCAAAAAGGAATTCCACGGTTCTAGGAGTCCCAGTGTTGAAATGAGGGAAGATGCACTTCCTCTCCAGTGGTAAACCAGTCTTCAGAAAGTATGGAAATAGAATCATGTAGGTCTGGGCAGCTTGTCCTTGTGTAGTACACGCAGCTTGGCAGTATATGTGAGAAAGTAGCCTCTTTCTAGCCTTGTTACCCACACTTTTGGCCTGTTTGTGAGTGTATGTCAGGATGTTTTCACTGTCTCACTGGGATCCTGCTAGCCAGGGCCCAGTGCTCATAGTGAAAACACTATGGGGCTCATTCTAAGTCTGGCGGGCGGCGGAGGCCGCCCGCCAGACTTCACCCACCAAAATACCGCTCCGCGGTCGAAAGACCGCTGAGGGTATTTTGGGATTTGCCCTGGGCTGGCGGGCGACCGCCAAAAGGCCGCCCGCCAGCCCAGGGCAAATCATCCTTCCCACGAGGACGCCGCTCAGAATTGAGCCGGCGGAGTGGGAAGGTGCGACGGGTGCAGTGGCACCCGTCGCGTATTTCAGTGTCTGCATAGCAGACAATGAAATACAAAGTGGGGCCCTCTTACGGGGGCCCCTGCAGTGCCCATGCCATTGTCATGGGCACTGCAGGGGCCCCCAGGGGCCCCGCGGCACCCCCTACCGCCATCCTGTTCCTGGCGGTAGGGGGTGTCAGAATCCCCATGGCGGCGGAGCGCGCTCCGCCGCCATGGAGGATTCACATGGGCAGCGGAAAACCGACGGGAGACCACCGGTTTTCCGCATCTGACCGCGGCCGAACCGCCGCGGTCAGAATGCCCTGCGGGGCACCGCCGGCCTGTCGGCGGTGCTCCCGCCGACTGAGTCCGCCGGGGGTCAGAATCACCCCCTATGTTTTCAGTATGTTTGTTATGTGTCACTGGGACCCTGCTAGTCAGGACCCCAGTGCTCATAAGTTTGTGGCCTATATGTATGTGTTCCCTGTGTGCTGCCTAACTGTCTCACTGAGGCTCTGCTAATCAGAACCTCAGTGGTTATGCTCTCTCATTTCTTTCAAATTGTCACTAACAGGCTAGTGACCAATTTTACCAATTTACATTGGCTTACTGGAACACCCTTATAATTCCCTAGTATATGGTACTGAGGTACCCAGGGTATTGGGGTTCCAGGAGATCCCTATGGGCTGCAGCATTTCTTTTGCCACCCATAGGGAGCTCTGACAATTCTTACACAGGCCTGCCACTGCAGCCTGAGTGAAATAACGTCCACGTTATTTCACAGCCATTTTACACTGCACTTAAGTAACTTATAAGTCACCTATATGTCTAACCTTTACCTGGTAAAGGTTAGGTGCAAAGTTACTTAGTGTGAGGGCACCCTGGCACTAGCCAAGGTGCCCCCACATTGTTCAGGGCCAATTCCCCGGACTTTGTGAGTGTGGGGACACCATTACACGCGTGCACTACATATAGGTCACTACCTATATGTAGCTTCACAATGGTAACTCCGAATATGGCCATGTAACATGTCTATGATCATGGAATTGCCCCCTCTATGCCATCCTGGCATAGTTGGCACAATCCCATGATCCCAGTGGTCTGTAGCACAGGCCCTGGTACTGCCAAACTGCCTTTTCTGGGGTTTCACTGCAGCTGCTGCTGCTGCCAACCCCTCAGACAGGTTTCTGCCCCCCTGGGGTCAAGCCAGGCTTGTCCCAGGATGGCAGAACAAAGGACTTCCTCTGAGAGAGGGTGTTACACCCTCTCCCTTTGGAAAATGGTGTGAAGGCAGGGGAGGAGTAGCCTCCCCCAGCCTCTGGAAATGCTTTCTTGGGCACAGATGTGCCCAATTCTGCATAAGCCAGTCTACACCGGTTCAGGGACCCCTTAGCCCTGCTCTGGCGCGAAACTGGACAAAGGAAAGGGGAGTGACCACTCCCCTGACCTGCACCTCCCCTGGGACGTGACAGAGCTCCTCCAGTGTGCTCCAGACCTCTGCCATCTTGGAAACAGAGGTGCTGCTGGCACACTGGACTGCTCTGAGTGGCCAGTGCCACCAGGTGACGTCAGAGACTCCTTCTGATAGGCTCCTTCAGGTGTTAATAGCCTATCCTCTCTCCTAGGTAGCCAAACCCTCTTTTCTGGCTATTTAGGGTCTCTGTCTCTGGGGAAACTTTAGATAACGAATGCAAGAGCTCAACCGAGTTCCTCTGCATCTCTCTCTTCACCTTCTGCCAAGGAATCGACTGCTGACCGCGCTGGAAGCCTGCAAACCTGCAACATAGTAGCAAAGACAACTACTGCAACTCTGTAACGCTGATCCTGCCGCCTTCTCGACTGTTTTCCTGGTGGTGCATGCTGTGGGGGTAGTCTGCCTCCTCTCTGCACTAGAAGCTCCGAAGAAATCTCCCGTGGGTCGACGGAATCTTCCCCCTGCAACCGCAGGCACCAAAAAGCTGTATTACTGGTCCCTTGGGTCTCCTCTCAGCACGACGAGCGAGGTCCCTCGAATCCAGCAACTCTGTCCAAGTGACCCCCACAGTCCAGTGACTCTTCACTCCAAGTTTGGTGGAGGTAAGTCCTTGCCTCACCTCGCTAGACTGCATTGCTGGGAACCGCGACTTTTGCAGCTACTCCGGCCCCTGTGCACTTCCGGCGGAAATCCTTTGTGCACAGCCAAGCCTGGGTCCACGGCACTCTAACCTGCATTGCACGACTTTCTAAGTTGGTCTCCGGCGACGTGGGACTCCTTTGTGTAACTTCGGGTGAGCACCGTTTCACGCATCCTTGTAGTGCCTGTTTCTGGCACTTCTCCGGGAGCTACCTGCTGCTGAGAGGGCTCCTTGTCTTGCTCGACGTCCCCTCTACCTTCTGGCGCAATTTGCGACATCCTGTTTCTTCCTGAGCCACAGCAGCGTCCAAAAACGCTAACCGCACGATTTGCAGCTAGCAAGGCTTGTTGGCGTTTTTTCGGCGGGAAAATACTTCTGCACGACTCTCCACGGCGAGAGGGATCCGTCCACCAAAGGGGAAGTCTCTAGCCCTTTTCGTTCCTGCAGAAACCTCAGCTTCTTCTGTCCAGTAGAAGCTTCTTTGCACCCAAAGCTGGCATTTCCTGGGCATCTGCCCATCTCCGATTTGCTTGTGACTTTTGGACTTGGTCCCCTTGTTCCACAGGTACCCTCGACTGGAAATCCATTGTTGTTGCATTGTTGGTTTGTGTCTTTCCTGCATTATTCCTCTATCACGACTTCTTTGTCCTTAGGGGAACTTTAGTGCACTTTGCACTCACTTTTCAGGGTCTTGGGGTGGGCTATTTTTCTAACCCTCACTATTTTCTAATAGTCCCAGCGACCCTCTACAAAGTCACATAGGTTTGGGGTCCATTCGTGGTTCGCATTCCACTTTTGGAGTATATGGTTTGTGTTGCCCCTATCCCTATGTGTCCCCATTGCATCCTATTGTAACTATACATTGTTTGCACTGTTTTCTAAGACTATACTGCATATATTTGGTATTGTGTACATATATCTTGTGTATATTTCCTATCCTCTCACTGAGGGTACACTCTAAGATACTTTGGCATATTGTCATAAAAATAAAGTACCTTTATTTTTAGTATAACTGTGTATTGTGTTTTCTTATGATATTGTGCATATGACACTAAGTGGTACTGTAGTAGCTTCACACGTCTCCTAGTTCAGCCTAAGCTGCTCTGCTAAGCTACCATTATCTATCAGCCTAAGCTGCTAGACACCCTATACACTAATAAGGGATAACTGGGCCTGGTGCAAGGTGCAAGTACCCCTAGGTACTCACTACAAGCCAGTCCAGCCTCCTACAGTATAGATGAAAGAGAACTTGGCCTCAGTCTGACTCAAGGTGCGCTTGACCGGAAGAAATGCCCTGCGGGTAGCCTGCACCCCAGGAGTATAGTCTGGAAAAATGCTGAGCTTGTTGTTGTTATATATCACTGGGCGATGCTACCGAGCCAGCCGAAGTATTGTGTCCCGGTAATTCAATAAGTGCACTATGATTGCCCGCGCCGGCGCTCCCGGCGGGGACCGGGGGCCAGCGACCAGTGGGCCCACTCCACCACCAGCAACTGAGAGAGCTCGCCAGGGAAAAGTGATGTAAGCATAGACTCAATCACAAATGAGAGTACGGGGTTCTTATAACGTAAGTAGGTCGGTAGTGTATCAATTGTGACACTAGACCACTCGTATACCTCGACTAGAGGTGTAATGTAGGTGAGCTGTAAAGTGGTGTGTGGTCTGTGAGGGGGATTTCCTTTACGGACTAGGTGGTCTCACACACTATATAGGGCCTGATTCTGACTATGGCGGACGGCCTCCGCCGTCCGCCATAGTCCCGCTGCCAAATGACCGCACCGCGGTCAAAAGACCGCGGCGGCCATTCACACATTTCCTCTGGGCCGGCGGGCGCTCTCCAACAGAGCGCCCGCCGGCCCAAAGGAAATGCCCCTGCAACGAGGACGCCGGCTCAGAATTGAGCCGGCGTAGTTGCAGGGGTGCGACGGGTGCAGTTGCACCCGTCGCGTATTTCAGTGTCTGCAAAGCAGACACTGAAATACTTTTTGGGGCCCTCTTACGGGGGCCCCTGCAGTGCCCATGCCATTGGCATGGGCACTGCAAGGGCCCCCAGGGGCCCCGCGGCACCCCCTACCGCCATCCTGTTCATGGCGGGTTTCCCGCCATGAACAGGATGGCGGTAGGGGGTGTCTGAATCCTCATGGCGGCAGAGCGCGCTCCGCCGCCATGGAGGATTCCCCCGAGCAGCGGGAAGTCGGCGGGAGACCGCCGACTTTCCGCTTCTGACCGCGGCTGAACCGCCGCGGTCAGAATGCTCGTGGGAGCACCGCCAGCCTGTTGGCGGTGCTCCCGTGGTCGGTGGCCCTGGCGGCCACCAGCCGCCAGGGTCAGAATGACCCCCATAGTGTCATGCTTCATCATATGACCACCTAGCCCCACCCAGGTAGGACAGTGCCACCTGGGCGGACTCGACCTCACTGTTAAAAGAACAGGAGGGAGTGCGTAAATTAATTTAATTTCTGGAAAAGGGGATCTAGCTATGCTAGGGAAATAAAAACACCTACTCAGATACCCGGGTGAATTTTAATAGAGGGTTCTGTGTGGTGTGATTAAAAAGGAATGGGGAACCAATGTGAGAGCAATGACTCACAAGGTCACCTATCTAAAAGAAGTAGCCGACATGTTTCTTGTAATTGAGCTATGGAGGGTCTCTGGGCATTCTTCAGGGCGTTGGATCCCTGTTGCATATGCTTCTTAAGCGCTGCACAAATAATCACAATACAAAAGGGGTGGAGGAAGGGCCTACCTTAACCAAGGGAATACCTGGGGAGGACCTATAGTAAATAGGATAAAAACAGACCAAAAAATGATAGTGAAAAGGTAATACACAGCAATCCACAGCACACGTGACATAGTTCATGCAAGACGCAGGAGTACTGGTTGCAATTTATGAATAACAGTCGCAACATTGCTAACTATGCAAGGCGGACAATAGGCAGGGGAAGACAATTTCTTACCCTAACACTCGAGGCTAGTGGCCTCTGGTATCCTGGAGAGGGAGCGTCCCCTTATAGTCAGTCCCATTTACTCTCCCTTAGTGTAATGTTATAGTAAGCATAGTCTCCACATAATCCTCCATACGTCCCATGGCCATCGACCGTGGCAGACCCAAAATGCCAACATTATTGCGGCGGGACTGGGCCTCGAGATCCTCGTTCTTATTACAGATGAGCTCTAACACGCGTTCCATCCACAGTAGTTTCTCTCCATCATCGCAGCGGCTATCTTCTAAATCTGACAGGTGGCATGGCGATCCACTCTCTCCTTTAGGCGATCCATTTGTTCAGTCAGATGCTCCAATTTCCCATCTATGCTAGCCAGGCTATGTTTAAGGTCTGCAAACATAGCTTTCACAGAGGTCGACTGCGTGTCCTCCTCATGAGGTAGGTCGTCGGATGACCAGCCAGCCTGGTTACTTTTCTTTTTGCCCTCAAATGTAAGTTTGGGTTGCTTCTGATCCGCCTTCCCCATCACAGACAGCTCTCACCACGCCACACAGGTATATGCCGTGGAACTCGCCAACGCGGGCAACCACCCAGACCAGAGGGAGAACGGGGACGCCGCCTACCTCCCAACTCGACCAAGGGCCAAGCTCCCTCACCTGCAGCCTCCAGGCAGAATCCGCATGCCCTGCCAAAAGTAAATGGGCCCCAGCCTGCAGCTCCCGTTCGCTCCAATGTCAAGCGTCGATTTCTGGCCCCCACTGAAGTCACCGCTGCTGAGGCCACGTGCTGCAGGGCTCGATCTTCACAACCAAGAGGCCGCAGCAGAAAGCCCACAACCAAGGCACCAAACTGGACCACCAGATCGCGCCTCAGAAGTCAGGGGGGCTACCATCCAACCATGACCCCCCAGCGCGAGGACACACGCACGTCTTCAGAGCACCAACGCACGCCCCCCACAGAGGAAGCTAGGCACGACCTGCCCAGGCCGCACAGCGGAGCAGAGCACCAGTGCAGCCCCGCCTGCCTGCCCAGGCTGCTGGCACAACACCAGTACCCACGTTGCCCGCAAGCCGACTTACACGCCGATTAGGCAATTAATTAAAAAAAAAATAAAGGGCAAAGTGAGTACATCCTGATCCTAATGGGCATCATGTGGGGGGATAATAAATGGGCTCTCTTTTGATTGGAGGGCCACAACATGTTTTGGCAGCCATTACATGATTTGAGCACAGGATCCCCATGAAATATAGTGAATGCCCAGTATCACAAACAGGACATCAGATTGAGATAAATAAATCCCAGTATCAACAAAATTGAAAACATAAGGCTCCCCCTCCCCATCCCTGTCCCCAAGGTACAATATGGCAGCACACAATCAGCAGATTTAACTTATTGTGGTAACCTTCCACCCCAAAGATTGTACATATCAATAGTACTTTTAATAGTCCACTATAATCCTCTTCACAATCTGTAACATCTCAGACCCTCTCTCATTCCCCAGACATATTATACACTCTTCCCGCTCATCCCAATCTACAATACCCCATCGGGATGCCTCTGCTGCTAACCATCCATGTGCCTGTTCTCATCATCCAAGTCAGAGAGCATATTAAGCATTTCTTCCCTCAGAGTTACGTCCTCTGCAATTTTTCATCTGTATGCACATCTTTTATATATCTTTCCTCTGCCAAGGCCCACTCTTGCATATCTCTCAGCCAAGCAGCATAGGTGGGGGCCTGGACAACATCCTCTGTATCAGTAGTTTGTGTTTATCAAGCAGGAGACCCGGGGAAGCTAATTTATAATGAATTTTTCCTGTACTTGATTTCGGTATAAAACCCAGAAGGCAATATCTCATTGTGGTCTTGATTTTAATGAGGATATCCATCTCAAATTTGTCACTACTTCTTCCCAATAGACCAACATGGGACCACATGCCCATACAATATGTTTAAATGTAGGATTGTTCTCAGCGCATCTTATACAAGTCGGGGATGAATCTGGGTATCAAACCTATCCTTATTGCTCTGTCAGAGTTAGCTAGCTTAGCAAACAGCAGAAATTGTCCCCTGCCCATATTAAAAGTCGGGCATATTCCCTCAAATGTGATGAAACGTTTGGCATTGTATAAGTCCCCCAGAATATTGTACCCTCCTTCCTCCCAACATAGCATAGACATATTTTGACTAATTTTTCTGAAGAACTGCAACATACTTAAAGGGAGGGCCCTGGAATAGGGGTCTATTGTCAACACCCACCTAACTGGCATCTTCCAAGTCATTGACACCTGTGGTATAACCTGTGAGATCTCATCGGATTGGCTCAATCCCCTCATTAAGCACACCAATATTGTTGGTACCACCTGTATTCCTCTGATGAGTAATATTTCCCAATTGTTTGCGTTGCCACATCACATCACTGCATACTAGAGTTGTGCTGCAAGATGGAAAGGTTTAAATCCGGCAATACCAAGTCCTACTGCTCTTGATCTTTTTTTAATGCTGCCAATTTAATACTGCCAACTGTATCCCACTGTTTTTTCCCATCCATAAAAATCCATCCAGCTTCTTAAAAGTGCCACCGTATATAAATATTGTCGAAGGAATATTATAATCGCCAATGCCACTCTTCCTATTACTGAGACCTGTTGTGCATTGTAAAATCAAATTGAATTTCTCTGCCCCTCAACAATCCACCCATATTATAGGTGTGTTGCTTCTGTGTAGTGTGAGCAACCTGGATACCCAGGTACTGAAATCTGTCTTTGTCCTACCTCAGACTCAGGTTTGGCAGTTCCTCCAGTGGAGAAGCCATCAGCAAAGCCAAGGGGAACAGAAACTACTTGTCCCGGTTAACACAGCGACCCAACACACCTCCAAACAGGCTGTATTAAATATATCAAATTACCATCCACCTACAATGAAACTACATTGGCTGGATTGTAATTTCTAGTGTAATACCCTAAGGTCCCAAAGACCCACGCAGACATATTTCCAGCGACTCTTCTGCTAAATGGGCACACCTGCCTCGTTCCCCTCTCCACCATCCAACTTTTCAACACTATACCCCCAGATAAAACCCTAGCAGCGGGGTTAGTATACAACAATTTAATTTGGTTTTGAAACTTGAATCCAATACCCATTCTATCCAGAACTGCTGTCATATACTACTAGTCTAAAGTGTCAAATTACTTTTCTATATCCAAGGCAACCAATGCTCCCTCCAACTCTAAACCTGCAGTCTTATGTAGTACGTGACTGAGGATTCTCAAGTCCATCTGAGTACCTCACCCAGGAATTAAGCCACACTGGTCTTCATGGACCAGCCCAGCCACCACCCGGCACAGCCTACTGGCAACATTTAAAGTGTGATAAAAGATTTTAGTTGCAATATAAATCGTTTGCTGTTGGTACCAAACTAAATTTAGGAATTATGGTGTGTTATATAGTGATTTTGTCCAATGAAAAAATTAAACTGTTTCTTTTGTCATAGATATGGTTAGTGCTCTAGAAAGCTAAAATGAGGACACATCTATGAGCATTGTCACTTTACTTCCTAGTAATCAACTGCAGCTTTGCCATTCTAGTTCTAATGATTAAACTAGAATGATAACAATCTGCTTGTATGTCAAAAATGTGCCACACCCGAACCCCATCTTGATGGAATCAAAGCTGTAAGATTGAAAGCATTTTATACAGAGGGTACTGCAGTAAATGAGAAAATGAAGTGATTTATTGTGCATTCAATACAAAAGGGAGGGACCTCTGAATGTCATTTTGTTGGAATAGGGACTGTTGAATTTAAACCCTTTCCTGAAGAGCAGGCTGAGGTAAATGAGTATTGTTATGTTACAATGCAGGCATGAAACCAGGCATGTGAGGAAAGTGGGACTTTTAGTACTTTTAGGCATTCCTTCTCTTGAAAGGGGCTAAACATAGTTATAGAGAGAGTCTTCTGAATAAGTACAGACACCCACTTTCCACATTTGTTTACTCAACCTACCCATCTTCTCAGTCACTTAACTGCTCCCTTATTTTAAAACAGTAAAATTTTGGTAGACACAAATATCTCTATTGTGAAATAAACAAAGGATAAACTGACATTATAGTGAGGTATGCTAATAAGATTTTACCTTACTTAAAAAAAGAGAACTAGAACTTCACTGAAAAAGGGTTAAAGTTAGGTACTGAAATAAGGTAAAAACGAATTTGTAAAAAAGATAAAAACTCTGAAATTTGCCAGCTATAGTTTAATGAGCTCTATAATTTGAGCTGCCACCATGCACTGCAAATGACCTCACATATTATATCACTCATAATATGTTAAAAGGTTCTTTATTGATTATATCTCAAATGACATCATTGATGCCATCATTGGTGATATTAGTGATAACACTATAGTCATGTACAGCATAGAGTAACTGAGTCTACACATGGAGGTTCCATAACATGAAACTAGCATAGTTCCTGGAGCACTGTTTACAAATTACTAAACCTTCGGTGGAAAAAGATCTTCATATTAAACAAGACAAAGGCTGATGGTAGGGTGTACTTAAAGCCAGAGCCTGTTTTAAAATATCTTTAAGAAGAGCCAAAGCATCTGTTGGCAACATATTATCCACCAGTAGTTATTGCCTGAAGCACATGCCCATGTTAAATAGTTGTAATACAGCAATATAAACATATTCTAGAAGCTGCACATGTCTATTTCTATACCTCCATTAAAGATTTTTAAGTACTGCAGATTATTGAATAATGTAGAATGTAGGGGTGCCCCACTTAAAGGTGATTTATCTTAGGCCAGTTGAATGGCTGCAAGGTTGTATGCTATTATGCCCATTTTTTGAAATATGTATATTGTAATTTACTACACTACAGAGCGTTGTCCACAGGACCTGATAGAAGGTGGATACCTGGCAAACTCTTGACTTAAAATTGAGGATCATATGAAGTCTTTAAGAGGGTAATTCCATTATGTAGAATTGGTAATTGTCAAGTGTGTAGCCTGTTGAATTACTTCAAGTTCACAGACCCGATAGGATAGTGTCACAATGTTTGTATGATGTCACCAGTTATGCATTCAATGATCTCCTTTGAGATGTCATAAATGACATCATTTAACATGTCATGAGGCACACATTATTACTTTAAACTTTACTTTTTACACTATTTAAAAATCTAACTACAGCGTCACTATAACCTTTGTTTTTTTTTTTTTTAACTAAAAACGACACCTCTGGGTAGTTATAGTTAGAACATGTTGCCACAGAATATTTTTGTTTGCTAATAACTATGGTATCATTTGATGAATCTTCAAAAGACTTTACAAAAATAAATGTTAGCAACCTCAGCAACTTTGTAACATTTCTGGGGTAATCTGGCAAGCAGTGGCTGAGAATAAGGGGGAGGGTTTCAATGCATGTTTTCCCCACACATTATTCCATATGATAATTAGACATAGTTACAGGCAAATTGGCTAAACAGAGTAACACCAAATTTGACAGAAAGCTAGATCTTGGTCCAGAAAGCGTGCTTTTTTGGATTTGGTGTAAACCCATTCTGTTGTTTTTGAGAAATTCAGTTTCAAAATGTAAGTATATATATATATAGTCCCAAAGGATCTGTGGATCTGACAGATCTACAGATATGGTCTAATTGCCTGCCACAACATCAACAAAGATGTGGCAGCAGCCAATTTAGGACTTGGGGACTCAGTCTCCTTTCCTGCTAAAAAGTTTTTAAAAACATATATGTGAGCAGTGTAGAGATACTTTAGCAACACAAAAGGATGATGGTTGGAGTGCTGAAACTTTTCAAAAGGATGGTAGATAGAGCGCTGAAACTTTTCAAATACTCATCCCAGTCACAGATCTGGGTTAAATCCATTGTTCTTTTGCTCACCATCCCACCCCAGTTTGGACCCAGCCGTATGCAAAGCAGTCATGACCCTGCTCCCCATGGGAACAGTCCATCCCAAACTGCCAGGCCAGGTCTTTCCTGGACCGTAAACAAGCATCCTGGAGCTGGTTTCAAGGTATAACCCCTCATCAGCCAGGCTAGCTTGAATCCAGTGGCACAGTGAGCAAGGGACCCATGTCGGTGCATTCCCTGGCCACTTGGGGTGACTTTAACACACAAAAGGATGATGGAGTGCTGAAACTTTTCAAACGCTCACCCCCAGTCACAGATCTGGGCTAAACCCAATATTCTTTTGTTCAACGTGCCATCCCAGTTTGGATCCAGGCATATTAAAATCAGTCACAACCCTGCTCCCCATTGGAACAGTCCAAACTGAACTGCCAGGCCAGGTCCTCCCTGGACTAGAAACAAGCATCCTGGGACCAGTTTCGGGGTATCAACCTTCATCAGCTAGACTAGCTTGAATCCAGTGGCACAGTGAGCACGGGACCCACGTCTAGGCATACCCTTTCCACTTAGGACAACAAAAGCAAAAAGAACAGATGATGGACAGAATGCTGAACAATGCAAACATTCACCCCAGTCACAAAGATCTGGGTTTAGTCCATTGTTTTTTTGCCCATCACGCCACCCCAGTTTGGACCCAGCTGTATGTAGATCAGTCATGACCCTGCTCTTAATGAGAACAGTTCAGCCTGAACTGCCAGGTCAGGTCCTCTCTGGACCGGAAACTAGCACCCTGGGACTGGCTTTGGAGTACTGCCCCTCACCAGCCAGGTTATCTTGAATCTAGTGGCACAGTGAACAAAGGGCCCACTTCTGGCCATGCCCTGGCCATTTAGGGTGACTTTAGCAACATAAAAGAATGATGGACGAAATGCTGAAACTTTTCAAACACCTAAGGATACTGTGACGTTCTAGGTCTGGTGGATCGGACCCACCTTGGGGCCAAAAACGTCCTTGTTAAGTTGAGCCTAGGCAGCGTGTAAGCGCTGTCTCTCGACATGTTGTGATCTACATCTGTGGCTTTAACCACGCCTATCTCACACCCATCACTTTCATTTGTTCCTTGGCCTGCCTTTCAAAATTCCCTTGATTTAGTTGGTAAATACTTCAATGTGTCCCGCCTTGAGGCTGCTTTGTTACCGCCTTGTAGACTGAAACTATTACATGGATTGTTGCATGATCAGCCATATAGCTTTGTGGGGATCACTATTTTTTTTTTGCGCCGCCGCTTGGCGCTGCGTGGCTGTATGTTGTTTCTTCCTTGTTTTGGGCATGCCGCTGTTTCTTTGTGGTGTCTGAGCACTTTGCGTGAGGATATGAAGTTTCATATAGCGCAAAGTCGATCGGAAGAGCACTTTACATGACTACATGAAGTTTCATATAGCGCGATCTCGCACTAATTGTTTTTTTTTAAAACAGCATTTTACTCTTGTCCCACCTCCCTCGTAGCCTGAATGCACAGCGTAACATGTTTCTCAAAACGGGTGCCATGCTTCATTTTTCAGCACAGCACCGGAAACTCTTTGAGGATGTGTTGAATTCAACATTGCAGTGTGCAGTACCTCATGTGGCAAAAGATGTCCCAAGGGACACCTTGGGGCAGCCTGTGGTACTGCACTGTTTTCCTGCTTTGTGCACATTACAACAGTAAATGTTGCAGGCTTGTTTCAGCCAGCATATTAGAAGTGTAAAAGCGTTAACGTAACCATGTTGCTCCTGCTTACATTTTACACGCTTAACTTAATCTCGCATTCTCAATGAGTGTTTGCTTTTTCCAGGATGTTGGTACCGTTATTTTTTTATTTTTTACATGAGGACGTGACGTTTCATGTAGTGCGAAAATGATCAGAAGAGCTCTTTACATGACTACCTGAAGTTTCATATAAAACAACCTCATAATTATTTTTTTCCCAAACATCATATTACTCTTGTCTCCCCTCCCTCAACTTCCTCATAACCTGAATGCACAGCGTAAAACTTTTCTCAGAACGGGCACCGCACTTCATTTTTCAGCACAGCACCTAAAAGTCATTGGGGATGTGTTGAATTCAACATTGCAGGGTGCAGTACCTTATGTGGCCAGAAAAGGTCACAAGAGACACCTAGTGACAGCCTGTGTAATGCACCCTTTCCCTGCTTTGTGCATATTACAACAGTAAATGTTGCAGGCTTTTTTCATCCAGAATATTAGTTTTGTCTCCCACTTCCCTAACCTGAATGCACAGTGTAACACTTTTCTCAAAACGGGTGCCACACTTCATTTTTCAGCACGGTGCGGGCGCCTTATTTATTGAATGACGTTAGCCGGCGTAGGGGAAAATGGAGGTTGGGCGTCAAAAAATGAGGCAAGTCAGGTCTGAGGCAAAATTCAGGCCTCAACCCGATTTGCGCCATTTTTTTTTACACCCAACCCCCATTGAAATGACTCCTGTCTTAGCAAAGACAGGAGTCATGCCCCCTTGCCCAATGGCCATGCCCAGGGGACTTATGTCCCCTGGGCATGGTCATTGGGCATAGTGGCATGTAGGGGGGCCCAAATCAGGCCCCCCTATGCCACAAAAAAAATACGAAAAAAAATACTTACCCCAACTTACCTCTACTTCCCTGGGATGGGTCCCTCCATCCTTGGGTGTCCTCCTGGGGTGGGCAAGGGTGGCAGGGGGTGTCCCTGGGGGCATGGGAGGGCACCTCTGGGCTCCTTCTGAGCCCACAGGTCCCTTAACGCCTGCCCTGACCCACGCGTTAAAAAACGGCGCCCAATGACGTCACAGTATAAATATGGGGCACAGGCCTTAAAGTCATTTTTTGGAAGGGAACGCCTACCTTGCATATAATTAACGCAAGGCTGGTTCCCCCTTCCAAAAAATGACGCACATGGTGGAACTTTGACGCCCGCGGGGTCGGACGTCAAAGTATAAATATGGGGCAGGGTTTGCGCCGATTGTGCATCAAAAATTTTGACGCACATTTGGCGCGAACAGAGTATAAATATGCCCCTAAATGTTGAAGGTTTTTTCAGCCAGCATATTAGAAGTGTAAAAGCGTTAACATAATAATATTGTTCCTTCTTACATTTCACATACTTTATTTAATCTTGCATTTTCCATGAGTGTTTGCTTTTTCCAGGATGTTGTAACTTAATTTTTTTCATAGCCAGCATATTACTATTTGTCTCCCTTCCCTTATAACCTACTTCCCATTTTTTGTTTCTCCAGCACCGCAAGTTCATACGACTGACAATTGCGCTATGCAAATATCATCACTTCACTGCATAAAAAACAATAAGTTTAAAAATGCCATTTTCAACGCCACAAATGTGAGACCTATTGCATTGTAAATGCTTGTTTTTTTAGTGTTATCACAGATCCGCAGAAGATCTATTGATCTACAGTGCTTAAAAAAAGGCAGACTTCTGACTTTTAAAAAATAAACCTCCCAGGATGTACCAGGGTCTAGGGATTCACCAATGTGTGTGTTTTGTTGGTGGGGGAGGATGACCCTCCTCCAAGAGTCTTTAAGAGACCCTGAGGACCCCATCACCTGGGTCTGATCACACCACCCCTTCCTGAGCATCTGTAAGGCCCTGGGGATCCCATCCCCCAGGCTAATCAATATCTTAAGAGGAGAGCGGCAAGCGGACCTCCCGTCAGCATCTGTAAGACTCCAGGGACCCTATCCCCCATGTCCAGAATATTGAACAGGAGGGGGAATTTTGGACCCCACCTGAGCTGTAGATCAGCCACGGGGACCCCAACCCCTAGAACACTGCTGTTCCCCACCCGAGACTGTGCAGGCAGGGATTACAAATGTAATTCCTTACCCGCTCTCTCCCATCAAGGAGACACAACAAAGCAATGGAGCCAGCTCCTGCTGGGGAGCTAGCAAGGGTCATGGGAGCTTGGGGGTGGGTCTGAGACACCCATAAAAATAGATGTACAAATAATAAGTCAATGGCAGGAGCCGCTCAATTATGATTCATATCTCCAAGCAAGGACTATCCCATTCTGCCCTGTATGGGCTTTTATTTATATTTCTGGATCTTGGTGTTGTCCCTAGAGTGGGCAGGGGCAACACCACACATTTTTTTAAGTTGTGGTGGGCTGCAGGGAATACAGCAGCCTCCCAGCAATATGGAAAAAATGCAGTATGTCTCCAAGGTCATTGAATCCATGACTCTATGAGCTTACCATATTTTCTGTAAGCATTCCGAGCTGAGCTGTATGCTATTCAACTGGAGAGCACATTGTGGCATGAAAAATGTTTAAAAAAAGACTTAAGGACATGTTTATTTTTTTTGTTATGCTTTATTGAAAATATTTTTTGACAATCACTATTATTAAAATATTTAATGTGCAAATTCATAAAATATATATTTGATTATAGTTATTGGTGACTTTTTGACAAAGCCAATAGGTCTGCTATGTAGTGATGAATTGACCCCTTGCTCAACAATGCTAATATAAACTTGTCTGCCTCATACCAGTCCTTACCGTTTGAAGAAGGTCTGCTTCCTCCACAGGTTCACTTGTAAACAAGGTCATGTATCTATTTCCATTACAGAAGGGTCTTCCCTACTGTGATGCTATTAATTGTGTTTGACCAATGACTTTGTGTTTCACCATTGTGCATTTTAGTTGCTCAATGTTCACCAGTAGCACATTATGGGGGTTATTACAACTTTGGAGGAGGTGTTAATCCGTCCCAAAAGTGACGGTAAAGTGACGGACATACCACCAGTCGTATTACGAGTCCATTATATCCTATGGAACTCGTAATACGCCTGGTGGTATATCTGTCACTTTACTGTCACTTTTGGGACGGATTAACACCTCCTCCAAAGTTGTAATAACCCCCTATATGTTTTGTTCAGTTTAGCTGCCTATTGGCTTTGACATGGCATTAGCCATTACATTCTGTATTCAGTTTAGCTGCCTATTGGCTTTGACATGGCATTAGCCATTACATTTTGTATTCAGTTTAGCTGCCTATTGGCTTTGACATGACATTTGACATTACATTTGATATTTAGGTTAGCTGCCTATTGGCTTTAACGTGGGGTTAGACATTGCAGCTGAGACATTGCAGATGAGCTGTGTTTTTTCCAAGCTGTGTTTTTCCACAAGATGAACCAAGCTGTTTTCTTCACACCAGACTTTAGCTGATAAGAGCACGTAGATTTTGTGTTTACCTCGCAATCCAGTCTGAGAGCGGGGGAGCTCAGGAGAATTGGCCAGTCTCCAGGGTTCTTCGGTTCTCACACTGAGTTTGCTTTTAAGAATGACTCTGGGCTACAGCAGGGGTAGATTGAATCTGTTTGACTTCAGACAGGAACGTAGACATCAGTTGCCTGTCTCCCGTTTGGTTATAAAATCTCTTTCTCGCAGTTGACCGGAGTCATCAACTTGCAGACCCCAGAAAGATGATGCTGAATATAGGCCCTATAGCCTTGCCCATACGGTGATGAATTTTGACTTTTATGCTTTGCTTTGAAGTTATGCTATAATATAATCACATCTATTTGCTGTGTACATTGCAACTGAGAAGTACTTTGATATATTTTGCTTTCATTGCTGAGACTACTTTTGAACGTGTGCTTCCAATCTACTAATTTCGTCTCTCAGGAACCTCGTGGTGGAGAATTAATAACAATAAATGTCTTCTTTAAACTCAGAAGTGCATTCCAGAGAGGTTCTGTAAGCTCGGTTATGAGATAAGAGGGAAAGCAGAACATTTTGGCTTAGTCGTCAGTTTTCAGAGCCGGAAATTGGAGTTTCGAAGTGCACTATTTAAAAGTGTAATTTTTTTTTGTTGTTTAGAGAATTACAGAAGCACGGCAGACCATGTTTGAAAATGCATGTGAAGTTAAACTGCCTTATGGTGCTGTGAGAAACATGTTTTCTTGTTTATCAGGACTGTATGAGTCTTTAAAGAGTGCTGTGATAAAGCATATTTAGAAAATGTGCCTTTTGAAAGAAATGATGTTCCTTTTGTTCTTGACAGAAGGGTTTGGATACTTTTATCTGCTTACAGAAAAATGCAGGAGAGATGTAGGCAGTTAGAACATGAAAATAAGAATTTACGTGAGCAAATTAGCCAGAACACATTATTGCAAGATACTGCTGAAATCTATAAAACTGCTGTTTTAGAAGAATCTGGCTTTTCCCATTCCAGTAATGAGGGGGTTAAGACAGCTGTGAGCCAGTCTGAGCCTCTGTGTGAGCAGAGCATAGAGCAAAACACCCAGCATTCCTTAACTGATAACACTGAGAACAGAGCTCAGAATGTTATTTACAGACCGCTTCTGCAAAGAAAAGTTAATTACATGGCAGAAGTACCATCGCAAAATGTGCAGTTACTGGCACAAGTAAAACAAAAGATTTTAGAGTTTCTTACTATTTGCACTAAGCAAAAGACACAGAGTTTCATTAGCTTGTTTGATTTTTGGAAACAGTATAGCCCTCATCTGGGTGAAATCTTAACACTTTGGTATAAAGTATCTAGGAAAAAATATAAGCAGCTGCGCGCTTTTAATTTGTCAAATGAAATAATTCAGACTTTAGGTTTCTGCGCAGTGCAAGAGGGAAACACTGATTTACATGTAAATCAAGAACAGGGGAAGACAAGAGTGCCCCTGGAACTTTGGAGTATGAAACCTGAAATATCAAGCATGCAGTGGGTGATGAATTCACCTAAATCTCACAGTTTATGACAGGCACAGGAAGCTAGTATCATACACTGGATCTGGCACATGCAAGACAGGGCTAGAGTCACTGCAGCCCTACATGAACAGGTGTCACAAGCCCCTTTTCAGGATGTGGAGAGGGTGCTGGGAGTACCACAGGTAAAAGAGTCACCCGTGAAATTGAGTGCACCATTTGAATTTGTGTCCCCTGAGGATAAAAAGCATGTGTGTTTGACTAATGATTACAATCCAGTTACTGAAGAGTTGTTTTCTAGCACAGGAGAAGGAACAGCGTTGTACAATGTGTGTCAGATTTTAAAGCAAGAGCTGCTTGAGATGTGTCATTTTTACACTGATTCTTGGTTCAATGACAATGGTTTAGCTGTTTGGTTTTCCACATGGCTCGTACATAACTGGTTCAATTCCCTTGCAGATGTTAAAGAGAAAAATTCAGAGTCTGAAGTGTCCACCCAGAATTCTGACTTAGTGGGGATGGCCAAGTGGGTGCACCAGAAATGTGGACTTCTGGGAGAAAAAGCCACTTACAGGTGGGCAGGGATTAGAGAGATCCACATTCCCCTAGATTTGATAAATACTGTGATTGTGCCTATTTGTCAGCATGCACAACAGCAATCTGTCCCACAAACATTCAAAGATCAATTGGAGAGAGGGAAGTTACAGATATGGCATATTGATCAGGTTTTAGGGGGAATGATTGCTGCAGATTACCAAGGAGAAATCAAAATGATGCTGATAAGTGGAAAATAATCTGATTCATTCATACAAATTGGAGACAGAATGGCCCAACTTGTCAAAAATGCAGTGAATGGAGGTTTGGTAAAGAAGGAGTCTGCCCCAGCCCTTCTGCCAGTGCAAGGAAAGGGAAGCTGCGGTGCAGCAGATAAAAACCTCAGTGCTAAGGTTTGGGTTGAATCCCCAAATGACCCTCCAGAACCTGCAGAAGTCATAACAGAGGGCCCCAAAAACGTCCTGCTGATTATAAAACAGGGAAAGGAAGAGGAAGGGCACATTTCAGATGACAAATGTTATTTGCAAGAAAAGTCATACTTTTTTCTTTTGCAGATCCTACCACAACTCGCCACTGACCATGAGTGTGCTGTGTGGTCTCCCTTCGGTGTGTGCATGTGGGGTCGGGGAAGGGACCGAACCCCCAACCTGAACCTGACTGATTAAAGTACAAACACCATGGATCCATTTTGCGCAACTGGCGCCTTCAGTTCAAGTTCAACTTGTTTGATTACATTCTTCCACTGGAACTAAGCAACCTTACCAGTTAACTGTCTGTGTTTTTTCGTATGGAACTCTGACTTTCGCTTACATTCCAACAAACCTTTCAGGTGGACCGTGCACCTTTACATGAGTAGAACTCATACTACATAAAATTGCTATTTTAGAGACACTATAATCCCAATCAGAGTATATGAGTTTTCGTCTTTTCTGTGTAGATGTATCTGATGTGAAAGGTTATGAGATCAATATGTTAATCCACTTCCATTGCTTTACAGTGATTGCTTTTATCAGTCAAATCTGATTTGCTTATAATGTTTTTGTTGTTGTTGATGTTTTTGTTTTTGTTTGAAATAAGATGTATGAAACAAAAATTCATTGGTCATAGGGTGGAATGTGATGCTATTAATTGTGTTTGACCAATGACTTTGTGTTTCACCATTGCGCATATTAGTTGCTCAATGTTCACCAGTAGCACATTATGGTAGCACATTATGGGCCATATTTATACTTTTCGACGCACAACTGCGCCAACGCAGTTGTGCGTCAAAAAAATCTAACGCCGGCTAACGCCATTCTGAAGCGCCATGCGGGCGCCGTATTTATTCAATGACGTTAGCCGGCGTCAGCCGGCGTTAGCCGGCAGAGCTGCCTGGTGTGCGTGAAAAACAATGACGTACACCAGGCAGCGCCGGCGTAGGGGAATATGGAGCTTGGGCGCCAAAAAATGGGGCAAGTCAGGCTGAGGCAAAATTTTCGCCTCAACCCGATTTGCGCCATTTTTTTTTACTCCCAACCCCCATTGAAATGACTCCTTTCTTAGCAAAGACAGGAGTCATGCCCCCTTGCCGAATGGCCATGCCCAGGGAACTTCTGTCCCCTGGGCATGGTCATTGGGCATAGTGGCATTTAGGGGGGCACAAATCAGGCCCCCCTATGCCACAACAAAAAAAAAAAAATTACTTACCTGAACTTACCTTAAGTTCCCTGGGATGGGTCCCTCCATCCTTAGGCGTCCTCCTGGGGTGGGCAAGGGTGACAGGGGGGGTCCCTGGGGGCATGGGAGGGCAGCTCTGGGCTCCTTCGGAGCCCACAGGTCCCTTAACGCCTGCCCTGACCAGGCGCTAAAAAACGACGCTAAAACAGCTGGACGTCATTTTTTTTTACCCGCCCACTCCCGGGCATCATTTTTGCCCGGGAGTGTAAATACGGCGCACATGCCTCAGAGTCAATTTTTTAGACGGGAACGTCTACCTTGCATATCATTAACGCAAAGTAGGTGTCCACGCTAAAAAATGACGCAAACTCCATGGACTTTGGCGCTAGACGCGTCTAACGCCAGAGTATAAATATGGAGTTCGTTTTGCGTCGAATTTGCGTCAATAAAAACGACGCTAATCCGGCGCAAACGGAGTATAAATATGGCCCTATGTGTTTTGTTCAGTTTAGCTGCCTATTGGCTTTGACATGGCATTAGCCATTACATTCTGTATTCAGTTTAGCTGCCTATTGGCTTTGACATGGCATTAGCCATTACATTCTGTATTCAGTTTAGCTGCCTATTGGCTTTGACATGGCATTAGCCATTACATTTTGTATTCAGTTTAGCTGCCTATTGGCTTTGACATGACAATAGACATTACATTTGATATTTAGGTTAGCTGCCTATTGGCTTTAACGTGGGGTTAGACATTGCAGCTGAGACATTGCAGATGAGCTGTGTTTTTTCCAAGCTGTGTTTTTCCACAAGATGAACCAAGCTGTTTTCTTCACACCAGACTTTAGCTGATAAGAGCACGTAGATTTTGTGTTTACCTCGCAATCCAGTCTGAGAGCGGGGGAGCTCAGGAGAATTGGCCAGTCTCCAGGGTTCTTCGGTTCTCACACTGAGTTTGCTTTTAAGAATGACTCTGGGCTACAGCAGGGGTAGATTGAATCTGTTTGACTTCAGACAGGAACGTAGACATCAGTTGCCTGTCTCCCGTTTGGTTATAAAATCTCTTTCTCGCAGTTGACCGGAGTCATCAACTTGCAGACCCCAGAAAGATGATGCTGAATATAGGCCCTATAGCCTTGCCCATACGGTGATGAATTTTGACTTTTATGCTTTGCTTTGAAGTTATGCTATAATATAATCACATCTATTTGCTGTGTACATTGCAACTGAGAAGTACTTTGATATATTTTGCTTTCATTGCTGAGACTACTTTTGAACGTGTGCTTCCAATCTACTAATTTCGTCTCTCAGGAACCTCGTGGTGGAGAATTAATAACAATAAATGTCTTCTTTAAACTCAGAAATGCATTCCAGAGAGGTTCTGTAAGCTCGGTTATGAGATAAGAGGGAAAGCAGAACACCTTCACCTCTTAAAACATGTTTCTCCCTAGAATATGTGGGGGGTTTTCAGTTCTGTGCTCCACATCGCACAAGGTAAGAGCACATCTTGCCCTTCTATTTTGTTGATTATTTTCTCACAATGTTATCTGTTATTTTGATTATTCAGAGTGTGTTTGGTTTCCTTAATCTCAGCATCTATGTGCATGGCTGGGACGCAGAGGTTCACATGCCGGGGTGACCAGTGGACACTGTCCATTCTCCTTCAAAGCACAGGGGGTTGGCTTTGCTCACAATCTCTCTTGAGTACTGCACCGGTAATCAGGGGCAGCAAGAAGAACTCTATGAAGCATTTTCAGAGATTAAGGGCCTGATTACAACTTTGGAGGAGGTGTTAATCCGTCCCAAAAGTGACGGTAAAGTAACGGATATACCACCAGCTGTATTACGAGTCCATTATATCCTATGGAACTCGTAATACGGCTGGTGGTATATCCGTCACATTTGGGACGGATTAACACCTCCTCCAAAGTTGTAATCAGGCCCTAAGTCTTTTTTTTCCCCAAAAAATTTAATGAAGCTGCACAGAAGGCTTAACGTCCCTTTCAGGGCCAGGCCCCTGGTTGGGAGACCTGTGAGGGCAGACAAAATATGACCACAAGCTCCTCAGTCACAAACTGAAAATCCTCACTATCATTGTGCATTGGTAGGAGCAAGACTTTTCAGCTTCCACAAAAAATGGAAACAGCAGTCAGAGACCAGTGGGTTCTTTCTGTAGTAGAAAATACTTATCTTATAAACCTTCAATAAATCCCAGGCCCTCATTTTCAAGCAAGCCTGGTTCTGAAGGATCCTGTGAAAAGAAGCTCCTTCTAAAATGCATAGAACGTTTGCAATCAAAAGGATAAATAATACAGGTTGCAATTCTAGAATGAAAGCAAGGAGTCTACTCCTTTCTTTTTTTGCTTCCCAAAGCAGATGGAACATATCGCTCAGTTCTTGATCTGAATTGGGTGAATTATTTTGAACGCAAGGCTCCACTCAGAATGACAATGTTACAAGAAGTAATTTCTCTGGTATTGAAGAGGGATTACATGATGACCTTGGATCTCCAAGATGCCTACTTCCACGTTTCAACTCATCCACCCAGTAAGCCCCTACTTAGGATAGCAGTGGCAGGGAAGCATTTCCAATTTCAAGCTTTTCCTTACAGATTGACATGTTCTCAAAGAATTTTTACCAAGATACTGGCACCAATACCATCCAATGTACATTTGGAAGGTATTCAAACAATGCCATATGTAGATGACTGACTACTTTTTTCTCCTTATTCTAAGGCTTTGACAGATGTCAGTAAAGTGGTCAAGTATTTTCAAGCCCTGGGATTTCTCCTAAATGATAGGAAAACACAACTGATTCCACCTCAAGAAAGTGTATTGTAGGAAGCAACTTCAGTACTATCAAAGCAAGAGTGTTCCCGACAAAGACAATTTCCAGGCAGATTTGCTAAGCAGGAATCTGCCCTCATCAGTGGACCTCCAGCTTGGGCAAGAAGCATTCAGTCAGGTGGTGGAAGCATCTGGTCAACCATGGTTGGACCTGTTTGCTTCACCAACTAATGCTGTTCTGAAGAAGTGCCGCACAAAGTCCAGGAATCCTCCAGCTTGGGGTGTGGATGCCCTATTCTACCTTCAACCGAAGGTGCTGCTAAACACATTTCCTCCCATTCCCCTTTTACACAGGGTGCTTCGAAAGATTTGGGAGGAGAAGGTGACTGTAATTTTGGTGCTCCCATTTTGGCCAAAGGGGACATGGGAGTACTATGATTTCAGGTAATGAAGATTACAGGTAAGTAATATATTCATTAATAAGCATTTTATACTCTGTACATCTGCATATTTATAGTGTCTATCATGGCATTCAAAACCAGGATTCAAAGGTTTAAGTTTGTGCAGCAGGGTAACATCAACAGAGCCCGTCGGGTTTGACCTCTGTAAGGCAGAACCAAATATGTACATGCTTTAGTGCAGTTGCTCTAAATAACATTTTAGCGGGCCACTTTTATTTTCACTGCTATAGCATAAATATATATATATATATATATATAGAGAGAGAGAGAGAGAGATATGCAGGAAGGAGTGGCCATGCTCACAAGAGAGGAAACCTCGAGTGGGTCATTATGTCCCACCCCACTCTCAACAATTGTACTAAATAGCATGTCGTACATCTGTATATGTGGGTTATGTCGTGGCATTTCTGTGTGTATTCGTTTTAACAGAAAGTATTTAACCAGAACGATTATTCAGGGGGTTAAATTTGTGTATTAAGGTGGAATCACATTGAAGAAACCTCATGAACATTAGCAGAGATTTACCTCCATGTGTAAAGTAATTATCTCACATATACCTGCTTCTATTGTCTGTTTTTCTCCTTTACTGCTACACTAACATCCCCCACTCCCGCCCGGGATTTCCTATTTGCAGCTTTTTCGGCCTACCCTTCCATACTGGCTCCATGCGTGATTGATCGCTCCCACTTGACTCTCCTGAAGCGTGCTGACGCCAGCACCGCCACCGCCACCTGGTCCTGTGCGCAGGCAGCCCACGTCGCTGACTCAGGGGCCGCCGGCAGTTTTGCGCTATCAGTAAATATCAAAGGCCATTTCGTGGCGGTGACTCATGGCAGGTTGCCATTCTCCAGACGCTTAGGTGGGGAGGAGGGGTATACAGTGAGCCTGTGACGTCAGACACCTCTGGCTGCTAGGTATCCAGTCACCTTTCTCACATTTCTTTTCTTCTGGGTTTTAAATATCGCCTTGAACGGGGAAAGGCCTTTTCCAATCGAGCCATTGCCCCTTATTTTAATTAATTGCATAACTCTAACGAAGCGATTACAAATCAAGTCGTGGACTAGCGACTTTACACGCGTACACCGTTAAAATGGATACATCTGGAACGCAGGGAACTGGAATTTAATGTGCCTTATAACTGATATCCTATTAGCACACGTACCTAGATGTAAATATTTTTGTAGGTTAAAACAAACGTTGATAACTGGTCAAGTCTGCGTCGTCTCTCCAGGCTGATCTTTTGCACACTACTCCAGAACATAGTGTTAATGCACATTAATACTCCTTTTAAAGGGTACGGCATTTTGTATTTCAATGTTGCACATAGGTAATTTAGCCAAACTGTTAAAGTAAGCATAGTCTTGTTTTTTAGTTGGCATAGACAAGCAAGAAACCAAAGATTTAGTTATGTTGGCTTTCTACCGTACCTCACTGTAGCAAAATGTTTTTGCGCATTTAGTCCACCAGGATCTTTTGCTTTTGACTACCTGCTTTTTTTTAGGGGCGAGCGCAAAGTGCTCCGTCGCCTGATGTAATCTCTCTTTGCGCTTTGAAGCATGCCCATGTCACGTCATTCTCTTACATTGGTTCGTGTGCTTGCCTTTTAAAATCTGCTTGCTTTCATTAGTGTAAGGCATGCATACGTCATGCCTTTTCTGGTGCTTAACCCTCCTCGAGCGCACCCACCAACTACTGGAAACATACGAGGCTCTATGTTTTCCGTATGGATTCTGGACTACTTTTTCTCTTTATTTCACAGCGCTTATGCAGCGCAATCGTTTTTTTTCTCAATTTAATGTGGTAAAAAAAGTTTGGTTAGGAGTTAACAACGTTAATAGTTCTAACTCGACGAAATGCGAGAACCGTTGCATTGCAGATGCTTGTCTTACTTTTACAGTGAGTGAGTCTCACTACTTGCTTCTCACTCACAATAAATACACAGTAGTTGGACTGATAGTTGCACAGAGCATGCTAACCACCGGTGTTCACCTTTTAAGATAAGGTTGCTACTGCACAAATAAGGCTAAGTGGCACTGGGTTGGTCTCACATGAACGTATGTGGGTTCTGCATGTAAGTCTACTGTTGTATGCAGCCTGGTATCTGCACACAGGTAGCATTTTGCAGAAGGGAGTCTGCAAAGATTGCTTCTGACTTGGGGTAGGCCTTATAATATGTGAGCAATCATAGTGTAGGTCTGTAATGCTTATGGACAAATCTGTGGTGTTTTCACTGGAGTACCAGTAAGCAAAATCTAGAGCACAGTTTTGCTCCACATAGACCTACAGGGTCCAGCAAGAGCCCAAACTGAGGTAAAACATGCACACCAAGTTTGCAGTCCCAAATGACCCACATTCACATTTTGCGGAACTTCAGGGTTTATTATAGTTTTCACGCTTTGCTTTCAATCAGATTACATGCCTTTGTCCCTTCTACTGGGCCAAAGTCATTATTCTGCTTCCTAGCAAAGGGCCTCCCATACAAAAGAACAATGACAGCAAAAGGATGCCCAGTTGGAAGGAAAATCCACCTGATACTCTCTAAGGGTGAGCTAAGGACATTAATTCCAGCTGAGCACCAGGACTAGGATCGGCCTCTCCTGGGCCAATAGTGCTGGCCCCTTTGTGCTCCCTCCCAAGGCCTTGACTCTGCTGTTGACATACAGGTGTTCTGCATGATGGCCAGGAGCAGTGCTTAATTTGTACTTGTTGTTACCGGTGCTGAGCACTGGGACTTATTTATGAGGGCCGGTGCTTATTTTTCTGCCTCAAGTATTTACCGCAAGCAAAAGACACATATGGGAAAGACGGAGAAGGAGAAAACGAAAAACCTTCACAATGGGCGAAAGCAGAAAGAGTGAGCTGAAGAGCGGGGAGTGGCTTTAAATGGATTGAAGAGGCCTGAGATGGCCTCAGGATTATGCTGCCTCAGTATTCCGAGTTTGCACATTTAATTGCAGCAGCTGCATGTTTAAGAGGAGGGCTTTGAGGACCGGCACGTCTTTATTTACAAATTAAGCACTGGCCAGGAGGCTAGGGGGGGTGCAACAGAGAGTGTGTTCTGCTTGCTGACTGTGGAGAGGCTGTGGAGGATGCCCCAATACAGAAGAGAGCCTCAGGAATGCATGTAGGGGATAGGTCTGGTTTAGGAAGCAGAATATCCAGATCCAGCCTGACAAGAATGGTCCTCGTGGCTTGGGTAGGCCACCCCGGAACAAAACAAGCCAAAGATAAGGAGATTCAACCCAGCAGGGCCAGAGATAGCTGCTTGAAAAATTGGCCTGTTTAAAAGAAGAGTAACACGAAATGTAATGCTTAGTGCTCTGCATGACTCTTTCTAAAATCACCCCAGGTTGGCTCATGGCCCACTGTTGGCACGTCATTGTTTCAATCATTCTTGGTGAAAAGAGTTCGAGTGGAGTCTCCCTTCTTAAGCCTAGTTTTACATCAAGGGCCCTATCTCCAGAGGGCTGGTGAGTGGAGAACATGCCCTGCGACCCCAGAAGGAGGAAGAGGGCCTGTGGGGTGCTCACCTGCCCCTTGTGCCTCTGTCTATAGACACACCCTGCTCTGATCTTCTCGCCCTAGGTCAACGAGGTGGGAGGAACACTGTGCACTTCTCTGAGGATGCCGGCTCTCATGCTGGGAGTTGTCTTGGGTTGCGGGGCCTTGGGGCTCTCCAGTGGTCCTCACCTACCCCAGCAAATGTAGTTGCCCGGTGGGACTAGGGCACCCATCACAATAAAAAACAAAGGAAAATAGCTTGGGAATAGAGCTGCAGAGCTGCTCATAAAAATTAATTGCAAGGATGACCCCAGGACATGCAATGAGGAATCAGCCTACCATACTATACGGGAACAGAACCTCAGAGCAGGATGCACAAAGAACTAAGGGCTTTATTACAAACATTTGGCGTATGGCAGCGTCCCAAGCCTTTTAGCTGCGTTGCCTTACGCTGAATGGAAAGGGGAAGAATACACTGTATTTACGAGATACCGTGCATTCCTGTCCTTTCAGCCAGCGCCGGTACAGAAATTGCAGCCGAGCAAAAACGCAGACACCCTTGCACCATAGTGCAAGGGTGTCTGTGTTGTTGGTGCAACTGTTTTTTTTCAGGAAGGGGTACCTTCCTGCACAAAAACAATCACAAGAGGCATTTTCCTCATTCCATGTGTGCTGCAGAAATAGGCAAAATCAAGGAGAAATGTAAAGATTTCTCCTCGTTATACCTGCTCTGTGGAGGCGTAGGTTTTTGTTACTGTCGCAGATGTACGCTATGTTGTAAATCTGGGGCAGTGTCAAAAACCATTAGTGATGAGTGGGAACACCCACAGCAATGCCCAGGGCACACCTCCCCGACGCAGTGCAAGGCAACTTTGTGACTTGAGCTGCGTTGCCTCACTCCATATCGACAAGGCATGAATAGCCACGCTTTATGTGGCCTTGTAAATATGACTCTGTAGTGTGCGCCACAGGAACATCACAAAAGTGATGCTCTGGTGGCACATGGGGGCTTGTAAATAAGCCCCGAAGTGCTTGAGAGGGGCCTGGGATTGGGTGTGTGTGCGCGTTTCTCGCTGACTAGCTGAACCAAGGCCCGGACACTGCCTGCCTTGGACCTCGCAGGGGCAACACTTCACGGGTTAGTTGTCTCTGCCCTTGAGGGCACAGGTTCCTACGGGAGAGGTGTTGCGACTCACCCATGGCTTGACACACAGCACCCAAAGTTCCAGGGAAGTGGCACAAGCAGCAGATCAGTCATTGCAAGCCACCCAAGTGTTATCATCAACTAGCTTTACAATACCTTTACTGAGGGACAAACTGGGGTTTTTGTGAATTCTCCACTACAGGGTGGAGACTATTAGGTGCCCTTCACAAGGATGTCAGTGTGCGGTGGCCGGAGCCCAACACAGGCAAGAACCTGATCCCTGGTCAAGGGGCTGAGATAAGATGGACACTTCTTCAGTCTCCCTCTCTCTGCAGAAAATTACCAAGATGCACTTGACACAATGAATTGTCTAGACCCCAATCACAAAGTTGGGGGGATGGGGTAAGTTGCTTTATAATGTTTGTTCAATATTTGATTTCATAGTTTGGGGTTTTCTATTGGAAGTGATCCTGGTGAATGACTTTTGCATGCCTCATGTGGAACCCACTGGGAAGTCATTTGTCCTGAGAACATAGTCAAACTACGCTCCCTCACAGCACTTGCCATGCTGCCCAAATGGCGGTTTCAGTATAAGATGTTATTGAGGTGACACACTCAATTACAATCTTGAGCCTCAGTGTGAGAGGCCTCAATGCCCCCTGCAAAAATACAAGTGACCCTGTCACTGTTGAGAGACTTAGAGGCACAGGTCTGTCTCCTACAAGAGACGCACCTAGTAAGGAGTGAATGATCATGTATGCGGTCTAAATGGTTCTCATGTCAACACTACTCATCTGACCACTCCTATAAAGGAGGTGTAGCCATATTACCCTCAGCCTCATTTACAGGGATGGTGGGACTCAAGGTGGTAGACTTCAATGGTAGGGCGCTTGCTTTCAGACTGACACTGAGGAATGCCATGTTGGTTTCCAAATACACACACAATAGTAAGCATGAATGCTTTCTCAGAGCCACTACCCCCCTGGTATTACATTTGCCAGACAAAGGTTTAATAGGTGGTGATCTTAATATACTAACGCACAATGCAATTCACATGTTGACTCTGAGTGGTAGCTGGCAGATGTAGGCTTTAGCAATATCTGGAGAAATGTACACCCAACAACACACCTATGCTAGGTTAGATTATTTTTTGTTTACCCTTCAAATTGCACAGTGGGTGAAAGAAGCCACAATAGTTAGTGGGTCGCTACCAGTTCGTGTTCCCATCCATCTCTGCCTTGAGCTATCCAATTTTGGGGAAATAGGAGGGAGATGGAAACTATGTAAAACCCCACTGTGAAATAAACACAACATGGAACACACTGCAGAGACCCTAAAAAGATTCCTCAAAGAGAATGACAGGAGGGAGACAGGAATCCACACATTGTAAGAAACTCTAAAGGCCTGCATTCAGGACCACTTCATATTAATGGCGTCAAAAACCAACAAGGATAGAAAGGAGAAGAGAGCTTAGTTGGAAGGGCAAGTCAAGGATCTTGAGAACCTACATAAATGAACGGGAGCTAGACACTCCTTGTGCCAGAGGGAGAAAGCTCATGCTTAGTTAGAGTTACTGAACGCTGATAGACCCGAATACTCATTCATTCTGGTTATACAAACATACTACAGTGGAAGCAACAAAGCTGGGAAGCTAAAACTGCACAAGGAACAGATATCCTCCCAGCAAGGGAATCTCCCGAATGAGGACTCAGAAATACATAAGGAACAGATCTCCCAGCCAAGGAATCTCCTAAAGGAGGACTCAGAAATACATAAGGAATTTTAGGAGTTCTACAAAGCACTATATACAGCAAAGCAGGGTTGGGAAGTGGACATGTGTTTTTTTTTTAGAGATTCTAAGTTCACTAGTACTGCAGAACCTCAGACACATGCCCTAGACAGCCCGATATAGCACTGGCCATCTCAGCAATAGCAAAGTTAAAATTACAAAAAGCCCCAGGCCAAGACAGCTTTACAAGTCAGTTTTACAAAACTTTCTGCTCCATGTAAGCCCCTGTATTAATCCACTTATATAATTTGTTTGTCGCAACCTCCCCGATTACAGACACTATGCAAGAGTCCCCCATTGTAATTATCCCTAAACATGGGAAAGACCAAACCTTATGCTAATCATTTCAGCCAATCTCCTTGGTGATTATAGATGCCAGGGAATCTGGAATTTTGACAAATCACCAGGCTCCACTCATGCAGGAAATAATCAATCTTGAGCAGGCAAGGTTTATTCCGAGAAGCAGTATAGCAGACAATATAAAACATACTTAACATTTTATCAATATACTCGAGAGGTCTCACAATCATGTATTTTTTGAACGATAACACTAAAAAGGCATTTGACAGGGCACACTGGCCATTGCTATAATACATTCTTGGAGAACATAGGTTTGGGCCTATATTTAGGATTTAGATAGCAAGCATCTATGCAAACTCAGTAACTAGATTCACGATCAATGGGAAAGCCTCTGACCCTTTTCAGATTGGAAGGTGGGCCAGACAGAGCTCCCCCACCCCACATCCTCTTTGCTCTAAACAAAGAGCTGATAAAGAATGTAATTGAAGCAAAACAAGACATCAAGGGAGCGACTACAGGCAAAGAAGAACATAAAATCTGCCTATATGCAGATGATGTCTCACTAACACTGACTGAACCAGAACATTCTCCCCAGCCTCGAGGAGATGCCTAAATATGGACAGGCAAAGTTATTCTTCAGAAATCACAGCTCCTGACTTTGCCACTCCTGCCGCAGCAGGTGGACATTAAACGCACACAACATACCCTGACTTGGGCCCCAAAATACATCCCATACCCGGGAGTTAAGATTTTTCCTTCCCTGGAGGATATGGCTTGGTTAAACAAGAGCTTTAGAAATAACACAATCGGGCCTCTGCTGCTATCAAAATGTCAGCCATCCATAAATTTCTCTACCTGGCCTAATCACTTCTCTTGAGGCCACCAAAGGAGGTTCTAAAAGACATACAACTCAATCAACAATTTCCTATGGAGAGGTAGGAATACTAGACTTTATAAGAGTACAATGTATGCTCTTACATCTGAAGGAGGCCTGGTAGCTATGTTCCCTCTAAAGTGCATTTGTGGGCGCCCGCACAGCTTCTCATCTCTTGACGCGCAAAAAGATGTTGAGACCGCATACATAGATCTTTTTTATTTTAACAATAGGTTACTATCAGACTTAGTGAACTAATGCATGCAGGCCTGTCTTTCTTGGAGGCTTGGCTCATACCTCCCAGGTATATGGCGGCACCCTGACGTTGTAGGACACCAATAAAGATAAATAATTCTCTTAAACTAAGGGCATGGTATCTCCTTAATGTAGGCATTTCCTAGGTCACCTGAAGGAATGCTGTCCACTCCCCCAGCACCTCCTCAACCCAAACTGTGACTCCAGAGAGTGGGTTTGTGCTAGGAGATGCCATCTTTAGTCACCCTCTCACGTTTCTCTTCACAAAGTGGAAAGGAATCCATTTCAAAATCAAATATATAATTTAGTTGTATAGGGAAAGCCCCTCGATTGTCTTCCTGTCAGTACGAGAACAACTTTACAAAAAGACTGTGGGTATACATGTTCTATTTGGTAACATCTGTATACACATAGGCCTTTCCGACCTCCTCATATTATGGGGGTGAGTATATTAGCATTTCAGCTGTGCAACCTTGCCCATATTAGCATGGATAGTTCATACCTACCCCTTTCAGCTTGCCTTTATTAATTTGTCATAAACAGACAGTTTCGGAGGTTAAGACAGCTGCTGCAGACAACTTACTTAATGTAATTAAACTCATCCAGACTGGTTTCTATTCCTTTTACTCAGTCTCTGAACTTTGCATGTATCAGACTTAACCACCACTGCACAACTTTCCTCCAGGCTCCTACTTTTAGGCCGACCAATCTTTAGACCATATTATATTCTACTATCCTTACTTAACTCATGTGGCATCAAAGAACTAGCACACACTCTCCAACTGCTCTTTCTCATTTTCCTTAAACTTCAAAACATCAACACCCACCTCACCTCCAGTGCTCAAGGTTTGGTACTTGGCCCTATCTCTCTCTTCACCAATTCCCACTTTATCTCCTTTCAGTTCTCGTTTCATATTTACACAGATAATAATCAAATAATTTTCTGTTTAGCTTTTTACCCTTCCTTCAGTGCCACATTTCTTATCAATCAGGGTTAAACTCCTCTGTCATCATTTACTGTCCTGTCTAGTATGATCAATACAGTAGTTGGGAGCATATCTACAGTCCAGTCTTTGTAACCTCTTCTATTCCTTGGGAGGGTGAGGAGGGGGAAGAAGGATAGAAAAGTTTAACACTCGCCCATTTAAAAGGTAGACTTAACTTTTGGCAGAAAGGATGGGAAAGTATGGAGAACTAGGTTGTATGTGTAGGAAACACGGAATGGATCAACAAGGGCGGTAACTCACTGACCCCAAAGTCAGAAGCACTAGCCACAAACTTTTTAGGGCCAGATTTAAGAAAAAATGATGGTGCGTGGCACTGCGCCTACTTTGGCAGCGTCACGCACTGTCATTTTTCAAAACGCAGGGATGTGCTGTATTTAAAAGAATACGGCGCACCCCTGTTTTTCCCCCCTGCGCTGTATTTGCAGCCATGCGCCAATACAGCAACCCTTGCACCATTGTGCAGGAATGGCTGTCTTGAGGGGAAGATTGTTTTTATGCAGGAAGGAACACCATTCTGCAGCACACATAGGAAGAGCAGAACAGTGATGAGAAATAAAAGCATGTCTTCTCATTGTGCCACTCTAACGCCACCCCTGGGGTGATGCTAGATTTTGGCTCTGCCTCAGGTTTACATAAACTTGTAAATCTGGGGCAGCATTAAAATGCAATAGGTTTTGCTGTGGCATGCCCACAGCAACACCCATTGCACCCCCCTTCCACGCAAAGTACTGCGTGTGAAGGAGCCGTATTTACAAGGTGGCGTTAAGCCACAAAAAGTGTCTTAACGCCACACCATAAATACGGTGTAGTGCACTCTTAAATATGCCACTTAATTTTAAGAACAAGTAGGTGATCTGACCAACTGCACATCAGATCAAATATCAATGCCATGAAAAAGGTTAACACCAAGCTATAGTCGCCGCACTGTGGAACAAGAGAGGCATGGGAGGAGAAAAGCAGAAGAGCAGTTTCAAGAATCATGCCACTATGGATGACATGAGTAAGGATAATTGATAAGAGAGATAGCGAAAAACATAGAGAACAGACTAATATCCCTTAATGGCAGCAGTTGCTACATTGGGCCTCAAATAGATTTATGCCTGCATACTCACACTAAGAAACCAATTTAGGGCTTGATTTATTGTTTTGTAGAGAGGGTACCAATTTAGGGCTGGGCGGACCAGTAATATTTTGACCAGATATCCTACTCCAGCTCTGCTGCTGAAAGACTCATCCGATAGATTACAGGCTAGCAGAGGTACATCTTTCAACTATGGGCCCAAATCATAGTGGGCACTCGGATGACTTTTTTTCGCTGTTCGTTACCACCAGGTAAAATCTGGTGATGAGGGAAAGTAAAAATAAAAACTATAACCGACACACCATTGGAGAAAAGTCCCATGTTGTGGGGGCCATTAGCTTTACATTTTTCAAAACAAACTTCTGCTTTGGTAGCTTGTTTTTGAAAAATGTAAAACCTTTGAAAAGTCTGACGTCTGGCAGTCATATTAGACAGTGCCATCCATCAAACCTTTTGGTGATGTTGGCGCTTGCCAATGTTTAGAGATGTTCATGGGGCGGAGGGGCATCCCTCAATTTGGAGAGCGGAATAAAAGCAGGGTGGAAGTCCTCCGCCACCCTGTCTCAATTTACTCCTTTCGCCAGATCTTAAATCAGGCCCTGCAGGCCCTGACTCTACAGGTCCAGTCATTATGTAGCTAAGATGTCATCTACTACCTCTGATCGAAGACAGGAGGCATTCAGCTGGCATAGCTTACTCTCTACGTCTGAAGACGAAGCGTCTGAGTACTGGGTTAGAGGACCCTATCATTCAGCTGTAAAAGCAGGTCTACTTTTGTGTGAAGGAATGAGGGGGCTGGGGTCCGAGGTTCAACAGATCGGCATACCAACTCTTCCTTTCCCAGTATGGGACGATAATAATAAGTTGAGCTGGATCCTTTTGCAGGACTTTTGAAAGCAGAGGGATCAGATACAATGCTTAGAGAAGGCCCTGCTCCCAGCTAAGCCAGAAAGCATTCACAAGAGAACTATTCAGAAGGGGCCACCACATTTTGCAACTTATCTGGAAGCATTCAAACCGTTACTACCAAATTCACAAGGGTTTCTTCATGTGGTCAGTCATCTTCCCCAGTTCCCACACGAGATGGACATGCAGCCCAAAAGCACATATGACAGTGCACTATATCAGGCTACCTGAAGCAAATACTTTTTGGTCAATGGAGTCAAGTTGTTTGGTCTAGAGGAGCAGAAGGAAGTGTGTTAGGGTTGGTGTTGTGCTACATGGTTGTGCTGGAAAGCTATTGTAGCATATGGTATGGTAAAGTTTTCCAGATCCCGTCCTGAATCAGGACGATACTCATAAGTTGAGAAAATCTGTGGGAAGAAGTATCTATCATATTATATAATTATTATTCTCCTACTCAAATGTGCTGCAACCCCCTACAAAGCACTTTGAAAAAGTACATGGGGCCAATATCAATCTGAATGGCAGACTGATAGTGATCAGTGCCCAAAAGGAGCCTCAGCAGCTTGGTTTGGTGTTTGGAAGTATGTTTCCTGGAAGTCTATTTCACACAGTGAGTCTTCTAGATGGAATTAACAATTTGGTGAAGAGCTAACATTCTGAACTTTTCTTTAGTGATCTATTTGCTCTCTAAATTTGAGGCTGAGTCTTACTTTTGGATTCTTTTTTTAAACAGAATGTAAAAGGAATAAATCCTTTTTTTTATGTTTAAGGACCTTCTCCACTGCTTGTTTTTCAAAGTAGAAAGTTGGCTTCTCTTTGGAATTCCCATTACAGGAATTGCAAATATGTTTTTGAGGGTATTGCCTTAAAAAAGAGTAGTGCAGGGGTACTGATCCTGAGACAATAGCCACTTTCCACAATATTTAGAGTGATGCAAAAAAGGGATAGGTCATTGGTACCTTGCAGGTGTATTCAGTGGCCCCCCTTTGGACTATCTCTAGTCTTCGTTGTTGTCATGGTTGCCTTTGATGGTATTGTTGCTGAGGCCACTGAGGGGTTTGAGCCCTCTATTGTAGAAAAGGTGTTCACCAGTTCTCCAAAGATGCTGCTTCTATTCTTTTCTCGTCTCGTGATGAACCACTCAAACAGTTTCAATTCCTGACTTCATGTGGTGTACTTCTTCATCTGCATGTGCACCTAAAAAGCGTAGCAATTTAAGTTCTTGCCATGCAAATAGAACACACGTAGAATCTGTTGGTGTTGACATAAGATTTAGGGCCAGATTTAAAAAGATGTCAGGCAACACAGCGCAACCCCCAAAGATGCTGTGGTGCATGACAGGGAGAGAGCAGGAGAGCACCATATCTACAGAGATATGGCATTCTCCCCTCTCCTTAGCGCTGATGCAGAATTGTGCTGCTGACTGCCACACACACCTTTGCTCCACAGTGCAAGGGAGTATGTGTGAGTCTAGCATAGGTTTTGTACTACCCTTTCAGTGCAAAATACTATGACCAGACAAGTTTAAAAACTTTTCCTACTGTGTACGTGTGCTGTACAAAATCCCTTGTTGGTAGGGAATTTATCAAAGTTGATAACTATCTTTAATTTGAAGGGGAATATGAAAACTTAGTAGTAAAAGGAGTATGGTAAACTGTGGGAGTAGAAATATGCAGTCTTCTAGGGGTGCCACTCCTTGTGGGAACCTCCTTTGGAGAAGAAGGATATCTTCTTCAGAAATGTCTGGAATAGTACAGAGAATGATGTCTATGTGGATTCCGAGCAGCCACGGCCTGTCCTTTAGGGTGGACGGGCCACACACCCCCACCTTTTGCCCCTCATGAAGAGTGTCTGTCAGGCCGAGCAAAGGTCAGCCTGACAGACACTCTTCATGTTCAGGTAAGGCAGCTAAGAGCGAGACATGCGCGGTTTGCGCAGACCCTGGCTGCCTGAGCTGAACTTTGCTGGGCTGAAGAGGTCACAGCTCCTATGGGCGTGACATCCTCAGCTCAGAAAAGGTGCCTCAAGGCCCTTCCCCTTGGTGACGAGGGGAAGCGTCACCAATTGACTTCGACCTGGGCGCTTCAGGTTTAAGCCTAATAATGTAGGAGGAACACCTTCCAGCACAACCAGAAACTGAAATGGCAGTCTGACAGGTCCATGTGTGCTGTGGAATGCAGCACACGTACACATACATCAACATGAGGAGCTATCAAAAGAAACTACAATATTGCGCCTTGGTAATGCCATCCCTGGGTTAGTGTAAGGTTTTGGTGCCACCCTGGTGTATGAAAACATGCAAAACTGGGATAGAAGCAAGCAAATTGCAATGTGTGTTGGTGTGGCTTGACTTGACACTTTGATACAGGGTGACTGAACATATTGCAGTCCTACTCTTGTGACCTTTTTTTTTAACCGTGGCCCCTTTTTCTTTGCATTTGGGTTAATAAAGAAGTTACCCGGTGCTGATTCAGAGAGCCAATTTTAACCACATCTTTTGATCTCCTCCTTCACTTTCTCCCACTTTTGGGGTTACGGCTTCATCTCTATAAAAGATCTCCGGCAAAGAGCCCCCCCTTTACGGGGTGGAGCCCGTCAGACATTGCAGCGCCAGTCTGACGAGGAGCTGCTCCGATGATGAAGCATGACATCCCTCGGGATGTGTGAGGTGCCTTGCTCCTAAAATTTAGGACCCCCTCTACGGTAGCCCTCAGTCTCCTATCTCTTATTTGGAACAGTGTATTATATGTTTTTGACGTATTCCTTGGGAGGATATACACTGGACCACAATACCTCCCCATCCCTTCTATTTTTTTGACGTATTAGTACAGCAGCTTAGCTGTGGGATTTCTCTCTGTTTTCCTGTCGTCTAACACCTTAAGATGGATAATTTCCAAGGACTGAGTTTCGACGACGACATAGTTTCTGCTATTCTTCAGACTCCTTCCATTTTGGGAAATGATGGTGCTGGCCCTTCGGGCCCCTCAAAGGAGGAATGGGACAAATTGTCTACACTTGGACAATACCTCCACATCAACACCCATTGCAAGTCCGTACCATGCAAATTGATGCATATGGAGGGGCCAATATAACAAGCTGGGGTCAAATCAACAAAAGGAAATACATCACACCTTGTAAATATGACGCAGCCTATTGCACCACCTGAGCATCCCTTAACGTGACACTCAGGTGGGGCAAAGGTCTGATAAATTCCACCCATAATGTACAAGAACAATGTCTGGGGTGTAAGTTGTTAGTGAGCCTCCAATAGCAAATTAATGACGTGACATGTCAACTGCCACAACATAGAAAGACCGATTTTATCCCTCAGGATGTCCTGTTACCCCCCAGGCACCACCTCGAGTTGCAGGGTGGACACCCACTGTAGCAGCCATCCCAGATGACCCACCCAACACCCAAATCTTACAACCTGCCAGCACAGACACAGCTCAGGACTCCAAGGACCCAGGGACAAGCTTCCAGAGGACAGTGGTAGGGGTCCAGCAGGAGCTGGCCAAGCAGGTGCGGGTAGGGATGGAGATTGTGGCAGCCAGCCTAGAGGGAATGAGAACGTGCCTTGTGATGGCTAATGAACACACAGCTGCCAACCAAGGCGTACACTTCCCACTGTGTGGAGTCCACCAGGATCTGAAGGACATAGCCATGAGGGAGATGCTACAACAACTGTCCTCCCAAACTGAAAGCAGCATGATAGAGAACAAGCTGGACTCCATTCAGCGTGAAGTGGCCTCCCTCAGGCCACAAACGGCTGCCTATCACCGGGGTGTTGCTGCTATCCTGAAAAATCAGCAGTTCCCCTTTGCTGCAGTGATGCTATAAGTAATACCACAAACGGAAGCTAGTGGGAATTGGGACGCCACATTTTCACCCACTGAAGTGTGTGTGCCCCCCTCTACCTCACAACCACCACCAATGGCACAGGAGACACCACACACATCGGAGGAAGAAGATGTGGAACAGATCGCCTTTACTCAGAAGAGTACCGGGTAGCACCAGTCTATGCCACATGGGCAGTGTTCTCCTTAGTTCTGTGCTAAAGATCATGCCTGTGTTTTCACAGTAGGATACGTGCACCCTTCACCCACACACTGTTGACCTGTCTGCTATGGATGGTCATTGTCTCTAACTTACCAATTGGCAATTTTTGTTTATCCACACTGATCAACACTACTCTGAAGCATGTCTCGGGACATGTCCCTCAACCCTGGACTCTGATTGTGTCCAAGAACTGTTATTCAGAAATGAGGTTTCACACCTGGACATTGTTGACATATCACGTAGACATTTTCACCTGTAAATAAACACTTTGTACACATTTTCCATGTCCATGTTTTCTGTGATCCATCCACTCAGCCAAATAATAGTATTGTGTGAAACCATGTCAATGACTTCAGAAGATCAGAACATGAGTGCTGAACTGTGGGGCCACAAAGCTACACACAAGGATCCAAACATGACAATGGTGTATGATGTAGACTTCTCATAAACTGATGGATACATATAGACTTTGGTCAAGATATACGGCAGGTAAGGCAAAAAACCAAGTAAAAGGCAATGTAGCCAGCTGGGAGTACCAGAAAAACTCATTGGTGTGGTACAGAGGTAGCTAACCTCATCAGTGATGATCACCGCTCTATGTTGAAGGATAGAGTACAATTTGGGCCTGATGTCAGATCTGTCACAATTCCCAACATTGTCCAAACAGGACCCCAGCAATGGCACCTGAAGGACCAGACTTACCAGTCCAAGAGAAAGCAGACATAGACATAATGAATGGTGGCTACGCTGCATGGCAGATGCATGGACTAGTAGATGTGATGTTGCAGCCAGTGTGACAGCTGTGTAGTCAATAGGTGATGAACATGTTAAGAGAGGGAATTGAAGGCAGAACAGATTCCGTAGGCCAACCCCCAATTTGCCCTGTTCACTCATGGGAAGACCCTGAGGCTCAAGCATATTACACAAATTGTATGGGAGCATGCAAAACTATTTATTATAAAATCAAGTAACCTAAAAAATAAAAACTACCCTATCTTAAACTAACCTATACTAACTATACTTATCCAAAAACTAAAGCTATCTACCTTATGCTAAACTTAACTTACACATTGAATACCACACGCTAAACATTGGCCCCCTAACCCTTTAAGTTACAAGACAGAAGCAGGACAACAAATCCTAAACCTACACATTTACTAACTAATTCTAAACATATATATATATATATATATATGTGTGTGTATATATATATATATATATATATTTTTTTTTTTTATTTTTTATTTTTTATTTTATAAAACATATAGATACCCCAACATGACCCACACCCAGCCATCCACAAATAAATACATTTTAAGAAGGAAATAAAAACACCACCCTCAACTACACTTATCCTAACTAATCTACATACCTACACTAAGCTAACACTAACCCTCTAAAAGCCACAATAAAATATCAGACAACTTCAAAAGGGAGGGGACTGAACTGGGAGGTTGCAAATCACAAGGAAAGTCACAATTTGGCCTTCTTCTTCATGTATTACAACATCTTTTTGTTGTCCGCGTTTTTGTGCTGCCAATATGTCTGAACGAGTTAGAATGACGGACACGTCCCTCTGCAGATCCTGCAGCAACTGCGTTGAGCTGGCAGCAGGTGGTGTGAGCAGTTGTACTGGTGTGGTGACTACTGCATCTGATGTGGTTGGGGTGGTGCCAGCTATCCCCCCCGCACTGCAGAGGAGCAAGAAGCTTGGTGGACCTTTTTAGGCTGTTTGGGAGCCCCCTGTAGCCTTCTCTGCCCGGAAGCGGCGACCCATGCGTTGGTACCCTGACTCCACTTCCAGGATGTGGCGGTACCGTACTGCAATCTTCTAGAAGTCCCCCCTCTCCTCATTTGGCATCTGTAATATGAAGAAAAGCAACCATCAGTGTCAGCATTGGGTGGAGTCTGTACAGATTACTACTTTACACTGCTACATCTAATAACACATGCACTCCAACACAGATTCCAGAAAAGACAAAGGGCCTGCTGCCTTTGCATCATTTTCTTACGCAAAAGCAGCAAAAACTTACAATATATATATATTTCGGAAGTTTGAGCCGCTTTTGCATTAAAATATAATGCAAATGCGGAGCTAACTGTGCATAAATCAGGCCCAAGTTCATCCTCATCTGTGTCTATTTCCAAACATACATCACCAGTATCTTGTACATGTCAGTGGGAGGAGGAGGTACTGTTGGTAACCATAAGGAGTCAGAGCTGATAGGTACACATGTAAGCCTGATCAACATAACTGTCACCTACACTGTGACCGGATTCCGGTGCAGTGTAGACGCGAGGAGCCGGCAGTGGCTCGCAAAAGACGGAATTTGTCTTCCGGAAAAGCCATTACATTTCGCTACAACCCCGTTGGTGCAGCAATAAGTTTCAGCCGCCCCCCTACTGAGGTACCGATACTGAGGCTCTGCGCTTTCATGAATTACAAAGTTTCAACATTGCTATATACGTGGTGACTACCAAGTAGCACTAACTCCAACAGGAAAAGAGGTGTCCCTGCCCTCTGATAGTCCTGATGAGGCCCTGACTGAAGAGGCCGAAACGCGTTGACACAATCTTTTGCGAGGTTATGGTCTTCAAGTTAATTGACGCAGATAAGAAATTCAATATGCACTACAAAATACCCTTAAAAAATAAATAGGTATTTGGTTGCATCTGACCCTCCAATCATCGCAATCAAGTGGATTACAATCACAAACTTGTAACAGTTACCACAATGCAAAGAAATGTTGCTGGGCATAACCCTCCTTTGGCATTTTTCCAACGTTAAGATGTGTTTTTGTGACAAGTGTAAATAGGTAATTGTGATGTTATTGTTTGTGTACATGTAAGTTGGTAACTGTGATGTCATGTAGATTTTTGTACTGTATATTACTCACCGATGAGCTACTGCTGACCTTGTATAAAAGTAATTGAAATAAATAAGGGAAAGGAATTGACCCATGAAGACAGTATTCAAGACTGATCTTTCAAAGTAGTGTCTGAATTCGTCCCAACCTGTTCACCAGTTTTTGTTTTTGCAACCTACACTGTGAGCATCACGTCTTGCTAAAAATTTGGTATTCCTCTCCCCCCGAGCCCAAGGGGGAATGGCCATGCTATCAATCATCTCAACATTCCTGGTCATCCACCAAGGCCTGACCACTTATTCATGGAGTCAAGGAGTGGACCATACGATAGGAGGGCTGCCAACTAGGAAGCTGTTATCCAAAGGTCAATCACATCTTCATTCATGTGTCCAGGTGTAGACACCCATCATATGTGACATGCCATAGCCATTCCTTTCACACACAGTTCCATGCCATCACACGCTGGGCCTTGACCTGCAAGCAAGCCAGTGACATTCCACAAAAGTGGAACTTACATGGAGTGCAAAAGACGGAGCGCCATGCTGGGGGAAAATTGTCAGCCCAGTCCTCGACCTTGATGACAACACAGGGATGCACCAATTTAAATCCAATATGGTGCACCACTGTGTTGTCACCTATGCCTGGGCACATATTGCTTACATACATCAATCCAGGGAGCCTTGCCCCAGGGTGCATAGCTGGCTGCGTTGAGGGGGAGTTTGGTTATGTGCCTGAAGGGACACCTTCCAACACAATTGAGTAACCGACAAAGAGTAGATACAATTTAGATGAGTGCTGCCTAATGCATCAGCCATTGAAAGATCCCAAACGGAGGACACATAAGAGTATTCATCCTTATTGCACATTGCTAAGGCCCCCCCTTGGGGTGTGTGCTGAATGTGGCACTGCCTCTGGTGTGAGCAAATCTAGGACTGCATCCAAATGCAATGGGTGTTGCTGTAGGTGTGCCATAGCAACACCCATTGCAGTTTATCACGCTGCCCAGATATTAGAGTCTACTTACATCTGAGTCAGAACAAATTTGGCTAACCCCCATGCCAGGGTTGGCGTTAGCAGGGTGCAATGAGGAGAAATGTTGGCATATCCCCTTGTTCGTTGTTCTTTTTATGCATGCTGCACTCTGCAACATGCACAGTAAGAGCAAATCGAATATGGTGATAGTTTTTGTGCATGAGGGTGTCCCTCCTGCACAACAACTATCCCCCCTCTCAATGCAGCCATCCGTGCCCCAGGTCACAAGAGTGGCTGCGTTGGGGTTTTGCTGCAAATTTAGCAACAGCGCAGGGGACAACACAGGAGTGCACTTTATACGATTAAATACAGCGCATCCCTGTTTTGTGAAAAGGACAGAGTGCGCCACTGCCAATTTTCCCACACTGTTGCACTCATTCATTCTTAGTTATATGTGGCCCTAAGTGTGGCTCGTCACCACTTTGTACACACAATGCTGGCCATTGCGCACAATGAGTCTCGCAAGACGTTACCCTCTGGTGGTGCTTGGGGCTCCTTAAAATGGGCTATAAAATCACCATCCAGCCTACTATGATATCTGATCATTGGACAGTTTGATACCTCAGGCATTGTATTTCACACACATGACTCATTCACACCAAACCATGGATTACTTCACAAGACACAATCTCACACATACTGGATTCATCGGAGTATTCAAACTGCGCCACTTCACCAATTATGTAGGGGGCTGGTCTACCTGTAAGACATGAATAGTAAACCATGCTTAGTGTCAATTCAAAGTCATTGCAAGTGGACAACAAATTTCAGTGCAAACTAGTTAAGAGGAGTGAGCTAGTAATCCTAGTGGAAGATCAGTGCAACAGACAAACCACTACGATCACTCATTGACACATACGCTCAGATGAGGTAGAGCCACACATCTGAACACTAGCACAGGGCCAGAGACTCCTGTGGTATTACACCCTGAAACATTTATACATGACATTGTCATGCAACTGTCTGTGGGCATGACACCTCCATTACCAAATGGGACTGTTTGATCATGTATTTTCCATCTGAGGGCCATGCTATGGTTGTAACAGTGGCAGGACCACTGTCAGACTCATGGCATTTCTGCCTGCAACAGATGTAGGAAACATCTGTGTCATCATCATAGTTCACAGAAATGCTACTACCTTGGGATTGTGTGGGCATTGCAAGGTGTTGGTGATTTTCATTATACACCCTGCAATGAACAAAGATAAATGTTAGTGCCATCACAAGGCAGACATCCTTAAGGGATTGCTATGGCTGTGGACTTGTGCAGTTGGTTTACCTACCTGCACAATGACTGAATTGTGACATGTATGTATTGCAAATAGTGGGTGGCCTGCCATTGTTGCCATTGTATACTATTGTTAATCCAGTGAGGGAGAAGTACATGGGCATAGCAATAGCGCTCAACACAGACACACTTGCTCTGTTGTCATAGGATGCATCTGGTGTTGCAGGTCAGCGAGTGATGTGGCAGAGATGGAGCTGATGCATTGCAGCCTCATACTGTCAGTGAGAATTTGTAGGCCAGTGGAACAGACTCTACACATGTGTGTGGTAAGGGGGCGGTAGAGGCTGTCTGTGATAGATCATAAACAGGAACTTGGAATTGCCAGTAGTCTCTTCTCAATTCATGTTCAATCTCACTTACATGGCCTTGCCTAATGATACAAAGGGGCAAATAGACAACACTGGTGCAGCACCTAGGACTTGATTAATGAAAAGTGAGTGCCACCTTTGTGTCATTTTCAGATGTAAAAGCAACGCAAAATTACAAATCATAAGTTTTATGTTAATTTGGTGCTGCTTATGCATCACACAATGATGCAACAGTGGCGCTAATCTTTCAAGAATAAGGAGCCTAGTGCTGCGGCACATGAAGTGTGCCCCTTAGCACACTTCTGACACCACCATGTGTGGGCCGTCTAAACAAACGGCGCAACATGGTGTAAGGGGGAGATGTGGTGAATATATCTGACACTACCCTGGTGCTTTGCAAGACTTACATTTCAAATACTTAAGTCAGTCCTGCAAGGCACCAAGAGGCGCTATGTAATTAAAGTGCGGCTCTTTTCAATGTCTGCAGTGATCAAGCGTTGAATATTTAGTGACTGATATGCCAAAGTTCTCTCATTGAATCAAATATGCCATATTCATAGCCCCCCTAGAGTGGGTAAACCCCCCCTTGCAAACATAATGGCTGGGGCAGGGCTCATGTGTGTGAAATGTTGACAAAGTTGCACTATGTATGCACTGCACCACTTTGTTAACACAATCCTGTGAAAAATGATAGGGTGGCGGTGCCTTAGAGTTTCATACATGACACAACGCCGGTGGCACTATGGGCTGTGAAATTAATGCCTTTGTGATGGTTGTGCAGGACTCATCAGACACCTGAGCTGCATTGGTTTCATTGTTGTACATGTGAACTCCAGGCCTGAACTGGCACAGTGAATCTTCATACCAGTTGCATACAGCCTGTTCACAAGCTTTGCATGCAACACTCCAACTTATCTGCTACTGTCATTTAAAAGCAATTAACAGTCAATAGTATGCCAATGGGAGACTTACCAACAGTTCCACCAATCTCGATCCCCAGGTGATCCAGCAGATTCTGCTCCCTGGCCACTAGATGTGCCCAGCAATACTTGAGCTGGTAGTCATTCCGGCCTGTATTGTAGATGCACCTCAGGTGGTGGAGCACCTTGCCCCACCGCAGCTGCCTGGCCTCTGTCCGGTAGCCGAAGATCACCCGGCCATCCATGTGCAGCATCATTGGCAGGTAGTGTGCGTCAAGCCATATAAAACCTCCCAGCTCATCTGGTCATCCTCCCTTTGCCAGGCATGTTGACAGGTAAATGGAGTTCACACCAAAAAAATATGATGATAACCCCACTAACTTAACTCAACTATCCCAACAACTACCCCAGACATACACCCCACAGTACAATTACAAAACTGGATAATAACTATGCAAAACTACAACTTCTATGACTAAACCCATACAAAATACAGAGGACACGGCGTAAGGGACACCACAAACTTGCAAACACACTCATCAATTAACCACCAGCTCCAATACACAACCACACACAGTCACAAAGGAACAGACTGTAAAGAGAAAGTAAAATTACAACCACTGTACCATGCTTGTAGACAGGATTTCCTGTTACATCACTTGTTGGGTGTGTGCGTCACATTTTTCAGTTATGCGTGTATTTATTTGATGCATTAGGCTTATGCGTTGTTTACTGGATGCATGACACATGTAAGTTGTTTACACTGACGCAAGATGGTAATGCAATGCTTCCATCTGGTTCAGGCGTCAAAAAGCCTGTGGAAGTCTGATTGAGTTTCTGGGGCTAGGCGTCATTCTGGTGATAGGACTTGTATTGTACACACATATGTGTGAAAAATAACAACGCATGAGAGTTATGCTTCAACTTCACTCAAGGCTGCATTAAGAGGAGTGTGAGCGTTGAATTCCCACTAAGGGCCCATGTGTCATTTTAGTCACTTTGGTGGATGTTTTAGATGCATTTTCGTCATATTTTTTGCCTCATTTCTTGTTTGCGTGTTTTTTTGCATTGTCCTTTAGTGCACCCTGACTCACCAAACATGTGACATGGGCTGTGATGCAATGTGGCATATGGGGTATGGCCACATGTGGAAGTCCATGCAGCAATGTGGTAAGGGTAAGATTTGTCACTTCCACCAATAAGTGTGTTCTAGAGTCGACAGGATGCAATAACTCTCATTTCGTGCATATATATGCATGTGTACCTACAGTAGGTCCACATATATTTGGCACATGTGTGCTCTATGTGTAGATATGTATAGGTATCTGAATGTGTGGGTGTACCACATAGTGAACTCTGTGACAATAGTGTTTAGATATACCCATAACTGAGTATATGAGATGTCCTGATCCAACACATGCTCAGGCATGTGCCACCCATAACAAGTTGGACTTAGAGTATGCAGTGTACTTGAACTGCTTTAATATCACATTTCCACTGAAAAGTTACGCTGCATTATGTGTTGACTGTGGTTTGTAGTTGGATGTTCCGTCTTGTTGCTCAGGTACATGTGTGCCATGTGGTTACCCATGCATCTCAGTTGTTGGTGATGTCATGTACACCTGTGTTACTGAAAAATGTTATATGCCATGTGTGTGTAGAAACAAGTGTAAGTGCATTTTGATAACATTACGAGATTGGTGTCTGAATGGGATGTTCAAGGTCACATTACAATCTTGCAGCAGGGGCAGGATTTTGGAATTTGACTTTTGCATATGCTGTCACATCACTGGCTCCTATACAATTCGTATGTGGGGACACACATGTGGAGATGATATATGAATGTCACCGGTGTTTTGCTACCTATGCCATTATTGTACTGCTAGGTTGTTTTCTGTCCAGAATCCTGACATGTTACTATGCCAGGGCCATTATGGTTGAAAGTGAGCTGAGATATCTTGTATATGTGTTCTAGCCTCCAAATGGACTATCAGATTTGTCTCATTCATGTTTGTCATTACTGTCACATACTCTGCTGTACCACGGGGTACCAGTGTTGCAGTGTGGCATTGATTGCAGAGCTACTCTCTATCATCACTATGTGGGTATTAATGGCAACAGAAACACACGTTTGTTTTGGAAGCCACAGGTTTCTGGTGCTCCACTTTGTTCTTGCCCATGTGCAGATACATCAGGCACCTGACTATGTTATATGTTGATGTCGTCAGGACAGTGGTCTGTGGCTTAACAAAGCTGGGATCTCAGCCATTAATGATTGGAACTCAGCATCCTATGCTGACTCCCCACTGGTTCTACCCAAGCACAAACGTGTTCATACAGACAAGGATGTGCTGCTTTGCTATGCAGCACTTGATGTAAGGCCTTCCCCTCTCAGGTACAGTGCTTGGATGCTTGCACATGTAGGACATGTCTCATTCATAGGACTCATTTTCTGTTTCCATGTGTAGCATGTGTAGGGGTTGTATGTGTGTAGTGGTCTCAACGATCAACTAATGGCATGGTACAGATGGTGTTGTACATAAGAGGCTCATGTCATGGTGACAGGTTAAGTCAAATTATCATGTTATGGTATTGCCAAAGATGTCTGGGTCATGTACGTACCTGGCCAGCCTCAAAATACATATCTGAAGAATAGACCTGCGATCATTGATGTGTTGCACTGTCTATTTTGGAGTATCTCTATTCATTTCCCTATTTTTTCTGGCTTTACTGGTAAGTTATGTATTATGTCCTCCATCAATCACAGATATTTGGCAACTACTGCATTGTACTTATCTTCTACAACTACATTGTGTGGTGATGTGGAGACAGAATCTAACATATAACTTGGGTGATGTTGGGATCTTGCCTCTTCCTACTACTAGCAACTTGTTGGTTCCTGTACCATTAGTGGTATTTGTGAGATGTAATGAGTGCCACGCACACATATCATAACTAATGGCACAGCACTTATGTAGTCTCCAGGTGACATGGTGTGTACTATTTGGAACAGTGGGTATCTCTGAGCTGTCCATCCACACCCTCCATGGAACATGGTCATGCAATTCTTCCAGCATCCAACAACCTAGCTGACTCTTACCATGACTGAATGATGTAACGGTTAGAAATCATTTCAGGTTTGTATTCATCTCTTGGAACAACCTACCTACATGGCTAGGTGTACTCCGACTCAATGTGATGTTGGATATCTGATTGTATTGGACATTGCAACACACATTAGCACACCCACTCCAGATTGTGTATTTGGAGTCCAAAATATGCATGGGATACATTTTAACAGTTAGTACCATGCAATTGTTCTGTATTGTGAGTGGGATTGTGTATTGTATTTTGGTATGTGATGTGTGATGTTTTCATACAGAGCATACTAGTTAAAGATGCATACACAGGTCAGGCATTATTGATGATGGGCTAACTGTTGCTACCTAGGAAATACAACCACACATCTGTCTCGGTATTTAGATATGTATTTTCTGGTGACGTGTGAAGACAGCATATTTGTCTGACAAGTGTACATCTTTAGTACATAGTGTGTGTAACACTGCCTACATTCTACCCAGAATATGATTTGATCACACGTTTTGGAATTAACTCATTGCTTTTGCCAAAACTTGTATTTGTATAGTGCACCTGCAGCTCTAACTGCATAAATTCTCATCCAAACCAATGTGCATTCCACAGACGTGTGTGCAATAAGTGAGGTCAAGTTTATCCTGTGTCAAGGTTGTGCCCCATGGCAGTGGCAGGACAGTATCCCATGGATAGACTGTGCATGCTTGACTTTTTCCATTGGTTGCTATCCCTGGGCAAATCATGATGACCATAGTTACCGATGAAGTCCCTCCGCGTCACACATGTTCTATGCAGCCATTGCAACTATCACACTGAGTTGTGACAGTGTTCAGTTTCAACATTACTTAAGTTCAATTTTTTGACATCCCATACCTTATGTGTGGGCCCCTTGCATACATCCCATTACGCCATGATGTAGCTGGGTGTGATGGGCTATTGAATAGCAAGTTGGCAATGTGACTGTAGAAAATATGTAGTGGTCCATGGATTGTGTCCTTCAGTTGTCACATATCAGTGCTAAGGCTGTAAGTGAGATGTGTGATGATGCCAGTATGATCTATTACATCACATATGGTGTTGCTACAATAATTGTCAGTTTAGCATTTGTTACATGCTCCCTGAGATTAGAGTCATATTCCTATGGTATCTGTAATGAAGATTGAATATACCAAGGCGGGATTGGCGGAAAATGAGAACTGTTTATTTACAAATTTTACATGGTGAGTTCTGTGGTTCTTATGTATAAAAGTTGTCAACAATATGTTGTCTCTGGCATACCCCAGCAGCTGTGTTGTGCTGTTCCCCCTCCAAATTGTCAGCACCATCCTCCTCCTCCTCCTCAAGCAGGTTAGCAACCTGGTCGTACAATGGCACGTTCATTTGTACACATATGTTGTGCAGGATGGCACATGTAAAGATTATTTTACACACAGTGGCTGGGGCATAAAGGAGGCTGCCTCCTGTCAGCTCCAGGCACCTGAATCTGGATTTGATGATGCCAAATGTCCTTTCCACCCCATTGCGTGTCTGACAGTGTCCCTCATTGTAGGCACGCTCTGCTGCTGTGTTAGGATTTGCAAATGGGGTCATCACCCACCGCTGTATGCCATGACCCTGATGCGCTGCAAAGATAAGAGATGAAAGTTGTTGTTAAAGCTTGCAACGGGTTTTGTATATAGCATGGCAGTTGTTACTTGGCGTTAGTTGTGATATGGTGTGAGTTCCTGGCCTTGTGCTAAGTTTTACTAGCACTGTGTTGCTGGACATGACAATCTTGTGTATTTGCTCAAGGACCTGGGACATATGATTAGGATTCCTAATTGATGCTCAGTATGTATGTACCATGTGTTGTGTAGTGCATCTTTGTAGCAGTGTGCTATTACTAGAGGGGATATGACACATCCTTGCACAGTGGGGTCAGATGTAGAGACAACATTGTAGCCCTACAAAGCCTGGACATCCCAGCCATTTTGACATGTAGTGTTGTAGATGCAGTGCAACAGTTAGGCCCCTTTTTAAGAGTAAATGACAGAGCGAAACACAGTTCCTAAATTGGCAGTGCCGTGCTGCATAATTTTAACTTTGCAGGAATGCACCGTGTGTAATATGTTGCAAGGCAACCCTTTGTTTTTGCCCTGCGCCGGCACCAAATATGCAGCCGTGCACCAACGCCGCCAACCTCGCACCAGGGTGCTTGGATGGCTGCCCTTTGGGGAGGATAAATCTGTGCAGGAAGGGACACCTTCCTGTACATATACTATCTTCATGGGCAATATGCTCTTTCTATGTGTGCAGCAGTATGCAGCACGCATAGGTGGCACATTTATATGAGGTCAAGTCACAGAATATATCCTTATAACAACCTGCAAACGCCACCCCTGGGGTGGTGTTTGATGTTGGCACTGCCTCAGGTTTTAGGAAACACCTACATCTGGAGCAGCATCATCATGCTATGTGTCTTGCCATGACACACCTACGGCAACACACACTGCAAGCCCCTTCCACACAAAGTGCTGTGTGGGAGTGGGCCCTATTTACAAGGTGGCATCAAGTCACAAAAGATTGGACATCTGTAAACTTGTGCATACTTTGCAGGGCATGACAATGGCACTAGGGGTTCTTACATGCGGCCCTTAGTGATCTTGAGTGGCAGCTGATGTTCATGCCAGCCAGCAGGTGTACAAGGGTGTGTATCCCATTGTTTCAGGATGATCAACATTACTACTGGTGTTTCTCCTATCTTCCAGTACATGATTCAGCACTTTTACTGACAACACATGCACAGTGCAGGGTATGGGATGGGGCACAGCTACTTTACAAATGTGTCCCTTAGAACAGTGCAGCACAGAGCATGTAAGGTACTCTATACTCCTACAGGGTCCCACTATGGAATCCATGAAAGGCACTGTTTGACAGTGACTCTGCCCCATGGTGGGCCATTTATTGTCTACAGTACAGACATGATGGTGTTGGGAGTCAGTAAGTGGTGCATGTGAGGTGGCACTTCAGTACGTGTGGTGCCACTTCTCACAAATCTATCACATGGTATGTAATGGCTGTTAATTTGGTATTCCTATGTGTGTGACCCAATGTATCAGGTAGATGTATATGCATACTACAGGTAAGTCAGGTATGTCTAGATGAGATATAGTTGGTATTGACACCAGTTGTCCGGCATTTGATGTATGTTCTGCCAGAGCCTTGCACAGCATGATTTAAGTGTGGCTGTGCCTACGTGTGACTTTCTTGACATGACCATGGTGTATGCCGTTGACATTGCTGTGCTATTCTTTGTTTGGTGTAATATGTGTGTATGACGTGTATTTAATAGCCAACCTTTGGGCACTTGTAGTGGTTTGTGGACATCTTCTGTTAACAAAGGGTACATAGCTCCACCTGTACTTCACGTGGTGTGCCTGTCAAGTTGTGGGTGTGTTACGTACATGTGGGAGTATGAATTTGTGCTGTGCACTGATTGTGCTTACTACAGCATGGTGCATATGTATTATTACATGCACATCTGTGTTACCCTGGCCATGTGTTTTTGGAGTGGTGTATGTCTTATGTGGGTTCAAGGGTTGGTGTGTTGTGTGTATATTGCTAGGTTTGTTGACTTACCCACAAGAAGTGTTCATTGATCCTGCTGTGCCTGAGTATGTAGGCATCATGGACACTACCAGAATACTTGGCTAAAATGTTCGTAAATAGCCCACAATAATCCACTATGGCCTGCACATTTATGGAATGTGTATGTTTCCGGTTCCTGTAGAAGTGTTCTGTTGCTGCAGGTGGGACAAGTTGGACATGGGTGCAGTCCATTGCACCCAGCACACGCGGAAACCCAGCAGTTTGGTAAAAGCCTTGTTTTAACTCCTGCTGCATTTGCTGGGTGTTGGGGAAGCAGATGTGGTGTGGCGTCAGGGAGATGATTGCATCTAATACCTTCGTCAGGAAGACCGAGAAAGCCGGCTGTAACACACCAGCAACCAGTGCAGCCGTTGTCTGGAATGAGCCACTTGCCAGCATATGCAGGCCAGCTAGTAGCTTTGTGACAGGTGGTATATTATGTGGTGTCTGCAGCCTGACTGTGATCTGTGGCTCAATGTGGCGCAGAAGGCGTAGCATGGCTTGCTGATTGAGAGGTAAGTCCTGATGAGTCATGTTCCCTGAGGCCAAGGAGGGTTGTCCTGTTACGGAATATCCTCTCCTGCATTCTGCATTGCTTTCATGGGTGCCATGATGGTGGTAGAGGGTTCTGCTGTGGTTGCTGTCCTCTGCATCGTGTCCCAAGCTGCAGCAGTAACACTTCCATCTTGTCCTGTGGGTTGCAAATGTTGCTTCTGTGAGTTTGCCTTAAGTAGTGGTGTGTGGGCCTCATTTTAACGCCTGGTTTGACCCAGGCGTTAAAATTTGATGCTAATCGGGGTTTATGTCATTTTTTCACTCTGCTTCTAAGTTCTGCATCGTTTTTGCGTCGGGTTAAATATGGTGCTAGGGGGTTAGCGTCATCTTTTGGATGGGAACGCCTACCTTGCATATCATTGTCGCAATCGGACGCAAAGTGTTTTGGCGCAACCAAAAAGTGACGCTAACTCCTATATTTTGGAGCTAAACAGGTCTAGCGGCAAAATATAAATATGGAGTTAAGTTTGCGCTGAATTTGCATCAAATAAAATGATGCTAATTCAGCGCAAACAAAGTATAAATATGCCCCTTAGGCCCTAAATCATATTTGGTGTATGGATGTGGGCTATAAGAAGGGGAGCTTGAGACACCAAAAACAGTTATCTGTCAAGCACCCACACGGGCTATGTGAAGAGGGAAAGACCTGCACAACTTCTGTCTGTGACCAGGACTCAGGGTCAAGGCCTGCTAGACTCCCTGCTGGGTTAGGGGAGCGTTGGAGGGAGCGAGGTCTAGTGGGGAGCCATGTCAATTGCACTCCCTGTGAGAAGAGAGAGGAAAAGGCTGCTGCACCTTTCGGGTTGTTGCCCATGTGCAACTCCATAATGCCAGGAGAGGGCCGCTGTGAATTTAGCCATGTGTCTTGATGCGCCGGAGCACATGATTAGTAGGAAGGCTGCAACAGTGTGTTCCAGGAGTCGCCGCCATCGAAAAGGCTGCCATGCAGTATGGGCTGTAGCCCTGTGAGGTAGCGAGGTGGTGACCCCACATGCTAAGAGGAGCTGCCAAAGAGAATTTCACCTTAGTGATCTTGTCAGAGCCTATGGACAGTGAGTTGCAGTGATCTCATATGTCAGAGGTGGTCACCGGGAGCACCAAGGACTGCAACTTGTTCTGTCTCTAACAGAAAAGCAAGAACACCTGAGCACTATCACCTAGGTGAGGTACCCAAGACAGCATCATCGTAGCCACCCCCTATCTGGAGACGCACGAACACTTACCTGCACAAGGAGTCAGAGAAAGCCTACAGTCACTTCAGGAGCGGGACCGCGAGTGACAGACTCTGTACCCACTGAATGCAGCCATTCTGGACCACTTGCGGCCGACTTACCTGAACTTGGCTGCAGCCGCTGTGAACACCTGCAAATGGGGCACACTCAGAAACTCCAAATGTTTCACGCCTGCCAGTGCAGGTAAGCCTGATTTCAGGCCTGTAGACCCCAGCAGAACTTGCTGTTAATTTAGTGCAATAGCGCTGGCAATCTGGTGATAATCACAATTTCAAAATGTGCAACCAGTACTTCATGCCACTCCGCGTCCCCCAAAGGATCAACATCCGATCCCAGACCTCTCTGAGCTTGTCAACTGTGTTGGTGTATTAATTACTATATATTTATATATGTGGGAGATTTTGTGTTTGTTTACTAGATCTTCAATCGTGATCTTGGCCTCCAGTGGATGGAGGTGGTGAATTTAATCAAAATGTTGTAGTTAGGGCAGCAAGTCATGCTGGAATTTTAAGCATTTGTAGTATTGTCTGTGAAGAAGACTGAAGTCTTCGTGTAATTTTGTGAAAGACTTAAGTGTGGCATGAGTAAGAACTACTCCCAAAGCGGATATACCTAACCTATCCCTCAAATCATGCAGTACTGCCCCTCAGAGAGTAGTGTTCCTTACCACAGTTGGGTTTCTTTAGTGAGCCGTCCCTACCAAAATATGTTTCACAGTGTTGGACAATGTTTCTAAGGCTATTTTAGTTGCCAAGGGAATGTCCCTCGGAATAGGTACTCCATATATAAAGTACAGTTGGTGTGTAACCCCCAATGCCCAGAGCTCAGTTCTGTAGACCGGGTCCCTCTTGGTATCAAATAACCATTTGTTGAGTACAAGCAGTTGGGTTGTCCGGTAATAAAAGAGAAGGTTGAGTGTCTATCTATCTTTAACATTAAGAGGTGTGATAATAAAACTATCCTTACATCGTCATGGCAACAGTAGCTATTCTCTGAAGATTTTGCTCCTTCCTGGATCTTCCGCTTTGGGAACTGCAAAGACAAAGGAAGAAGGCCGAATAAAAAAAGGGCCCTTCTTTCATACTCATGGGATCTGCCAGAGATGGTCTTAGAGTCTTTTAAGAAGACAGGAAGGCCTTCTAGATGGTCCTCCTGGACAGTTTTACATAAAATGCACAATCCTCAGGGCAATTTAAGGCATACAATGCATAACTGCTTTGGTGGTCTGACTACCGGACCGCCAATACGGCGGTGGGGAGGATGTAGTTAAGCCGGTGGGGAGGCAGGAAGGCCTTCTAGATGGCTCTCCTGGACAGTTTTACATACAATGCACAATCCTCAGGGCAATGTGTTTCTCAAAGGCATACAATGCATAACTGCTTTGGTGGTCTGACTACCGGACCGCCAATACGGCGGTGGGGAGGTTGCCATTAAGCCGGCAGCCTCCCCACCGCTGTATTATGATGTTCCGGCCAGGCTGGATGGCTGAGACAGTGTGGCAGCATTGGCTTCGGTTCTAAGGGAGAGCCGAGGCCAATGCCGCTGCACTGTCTGCGCCACCAGCACAGTCGAAATGCGCACTGTTGCCACTGCAGGCAGTGCGTATTCCGACTGTGTTGACAAGGGGGCCTCTGCACTTCCCATACCATGGGCATGGGTGATGCAGGGGCCCCCTTGTGCTCCATCTCTGCTTTTCTGCTGGCCTTGTCATGGCGATGTCCCCCCCCCCATGAAAAGGCTGGCGGAAACGCAAGTCGTGATCAGCATGGCTGTGCCAACATCAACACCGCCGTACTTGACCACGGTTTCCCCACCGCCAATGCATCGGGACTCCAGATCCTGTTGGTGGTCTTGTGGTCCGACTGCCAAGGATGCAGCCGTTGGACCGCCATCACGGGTATGACGGTCTTAAGACCACCATACTCGTAATCAGGCCCTAGGTCTGTAAAAGATATCAATTGAAAAGGATTTTCTTAGGTTCGTGAAGGGTTTGAAGGAAACAGCACAAGTAATACTAATCTAGGTGCCAGAGGATACGGACTAGATGAGCCAGAAAAAAGAGCTGGAACAACGGCCACTGCCAGGGCATGGGGAATACTGGTGGAGTGGGCATCCTTAATGGAGTAGTGTAGCTTGTCCAGCCCATAAAGGTTTTATCATATCTAGCCACATTATGCATTTTTTAATTGGCTATTTCTTTAAATAAAATAAAAAGAATAATAGCCAATGTATCCTTTAGGATGTCCTTTCAATAAATGTTTTCATTAAAAAAACGGTTCTACAGAAAAGTGGTAAACACTTTTTTTACATTGAAAAAACTAACTAAAATGTTACAAAAAAGGATAAACCTAAATATAGCAAATTATGATGCAGAATGCTGGTAGTCCCTTTGCATGACATTACTAACACGCGCTTCAAAATAATAAAACATGAAATTGACAGTTCTTGACATAGTGAATCAAAACCATAAAAGACAGACTGAAGAAACTGGTACGGAAGAAAGAAGAGACACAGATCTTAAAAATGAAAACGAATGAAAAATGTATAAAGATGAGCAACATACGGTCTTTACAAAACAAGATTCCATTATTCTGAATGTCTTGATTGTCATTGTGCTGCTGCTGAAGGTAAATGTCATGAGATGTCACATCAAGGATAAAGAATGCATTTCTTATATAAAAATACACTTTGTTTTGGTCATGAACTCGCTCATTTGATGCAGATCTGAGTACCTTGCATAAGGATTCTTGGAATTCAGCCTTGGCAATTATGATACCTACAAAGATGGGGTTAGCTCTGACTGCGAAATTCTTTTTTAGTGCCTTGAGTATCACAGTATGGTTTTCAACATCTGGCTCTCGAGGGTTTCATAGGTTTCGTTTTTTTCATTATGTTTTGGAGAAAGCAAATCCAACAATGTGGTGAAGACTTATCTGAGTGCCTCAGATATAATTGCGTAGTTGTACATTCAGCATGATGGTGGAAACAATGCAATAGTTCGGAGGGATAATGAACAAAGTGAACTGCAAAATACAGTAAACGAAAGAGAGAAAAACATGGCTAACAATAGCTCGAGAGTATGATCAAGGGAACAAGACAGAGTGAAATATAGGCTAACATAATGACAGCAATCAAGAGAATATAAACTGTAAAATAAAGTTTTATTTAAAAATAACAAAATAAATAATCTAATTTACACATTTGTAAAGAAATAAATTGCGACTACTCTACACTTTAAAAACAGCACAATATCCTACAAGGACTGGGGAAATGTCAAGGGTATAAGATAGAGGTACTGTTTGGGGTATTAAGTTGCCCATCAGTGGTGCAGTCAGTGATCTATCTTGTCCCATTTGACTATTCATTGCTTCCACTGCCACTTCCAGAGACGGAATCTTACAAATATATCTAATAAAAACTTTTTCAACAACTGATTCTTTTAGTCGTGAGAAATCCCAGTTCAATTTGCGTGTTCCTTGTAAAGGTCCCGGCTGACATCAATAATGTATTATTATTCTTTATTTTCAATTTTTTTATGTAAAACAATACAACAGATCATCATCAGCTGTCATACCCTTCATAATGTAGACCATATAGATAAAGGTGTTATTGATCCATCAGTCTGGGTAACTCTGTGCTAGCACAAGCTAGGGCTATTTGCTATGCATTGTACATGCCAGACATAACACGGACGGTGAATGTGGCATTGAAGTGGATTTGTGCTTGTTGGGAGTTATGAGAGCAGTTTATCAATCAAATTGAAAACGACTTTGGTTATATGTCGGTATTACCATGAGTTCCTTCCGTTATTCACTGGAAAAGGTGGTCTACACCTGCAGTAAATCAGACACTGTCGACCGCCATTTCACACTAACAGAGCTGGCTTGTAATAGACTGGGAACTTCTACTGGACATAAACTGCTCAGAAGTAGAATGCTAACCACGATATGATCTAGCAGGCACGGCCACCTTCGTTAACTGGTTTCAGCATCGCTATTATGCCGGCCGTTGATAACATTGAAAACAATACAAAATCTGATGTACCCACTATTTCACACCTGCTTAGCATTTTGTAAAAGTGCTCCAAAGTGAATGCCCTCTTAAATGTCACAGAGAGGCAAGAGTGTGTGAAAAAAATTAAATAAAACGAACAACGGGACAAGTATCTAACAAGGAATTCAGATAAGTAAACGTTGCTCACACTCATTTATTTTGTAAGGGGGGTGGCTTTCCCAGACGTCCTGTCAGCTCACTTTTCATTAAACCATGTCTGCAACAATAATATTCTAACGCTTCTATGGGACAACACAATGTCTTAAGCAGAAACCCGTAAACCCATTAATATAAGAAAATAAAATTCTTCAGTAGAAGATTAAAAGGATTAAAAGGGGAGCTACTTCCCCTTTTCTACAACAAGTGATAACACATTACACAGACAAAATTATTGCTAATTATTATGTAATTTTTCCTACAAAATCCTCCCTCCGCTCCATAGTGTCTTCCTCCAACCTTGAATGCTCCCAATCCATACTGTTGTGGCCGTAAGGATGTTCTGTGAAATTAGAGCCGGCGTACAAACTGAGATGAGACCTTCTTATTGCATGTTTGTCATGAATGTAATTTACTTTTTAACACTATTGGGGTACTCAGTTAAAAAGTTGTTCCATGAAGGTTTTGAAGCGCCTGATTGCCTGTATATTTCGTTACACAGGAACTTCAGAAGAGAAAGTATCACGCTCAACATTCTGTCCTCCCACACTATTGAGCTCATTTCAGTCACTCCTCCACCTTGGAGGAATGATGGATGGCATACCTTCCACAAAGCACAGCTCCTACCTGGTGTTCAAAACTAATCCTCGCCTATATGATTTCTGAGCTGCTGGCTCATGAATTCATGCACTCTTCATATGGATCAAATATTTGCTGGGGGCAGTCAGTCCGGATACTCCATCTCAATGTATATAAACACTGTTGCTGACTTTATTTAATCTTCTAGTTAATCAAACTGCTCTCAAGGGATTTTCGTGGGAGCCCTAGGGTCCCCCTTGGTCTCAGCATAAACGCTATTCTTGAGCTGGAGAGTCTTTGATGCCTTTTCTTGGTTCTTGATTCTGATAGGAAACAACTCTATCATTATTCTAGTCAACATGTACATCTAGCAGGACATCGCACCAAAGAAGCAATTTCTCCCTCTCTCTATTCCAGCAGCTGCTTACTTGGGGACTCCACTACTCATATGATTTTTTACTGTTAATCCCTTCAGAAGTATTTCCTTAATTGAGGGTTTGACTGGTACTTTAAAATCCTTCTGGTCTTCGGTTTGTAAGTGAACATGTAAGTGACGATATTTATCAAGCACACGGTATCCAATAAGCAGTGTGTTCTCACCAAGAAGTATGTATGTATGTGACATATATATCAGAAACTAAATACAAGTCAATGGTGCACTGCACATAATATTTAAAAGGTGCAGGTCTTTTAGGGTTTAGAAGAAACACACGGGGAAGTTAAGTAATTTAAGCTTTGGTCTTTGGAGTTGATCAAACTATCCATTTTAAACACACTAACTCATTGCAGTACGGAAAAGTAGTCATATATAACTGTTTTCTTTATATCTTTATAATTGTCTTTGTGGATCCTTGAATTAGTAAGTTATGAATGATTTGTAACAGGCCACTTAGCACTTTCATGTCTTTCTTACAGCCAAAGAATCTTATCGGAAGGCGGTGCAGGCCTGACTGCAGTAAGCGTTACGGTGTATTCTTTAGGAGCCATTCATCAGACTCTGTATATGCTCTTCTCTTAAAGCCCTCATGTCTCCAAACTACACTCCAAACAGAAAATGCGGCATTCATACTAGGCACCCATGGGGGATGTGATCATCAGTCCAAATACATGGCTTTGCTATCTTATAGTCCATTGGTGGCTATCACTGGCGACTGGTCTCTTCTTCCCCTTTGGAGCTGTTCCGCCGCATTTCCAGCACTCCACTCTGCACCGCAGCAGCTGGACATCCACCCATCAAACTGTCTTCAAACTCTAAGGGAGGCGCGCAATAGAGAAAATGGTCAACATCTGATCAAAAACTGACATGTGACAGTCATACATCACCCCTCCATTTAATTTGCAGTATTACAGTGGAAAAAAGCGAATTAAAGTCTCTAGTAAACAGTACTCAGATATTCTTCTTAAATTCCAAAAGTGTATTTTTTAATACAATATATTTGACAATGGGACATTTTGTGTATGGTTCAATAATTACTTTCCTGTCTGGTCACTTTAGCTTTCCTATAGCGACTTACATAAACTGCAGACAGGAAAATATGAGAAGCCCTGTGAGGATGCTGGTAAAGAATGGGAGGAAGGCAGCTGCACACGGGCTAGCTTGAAATGGTCAAACTTCTAAGGGACGGAACTAGTGTGATGAACAGCAGTATAAAATCTGAATTTATGAAGGCCATCGTTATGTCATTTATCAGGTTTGTGTCATTTTATCATTTATATTATTACTTATCCTCTAAACTGGTACAGGTACAGACGGTACTATCCAATTTCCTTGGGTCCAACAGAAAGACATAAATTGGCACCTGCAGGTTTATTACATCAGCTGCAACAGTTGCAGATTTCCTGACGTACCCCTGGAAATATTTTATGAATTCCTTTTTTCATCAGTGTAGATGCATTCCCACATAGGTAACTGGAACTGTTCTACAATTATACATGCGGAAGTGAGCAATTGTAGATAATCTGTGTGCAATGGTACACTTTAAAAAATATTCTCCAAGTGAAAAAAGTGTTCAGAGAGAAACTTCTTCCCCCAGTCTCCCCCCAAATATTGTGAGGGGATTTACTCATGCTTTTGGAAGTAGTAAATCCTGACCATTTGCAGGGTGGAAAGCCACCAGAAAAAAAGTTTGAGAACACCCTAAAGCTCTCAAGTTCGTGGATGTTTCAAACACAAAAGTGATTCCTCGCCCTCTAATGGTCATTCTGCACATCTGGAATGGGAATTATTTAATACCACATTTGTGACAACCATGCAATCATAAATCGACCAATTTGTTTTCCATGTGGCTGCTGGTCATATTCTTCTGCAAAAGAGGTCATTATATATATATATGCCTTCCTAAAAACAACTTTATTTTTGAGCAGTTCAACAAGAGAGCTAAGCCAAGCAATTTCTTAAATAGCGTTCAAAAAGTAACACATAATGCATGTTATGAATTCAGAAGTTTCCAGAAATGAACAACTAAGGCTTTGTGGTACTAAAAACAATCTGTGGAGTATCTGTGCTTGCTACGTCTGAGGCTAAAGTTTCAAAAAACTGAAGTGAAAGTATATTTCTTGAATGATTTTTGTCTGAGACGTAGGACACGTTAGTTTTACACACATGCATCGTTGTTGTGGGAGGTGTTCCGATCTCCTGTGTGGGGGAGAGAGTGAATTGTGTTTTCCTCATATGTTCAGTCCCTGGTATCTAGGACGTTCCCAGCAAGGATACCGGAAGGCAGTATCGGGCAGGCGCCTTTCAGTACTAGCAGTGGGAGCAGCAGCTGAAGCCCTGGACATGATACCGGCCCTCCTTGAGCTACTGCAATCTAACGAACTTCACGGCAGTACAACACTAGGCTGAAGTGATGGTACGGAATGCTCGGAAGGCTCCTCCTGCCCTTTTTCTGACCATTACAAACATCCCATCAAAACAGCTTACCTGAAATCTGTGGCTTGCCCTGCAGGCGTGGGCTCAGACGCCCCTTTCGGTCATGTGACACCAGCCTGGCTAACCGTAGGCCCTCGTCCATCAGGGTCTGCTGCATGACGTGCTGGCTCCAGGGCCCATGAGGTGGAAGGCTGATGGGTGTCTCGCTGGGGGCCACAGGGGAGGGGCTGAGGCGCAGGCCTGACCCAGGAACTGAAGGAACAAAGACCACCAAAGGATGTTATTGGAAAGAAACAGAAATAGTATTTTACTGGGAACAAAAGATAGATTGTCAAGCAAGATGTAGTTTAATTTATCAAGTACAGGAAAAGAATCGGCCATGGGCCTTAAAGCTGGACTCAAGCTTTAGCAGCTCAGTCAATCAATCAATGTTTATAAAGCGCAGCTACTCACCCGCAAGAGTCTCAAGGCTCTGGAGGTGAGGGGATGTGTAGCGTTTACCATTGAGGGGAGTCTTAAAAGCAGCATCTCTGCCTGGGATGATCAGGAAACCTACGTGCACTGAACTTTATTGGCAGGGAGCTCTTCAAACCTATGCCCAGATATGGTGGTATATATCTAGAGAAGGGGATATATGCAATGGCCCCATATGATCTCACTCCACCCAGTGTGTTTTTGTTGTATGGGCCTGAAGATGAAGCATGCCACCACAGGGTGGGTGAGGGCTTCCGTCCTTTAGGTCAGCTCGTCAGGCAGGATTCTTAAAAGTGCAGCACTAAATAGGTGTTTCCCCTTCCTTTTTCTGGGTAGCTATGTGAATACAATTTATAGGAAGACATGCCCTTATGTTTTCTCCCATTCCCCATTTGATTTATAGATTTTTTTGTTTCGTACAGCTTCAGATTCTGGTGGTGTTCGATGCAGGGATACTGAAAAGCTCTTTAATTTAACATGTCATTTCAGACTTCAAAGGGTGCTTAAAAATTGACAGTCATATAACTGCAGACCTGTTCAATATATTGCATTTAGGTAAAACACATCTTTATCCAGTAGCATCTCCATGGATCACTGCCGTAGTGCTAAAAAAAGAGCATTGCACAAGCGGAAACGAGATAATGCTTCATGTGTAAATAAATAAAACGAAGGTCTGCAACCGAAGGGCGCTCGAGGGGCCGGAGCGAAACCCCGCCGAGGCTCTCGAGTAATATATTGCGCCGAAAACGCGACGCGAAAACAATGGTGGGGGACCGGAAGTGGTCTCCCCCTCGGAGCGCCCCCACTTCGCTCCAGGACGGAAGCGGAAGGAGGAAGGGGGCCATAAACTTGGTGGTCCAATGGGGGGCTGCTGCGGGGTTTGAAATTCCCCCTTTGCGCCTGGGGCCAGGCTAAGGCTTTAAAAAAGGCTGCCCGGACCGGAACCCCTCTTCTTCTTTGGGGTGGCCGGACAGCGAAGGACCAAAGACAGCGGCGAGCGAGGAGAGCGTCCGGGAGCCGTCGGTGGGAGCTCAAAGGAAGGACGACGTCTCGTTTATATGATCCGGCAGGAGCAGCGAGCAAGGAGAGAGTCAGCGCAGGACTGTGGAATCAGCAGCGTGTGGAGCGACGAACGAGGAGAGCGGTGGGGACCCACCTTCAGGATCCCAACAGACGGGGAGAGCAAGGAGATCGTGGTGGAGCCACCGGCAGGAGCCCATAGGAAGGACGACGTCTCGTGCCAGGTCCCGGCAGGACAGTGAGACTGCAGTCGCACAGGTACCGGGGAACTGGGTCAGTAGTGGAGGCATCCCTGAGCCCCGAGGGCAATTCAGCAGCACAAGTTTCCTGAGCCGCCTGCAGGGCAGCGCGCAGGTCGGAGAGTGCACATTCGTGGGGGCAGAGCACCAATTTAACCCAGTAAACCCCGGGTTGAAGCTCCGGCAACACAATCGGTTGCTAGGGAAATCCGGACCAAGCGAAATTTTCCCTGAAGCGAAGGTACCGCGCCGCTAACAGTTATTAGGAACCCGGACCAATTTTCCTTGCATCATGCAGCCTCGGCCCTAAGAGACACATGGTGCGGGCCTTGGGCGTTCATAAAGGGAAGGAGAGTCAGCACACCCGAGGCACCTAAACGAGGGCCCCATACGTGAGCAGTCAGCCACTCCTGGATTTAGCATCTGGGGCATATTTCTGCAGCTGGAGACAGGCGCTATCAAAAGTAAGCAAAGTTTTGTTACTTTCAAGAGGGCAAAGCCACGCCCACGCACGAGGAAGGGAAGAAAGCATTGCATTTTCTGCCATATTAGAGTCCAACAAAGACTGCCAAAAAAAATCCACAAAAAAACAGAAAGGAACAACCAGGGAAAGCCTGAAGGCAACGCGACCTAGTTGAGCAGCAACAAAGTAACTTAGCGGCCAGGGACAGCCCGGAAGGGCGACGTTACCTGCCCGCAGTCACAGACATAAACTAATTGAGTGCGGTCAAGAAAAGAGACACAGAACAGCGGCCAGGGACAGCCCAGTGGGGCGACGCGATCTAGCCACACGCACAAAACAGAAATAAACTCAGAGGGCAACTGGATTGAGCCACCAGCCTTGGGGCAACCTACAGGACGACTCTACCAGGCTTCAACCAAAGGCACAAACACAACCGGGGCAGCCCAGGGGGCGACGTGACCCGTATAGAGCGACGAAGCATTAGCAGGGGACAGCCCATCCAGGGCGACGCGACCCTGTTACTGGCAACCCAAAGACCAGCATCAGCACAGCTCATCATGGAGATCCACAGAGAAAACCAAGAGCTCAATACAGAAGAAATCATAAAGGCAGCAAGGGAAGTGGCGGCAACACACAGCAAACACTGGATCCTGAAACAGATCAGGGGAAATGGAGCAAGTGAGGTGCCAGCACAGGAAGGGCCCAGCGACAACAGAGCGAGTGTCTCAACCAGAGACGAGGAGGAACCACAGAACAAGGCAAAAAAGCGACAGAGGAACGCAAGCAGAGGGGCCAAGAAAGGAGACAAGAAGGAAACAAGCGAGCATCCAGAAGCAGGGCCCTCAGGACCAAGCAAATGAGGGAAAGCGAATACGGGTGAGCAAATTAGCGCAATTGTACAAGAATGCTTAAAATCAATGGCACCATTGCTATTTGCGAAGCCAGCGGGGGTGCGTGACATGGAAGGGTCTGGGGAACAGAACCCAAGGGGGACACACACTCCAGCGACACCAGGGAAAAAGGGGCCCCAACAGCTAAAGCAGCTACGCCACATGAACAATGCCCATCACCTAACAGGGGGGAGGGAGAGGCGACACCCTCAGGTAACAAGGCATCCCCAACCCAAGCCTGGAGCAGAGACAATGAGGGGGGCAGGCAACGCAGCCCAGCAACAGAGGGGTTGACACCAGAGGCATATAAAAGGGGGCGCCTTGGGAGACCTTACATGGTAGCAAGAGCACCTGGCCTGGCAAGCATGATTCCTCTGGCAGTAAAAGAGCGTATTTGGCGCAGAGAGTTCATCAACATATTTTCACTCCTAGAAATTCAGGTCGAGGGTTTAGACTTAACTACGATAGACAAGAAGGAGGATGAAAGAAGGGAAAGAAATAGGGTAAGGAAGGAAAAGAATTTCGACAACTGGCTAGACGCTTTCAGAATTATGGCTTGCATCATAGTTGAAAGATTCCCACACTGTGCAAAAGACTTATGGCTCTACGAGTCAAAGATTCACGAGGCGCAAAGGCAGTTCACGGGGGGATGCCTGGCTAGATTACGACAAAGGCTTTAGGCTAAAAATGCAGGCCCATCCGGATATGGAATGGAACGAAGAGGACGTAGCAGGCTACATGTACAAAATGATGATAGCGAGGGAGGCTAGGAGCTGGGCCAACAAGGGCGACCAGCCCTTTCGTGGGAGTTTCCACAAGGGTAGGCAAGAGAAAGCGAAACCCTTCTACAAAAAAATCACACTACCCACAATGGAAGGGGACACAGGCCGGGAAGGGATCAACATCAATATGCTATAAATACGACAAAGACGACTGCACATGGGGGGCAGCATGCAAATTCAGACACGTATGCTCCACAAGCGGAGGAGTACACCCCGCAACAGAATGCAGAAGAGGGGGAGGTAACAGCCAGAAGAAGGAGAAAGCAAAGAAGAAATAGGCAGGGCGACATGGTAGCCTGGTTGGGGAGAACAGTAGAATTGGCTAGATCCCCCATAAACACAGGCATTTTGAGGCAGATAGCCAACGAGTACAACAACAAAAAAGACGCAACATTACTATGTGAAGGTTTTGAACAAGGCTTTAGAATCCCCTCCAAATGTAGAAGCCACAAGACAGAGGCCAAAAACCTGCGCTCAGCGGGGGACCATCCCACAATAGTAAAAGATAAGATTGATAAGGAGATAGAGCTAGGAAGGGTAGAAGGCCCGCTAACAGGCCCCCCGACACCCGGCTTAATCATCTCTCCTCTAGGGGTGGTACCAAAAAAAGAACAAAGTAAATTTAGGTTAATCCACCACCTGTCCTACCCCGAAGGTTATTCAGTGAACGATGGCATTGACCCAGGCGACTGCGTGGTGGGGTACGCATCAGTGGAGGACGCAGTTGACATAGTGTGCGCTAAGGGTCGGGGCACCCTAATGGCAAAAGCGGACATAGAGTCAGCTTTCAGATTACTCCCCGTCCACCCGGAGAGTTACCACCTCTTGGGTTTCAAGTTTGAGGGAAAAACATATTTTGACAAGGCGCTGCCCATGGGATGCTCAATATCCTGCGCATACTTTGAAAAATTCAGCACGCTCATTCAATGGGCACTGCACAAACAACACCCAGGTGGGGGGAAACTCCACTACCTAGATGATTTTCTATTTGTGGGGCAGCCCAGAGGACCGGAATGCCAGACATTACTAGAGGCTTTCCAAAAACTAACAGCTAAGCTAGGTGTCCCGCTGTCCGAAGACAAAACCACAGGTCCCACCACCAAGCTAGTTTTCCTGGGCATCGAGCTGGACTCAGTAACAGGCACATCCCGCATCCCCCAAGACAAGGTAGAGGACCTAGCAAAGGACATTAAGGGTCTCCTGAGCAAGCAGAAGGCGACACTGGGTGAGCTACAAGAGCTAATTGGAAAACTAAATTTTGCAGCAAGGGTCATCCCAGTGGGAAGGGTTTTCGCCAGGCAAATCTCCCACCTAACGAGGGGGCTGGAGAAAAAACACCACCACGTCAGAATGAACGAAGGGGTGAAACAGGACCTGGCAATCTGGCTTGAGTTTTTGGTGAGCTTTAATGGCACGCTAATATGGAGAGAGGGCTGGGTGTCTGCGAAGCAGATGGAGCTTTACACAGACGCAGCAGGCAGCACAGGCTTTGGGGCCATACTAAAAGTCAAATGGTGCACCAAAAAATGGCCGCAGACATGGGCACCGTTAGGTATCACAAGGAATATCAGCTCTTAGAATTATTCCCCATCATGGTGGCTCTAACAATTTGGAAAAAACAGATGAAAGACATGAAGCTCACACTGTGGTCAGACAACCAAGCAGTCGTACACGCGATTAATAAAGGGGAATCTCAACGCACGCTGGTGTTAAAATTACTGAGGTACATGGTAAAACTACAACTGGCAGGAAACCTTGAAATCAGAGCGAGGCACGTGCAAGGCATTGTTAACAATAAAGCAGATGCACTCTCTCGATTCCAGATGGGGTGATTCAGGAGCCTAGCCCCCGGAACGGAACGGGAGACGACACCTTTACCCACCAGCCTGCAAGGGCTGGTGGAGGGGACCTATCAGTGCTAGTAGGTCAGGCCCTAGCACCTAAGACAGTGAAAAGGTACGCAACATATGTGGCGTGAGTGCAAGAGGTCACAGGCCTGAGGGATTTTACGTGCCACGACGAAGCACAAACAGCAGTGAAAAAATTCATACATTGGGCTTTCGCAAAGAAAAAATCAAAAGCATGGGCACAGGCGTACCTGTCCGCCATGGCTCACATTAGCAACGTAACAACAGGCAGAGATCCCACCAACTCACACAACATAAGAGCAGCAATGAAGGGGTGGCGCAGACTAGAAGGGCACACGAAGGACCAGCGGCGCCCAATAGATTTCAGCACACTCAAGCAACTCGTGGGAGTGCTCAAAGGTCTGTGCAGGAATAATTTCGAGTGCACCCTTTTCAAAGCGGCTTTCTCGTTGGCATTTTTTTGGGATTTTAGGATAAGCGAGCTAGTTGCCCCTCCAAAGCAGGGAACTCCACCACATGCATACAATGGCAGGACGTACAGATAAGCCAGAGCCGCATGCAAATACTCCTAAGAAAATAAAAAACTGACCAATTCGGAAAAGGGGCAAACATTGAGCTGAGATGCTTGGATGACCGCGAAGTGTGCCCAGTGTGCAGCGTGCAGGATTTCCTAGAGCTAAGGCCGGAAGGGTATGGGGCACTCTTGAAACACGAGAATGGGGAATGCTTGAGCACATTCCAATTCAAAGCCGTGCTCAGGGGGGCTCTATCCAGGGCAGGACTCACGGCAAGCGATTTTGGCACGCACTCATTCCAGATAGGGGCGGCAGCAGCTCAACACGGCATGTCAGCAACAGGCATAAAAGCAATTGGCAGGTGGAGCTCTAACGCCTACAAAGGCTACATAAGGAAACAACAACCAAACAAGCAAGAATAGCAACCCTCTCCACTGTCCCCTTCCTCACACAGGTACAGAACACAAAACAGCATGGGTCATCGGTCACTCCTTCGTAAAGAGGGCACATGATTGGTGGCTTTCAAGAGTTCAACAACGCCCGAAACATACAAGGGTAATATGGTTCGGTTTCCCAGGCATGAAATGGGAACACCTGCAAGGCAAGCTAGAAGAGATCATAGCCTTGCAGTGCGAAGGGCCCGATGTGGTAATAATACACCTGGGGGGCAACGACCTAGCACAACTAGGGAGGAAGGGCTTATTAGAGAGCATAAGGAGGAACCTCACGATGGTCGCAAGGTGCCTACTCAAATCAATGTTGATCTGGTCAGAAATCATCCCCAGGCAGAAGTGGAGGGGGGCAAATTCCACAGGGGCTCTGGACAAATCAAGCAAAAAGTTAAACGTATCAGTGAAACATTTTTGCATACAAAAAGGATGGGAAAGCATCAGACACGGGCTAATCAACCTGCAGAGACCAGAATACTTTGCAGAAGACGGGGCACACCTGTCTCCCCTGGAGACGGAGGTTTTTTGGAAAAATTTGTGGGCAGCACTGCAACTCGCAGGCTGCGAATAGAGGGATCATGACGGGGGAGCCGCCTATTTGGGCGGTAACCCATTGGCGGCATGGCGGAGAAGGTCAGCGAAAGAACAACGAAGGCCACACCCAACACAGTGGGGTGGCAGGGCTACTTACCTTGGGACGCCTCACGGCAGGGTTAGTCAGTCAAGGGAGGTACTCGAAACACGGCACTCGCAGCCCGGGTCCGCCGGAGAGCAGGATACAAGGACTAAACAAGGTAGCGAGTTAAGCCTAAAAAGAAAAGGATACCCTCCTATATATAGAAAAGGAATAACACCAACGCCAAGGGGCAAGATACACAAAGTACTAAAAGCGAGAGTGATTGGTGGCAAAATATTGATGGACAGATGACATGCAGATATTACAATTTATGGGGGCTATTAAGATGCAAAGTGTGTAATGACAAACCTTAACAACGTAAGAATATGATTATTTATGACATCGCATTACCCCCATGTTGGACATACACCTGAAATGACGGAATGATTCATGGCCCTTATAAAAGCAGGGCAGACAAGTTGTAAATCAATTGTAAATAAACTGCGGCCAATATTTTCCAAAACAATAACAGAGTCATGTACTACTTATATTATGGGAATGGGCCGACTGGAGGGGTTTATGCTTACGCCTGCCTGGAAATGCCATCTGATTTTGTCAACCAAACAATAGAAGGGAGACCGATCCATTATAACCTCTGCTTTTGTTTGCACCGCTGGACAAAGCACTCGGCGAGGTATTTGAGAAAGCAACTGTTTCTGGGTGTTACCTGTCACCTTTCAGACGGATATTAACAGCTGTTGGCAGCTCTTTGTTGCCTCACGGTGGACCACTCAGTGCGAGAGCCAGACTCACTTGCCTGGATGACAGTCTTTTGTATTGAAGTAGAGTTTGCCAAAAATGTGAATGAATATTGTGCATAAAACGGTTACTTTTTTTTTTTTTAATTGGACAGCTGGGTAGGCCTGGGTACCTTAACCTTCGCGCCCTCAGACAATTCATGGTTAATAAATCAAAAAATCGTCTTTCATTTCATGTCTCCCTCCAAACTTCAGCTCACATCTTCTACCCCACACCTCTCTCATTACGCCTCTCTCTCTACGTCTCTGTGTACCTGCCCCATATTAGCTCAACCCTGCACCGCAACTGGCTACATCACCCCTTTCAATACACTTCTCATTCCCACACCTCTCTCACAAGTCATGACCCTTCACATCTCTAGTTATCACTGTGCCAGACTCCACATTTCTAACTCAGTTTCCTCCTTCTACCTCAGCTCTCTCTGTCTCTTCCTCTTTTCAGTTCTCTATACCTCACCTCTATCTACATCATTCGTCCTTGCCTCCATCTCCCCACTCTAACTTATTTCACTGTTTCCGTCTCATTTCCATTTCTCTTCTTCATCTACATCACAGCTCTCGGCCGCATCTTTCTTTAGCTTACCTATCACTCACTATCTCTCTACCCTTCTCTGTCCTCTAATGAGCTCAGAACCCCTTACTTCATCGCTTCACATCTCTTCACCTCGCTACTTCATTTCCGTGTCTCTACCTCATGCTTCTACCCACCTCTCTCAATACTTGACCTCTCAATTTACCCAACCTTTCATTCAGTACTTCGCCCTTCATCTCCCCTCTTTCTCTCTGCACCACCGCCTGCTCTGCCTTACCTCTCATCACCTTACTTGTTTTCACTATCTCTCAGCCTGTACCTAAGTCGATGTTCTCTATCACTGCTTCTCCTCTCTCATCAGATTCTTCTCTATTTCAACTCACTCACTATTTTCTATTCCAAAATGGTAAGAAAATGCTTAGTCATGCTTACAACTAAGGGGTGTGGAATTTTACCCTCTATATCTACTTGTCCTGTAAAATGATCCACTTCTTCTTTGTGGTGCTGTGCACAGAATGACAAAATATGGCAGCATTCGCTTTACATAGAAACTCTGGTAATAGTTTGTTTGATTATGTCTGGGTTCATGTAATATTAGGGGTTCGATTCTAGCAAGATTCTGATTTTGCTACCTCTCTTGGCAAATCTTTAATGATCCGGAATAGGAGTTGAAAAGAGCAGAAATTCCCTCTGCTCACTCATGAGTGGTTTGTTGATTCGGAACCCAGATTTACGTGATGCATGAACAATGGGCCATATTTTATGGCCAGAAAATTGCTTTGGGCATTGGCTGCCTGAGCCTGTTTTCCAACGCCTGCCCAGCCAATAGCCATTGCACATGGTGAGCATGTAATGCTCCCGCACCCAGGCTACACCCTCCAATGAATTGCAATGCCCTTCCCACCATCCTCCTTGCTTTTCCCTGCCCAACAGTAGCCCCTTCCTCATGTTTAGACCTACCTAGAGCACATGGTAAATGTGAGTGATAATATCCAGAGAAAAAGGGACACCATGTGTGCAACTGCCTGGAAAAATAGGTGTGTACGGTGATTTCATGTTGATATTCCACGCTGAAAGCTCGTAATTGCATGGTAATATGAAGTACTGCCTAAACGTACCGGATTTTAGGGGTGTGGATTTACAACTCTCCTGTACTTTGAGCTCTTAATAGGGGCAACACAGGAGCTGGAATTAGACAGGACGTGGTAGTTCGGTGATTGGAATGACCTGTCAGTCTGTGCACACCCACAAACTTACATGTTCAGGTGTGCTCACAAACACCTCTTCATTCTCTCTGCACATTGGAAAAGGTTGGAAATTTACTCCTGACAAAGCCATGAGTAAAACATTTTTCATGGTGGGAAAAAGGGTGTGAAGAGGAAGTGAATGCGCAATTGCTCAGCAGATTTTCGCATGGGAAAATATGCATGTGCATACCTGCTCAGGAGAAACGTATATCACAAAAGTGTTCTAGGAGTACCTCTTCCTGGCCAACTTCTATAAACTATTGTGAATTCCTGAAAGCAGTAAATCTGCACTCATCCATGGACATATACCATTTGGCGCATTTAGGTGCCTTTGTTTTTTTAAAACAAAATTCAAACGGTTTGTGCTGCAGTGGATTGGGCCTACTTGTCCAGTTGACAAAATAAACAAGAAAAACCATTGTGCTGGGTTCTGGCGATAGCATGGCCACACCCCTGCACCTAAATGAAGTGCAAACCATGCCCTGTCATAAATATTGCTAGGAAACTCCTCAATATTGTCGCACTTAAAGTCTTGAGCGGCTGGTACTATAAATGCATGTGAAAGCAGGAAGGTCTCACTTTTTTGAAGATTATGTTGGCACAGTGGTTGGAAACACTGGCATAGGGGTAAGCATGAGGGTACTAGTCAAAGAAGAGGGTAATGGAGCCATCATAAATGTAACTTTATTGTAGTCCTCTGCCCTTTGTCTCTTTATTCCTCACCTGTGGGTCTACTATGGTAAGAGAAAGGATAAACAGAGCAGGTGACAGGTAGTACCAGGCAACCAATAACTAAAGCTAAAACACTTAGGGGCATTTTTATTTCTGTTTGCACCGAATTAGCGCCATTTTTTTACTCTAATTCGGTGCAAAACTAACTCCATATTTATACTTTGGTGCTTGACCCGTCTAGCACCACATTTATGGAGTTAAAGCCATTTTTTGGAAGTGGAAACCTACCTTGCCTTTTTGAGATGCAAGGTATGCATTCCCATGCAAAAAATGACTCTATGGCCTTAACGCCATATTTATACTCCCGTGCAAAAATGGTGCAGGGGAGAGAGGAGGAGTAAAAAAATGGTGCAAAGCTTGCTTTGCCCCGTTTTTAAACTCCAGGGTCAGGGCAGGCATTAGGGGACCTGTGGGCCTATTTCCATGGTGAAACACCATGGAATAAGCCCGCAGGTGTCCTCCCCAGGCCCCAGGGGAGCCCCCACCCACACCAGAGAAACTGCGGAGGATGGGCACCCCATCCCAGGTAAGTACAGATAAGTACAGGTAAGGATTGCATTTAATTTTTCTAAGTGCCATAGGGGGCCCTGTAATGGGTCCCCATACATGGCACAGGGTGCAATGGCATTCTCAGGGGACCCTTGTCCCCGGTGCTGGCCATTGGGGTGGTGGACATGACTCCTGCCTTTTCTAAGGCAGGAGACATGTGGCATGGTAGGGTTAGCTCTATTAAAATGACGTTAATCTGGTTAGAGTCATTTTTTTAACTCTAACCTGCCTAAAGTCATTTTTGGTGCTAAACCCCCTTCTTCGATACCGCCAGCCCCACCCGACTAAAGTCATTTTTTTTACTCTAGCCTACTCTTTGCACCGGCTTGCACCATTCCATAAATATAGTGCCCGCTGGTGCACAGAAATGGTGCAAGCCAGTGCTAAACTTTTTGGTGCAAAACTGCTTTAGTGCAGTTTTGCACCAAAAAGTATAAATAAAGGCCTTAATACTCTCACCTTGCCTGTTGAAGAAGCATCAAGAGCATAGTCCATGCTAAATGCATGTTGGGTAGCTCCCAAAGTCACCCTGCATAACCTTCGGACAAGTACAAGTCTTGAGAATGTAACTGAACCGTATTTGGCTCAGGGCATTGTTGAAAGGGCAACCTGCAGAAGATGCAGGCTTTCTGAGAACTGGTGAGGCCAAGGCTGGAGCAACCAGTTGAATCCATTATCTGGGCCAGTCAGTGATCTTTTGAAGAAACCCTGGAACAAGGGTTGTTGGTAAACATTGGTGAAGGAGGCATACTAAAACCTCCTTGACTGGTACAGCATGAGATCTTCACCCAGGGCATGAAGAACCAATCATGTACAAGAGGAGGATGCAACGTTTAGGTCTGAAAAGTATGGATAATTTATTTCTGTCGGGTTAACCATAAGCTTCTAGGACTAGTTAACTGACTGAACACCAGTCATATGGTGAAGGTAAGCACTGTGCTCAAGCTGCCAGCCATCAGAGAAAACACAAAGGTGTATGTGGGAAATGAAGATGAAGGTGTTTTGCAAAATGGGCCGTTCTCATTATTTCGTTGCCAGAAGGGCATAGGTACAGCACAGGAATATGTTTTAATTGATCTAGGAAGGATGTGATATTTTCAGAATGTATCATTCTAGCCTTTGACCTGACGACTGAAGGAATGTCTTTAAAGCTAGAAAGACTTTCTTCAGTTCCAATGTTCTTAGGCGAATGGATTTTTCTGAACAATATTATTAGGTGCTTGGGTTATGGTTATTACAGTGAGCTCCCTGACTAAAACCCCAAGAGTCTCCTGTGACTGAGATATATGGCCCTTGAAGATGCACGAGGCATCTAAACAACAAATTAAGGGACACATCCAACACCTCAGGAATGTATGGAGAGCTGTCGAGCAACTGTTCCGGTGCTATCCTAGGTTCATCTGCAGAGAATATATGTGCTGTCTGGCCTATGGATTCAGCCCTGGTACTAACCCCCACAATTACTGATATCTATAATGACCAGAGAGTCGTGGAGCAGTACTTGTGGCAGAGATCCACGTTCTCTCCTGTGGCTAATACTCTCTGTGAGTGGAGGGTGACCAGACTTTGAATTCCAAAACCTGGGTGATTCCGCAAAAACAAAAGAATGACTACAGTTTTATATCAACTGAGCGGCACAGAATGATTGCCCTCCTCAACCTGGAATCACGCACGAGGCACTAAGAAAACGCAGTATATATTTTAATTAAATTACATTCTTGTAATAGTTGCTAACTAGCCCTGCTATTTAACACACAAAAATATGCCTCACTCTGTTTTCAGCCGACTCTCTCCAGAAACCGGGACACGAGCCAAATTTGCCTAAAACTGCTGGGACAGCTGATGAAACACCGGCACTGTCTGGCAAATTCGGTATGCCTGGTTACCCTATGTGAGAGATGAAAAGTGCTCACAGATAACATGTCTTAAATGGCCCCACTGCGACACTCTAGTGTTTGAAGACGAAAAGAGCAGCTGTTTATAGGCATGAAGGGACTATACATGACAAACATTAGGACCAAATTAAGGTCCCTCTGTGGCATCCAAAACGGTTTATGAGGAAAGTATGTTCAACTGTTAAGAATCCGAAGAACAACAGGTAATTTAAACAAGGATGTTTGGTCCAGCCAGTGACCGAAAAGGCTGCTAAATAACCATTAGTAGTGCCCTGCACAAGCTCTTGCTGGGCCACAGACAAAACAAGTAATAAAATATACAACAGCTTGGCTTGGAAAAGGTTTGATCTGTAGACCCCATACCAGGTCACAAATTTCTTCAACCACCCGCCATAAATAGACTTCGTACAATGACACCTACCAGTTAGGATGACATACAACTTTGGTTGGAAAACCAAACGCAGTCAATTGCTGCAGCTCAGTCTTCATATATTGAGATGTATATTGCACTGGTTAAGGAGGAAAACCCTGCCTGCTGCAACAAGAGAAGATCCTCTCAAAGTGGTAGCCTAATCGGAGAAAAGAGGCACATGCTCAGAAGTTCAGGGTTCCACACTCTATAGCCCAATCCAGGGCCACTAGTATGACTTGGGCCTGTAGTTACTCATTTTCTTCCAAACTTGAGTAAAAGAAGCAGAGGGAGGAAGGCATTCATGAGCCCCGTGCAAAAGTCATCTCCTAGGGAAGACCTTATTGGGAACTCCTATGTCCAAAAGTTTGGACACTGCACATTCTCAGCAGTGGTGAAAAGGTCTATCCAGTCTTCTTCCCATTTATAGAAGACATCATGTGCCACATTGGAATGCAACTGCCATTCCTGATCTGCCAGAAAACTGTGGCTGAGCTGATCCACCTTGATGTTCTGTGATCCCATCATGTGGTTCACAGTCAGGGAGATGCACTGATACTCCAACAACCTTCAGAGGTGAGGAGCCTCCTGGGACCTCCTAGGACCCAGGATCCTACTTCACTGTGCTTGTTTCAGTACTGCATGGTGGAGTTGTCCGTGAGTATCTATAAAACCCTCCCTTGGACTGTAGGTAGACCTTTAATGCCAAGGAAAGGGCCCACAACTCAAACAGATTGATATGAAGGTTGTTTTCTACCAGAGACGAGAGTCCTCTGATTTCCACGTCTCCCAGATGACTCCCCTAGCCCAACATTAATGCATCTGTCACCACAATCAATGCCCACAACTCAAACAGATTGATATGAAGGTTGTTTTCTACCAGAGACGAGAGTCCTCTGATTTCCACGTCTCCCAGATGACTCCCCTAGCCCAACATTAATGCATCTGTCACCACAATCAATGCTGAGTGGGGAAGAGAGAGGATTCTGCAGCTAGTCAGGTTGCAAACCAAGGCTGAAACATCTGGATCATAGTCCAAATGTCCTGGATTCATTGAGAAGGGGAAAAGGTTCTGAACTACTCTGTAGCTAACACAGCTCCCATATAAGGAAAGAGTCAGGTTTGACTTCGACTCGTTGATTGTTAATTGCGAACTCCCAACAATGTCAGGAGGTTTGCCGCTGTCTGAAAGTGGTCTAACACTGACTGTGACAACCCCCCCTCAACAACCAGCCTTCGAGATAGGGGAAAACTGGTTTCCCCAACCTCCGCAGATGGGCGGTGACCACTGCCATCACTTTTGTGAATATCTGAGAGGCGCTGGTAATGCCGAAGAGGAGTAGAGAAAACTGAAAATGGCCTTGACCAAACTTGATCTGCAGGAAAGGCAGAAGAAAGTATGCATCCTGAAGGTCCATGGCTACTATCTGGTCACCTGGATCCAGGGCAGACATATCCTGGGCCAGTGTGAGCATTTTAAATTATCCTTCCACTGTAAGGTAATTAGAGGCTGAAGGTCTAAAATAGTATGAAGGTCTCCATCCATCTTTGGCTCGAGGAAATAGCGGGAGTAACAACATATCCATGTTTTTGTGTCCAGAACCCTCTCAATTGTTCCTTCTTCTCAATAAAGCTCACATCTCTTGCTGAAAATTGGATAGATGCTCCTCTGAAAGCTGAAATGATGTGAGAGGATGCAGTGGTGGGTTAGAAAGATACGGAAAGGCACAGTCCTTCTGGACTACCTGCGGGACCCTCGTCTCCGATGTGATGGACTGCCACCCTGTGACAAAATGTTGCAGCTTCGAGGTTGATGCTACAGTGGAGGGGGCTGGGAATCGGTGTCCCTGGAGACCTAGGTGTTGCCTGTCTCATCTCTGTCCTTGGCGATAAAAGGACCAGGGTGATTGCAGCAAGGGTGGGAGTGCCGGAATTAACAATAAGACAAACCTGTTCACGGAAGAGCCAAAGCTGATGAGGGACCTATTCGGCAAGAGTCTAAATGCCCAAGAAACATGCCATGGCCCAGCTGTTCTTGAGTCACTGTAGGGCAGAATCAGCCATTGTGCCAAATAGGCAGTATCCATCAAAAGGCATATCCATTTGCATGGGATTCCTGCACATCTACAGATAAACCTGTGGATCAAATCCATTCATTGCTCTCATGAAGCAATCAGTAGTAACCGACCAGTACCAATCACATATGGCTGACAGGCAGCGGCGGCTCCACCGCTATAGCGAAGGAGCATCGCCCCCCCCGCCAGCAGCATCAACTGCAAACCTTTAACAACGAAAGGATAATAAACTGTGTTTATTATCCTTTCGTTGTTAAAGGGGCGGGCCATGGGGGATGACGGGACGAGTGGATTGCACTATGTGTCTCTGGCTGGCCAAACACATATGCACACTGTGCTCTCTCCAGCCCAGCAACACAGAAAAGGCACATGCTCCTAGTCTGCCTGGGAGCACTCTGAGCGGCGTCAGGACTTGCCGCAGGGCAGGCTGGGAGCATTTGCTTGCTAAGAGGACGGAGGAGCTGCGGGATGGCACACAGGTATGTTTAAAAAAATATATTTTTATACTTCACTCCCGCGCGCGTCACCCCACCCTTCGTAGCCCCCGCAAGCCGCAACTGCTGACTTGTGTACCTTAATGCAAATGTGCCTGATTTCGCCTGTTGCAGAAGATAGGGCAGACTGGTGAGCCATTGTGCATACCAGATGCAAATATTTCTACCTACACCAGACACTTTTTTGTTCCTTTAAGCCTGATTTTGGTTGTGAGGCTGCTCTGGTCAGTGCCAGGGTCTGACTGCAGTCCAGAGGAAAATGTAAGCTGGCAAATTCTCATCAGCCAGGCTGATACATTTTAAGATACTGGGTTGTGGTGAAGTAGCTGCTGTTAATTACTGGGCAAAAGATCTGGTTGTTTGCCCAAAGAGGTTTACTGGGGTTCTGAGCGAGAGAGAGAGAGATAATGTTGATAAGGCCAACTGAGGTGCAAAGTTGATGGTGGGGTAGTAACTTTGTCAGTGTACAGCAAGGTGCGAATGTGTTTCATCTTTGTGTCTGACAAGAGAGCAGTCATTAGTAACAATGTCTATTTTGAAGGAGACTTGACCAGATGCCTCTCAGGATGTTTAAATGCCTATCTGACTTCTTGTCAGACACCTTAAGGGGATTCATAGGGAAAAAGAAGTCAATATAGGCAAGTCTTCTGATGGGACAGCTTGTGGGTACCTTATTGTGCATGACATGTGGTGTCTGTACTGTGGCTTTTTGATGAAGCAGGAGGAGTACTATGCACAGATTCATCCCATAGGAAAGGTGTTTCTGAGACTTGGCTTTCATCTAGAGTCAAATTAGTATTCAGCTTGCATGCTCTTTTGGAGTTTTAGTTGAGAACTTTTGGCAGATCTTGCTCCCTTACCTTATGGGAGGTATGCAGGCAATAAATACACACTTTGTTGAGATCCTCAGTAGAGAGTTTTTTTAATCACAGAGGCCACAAGGCTTAAACAGGGCCTCCTAGGGATAGCCTTACTCTGTAGATCCACAAAAAAGGAAAAACAGAAAAGAAGGAAGGTGTGCTGGATAGGCATTGGCTTGACAAATCTGAAATGGGAACAGCACCTCCAAAAAGGCAGTCACTTTCTACAAACCTTCAGAATAAGACTATTTTTGAAATAACCTCGGATTTTTCATAGAAACAAATTTTACTATTCATGAACATGCATCATCATTTTATCTCATTGTAAACCTTTATGTTACCAAACCCAAGACGTCTGGGAGCAACTCAACAAATACAATCAACATCATTATATTTATGCAGTACATTATGTTTTTTTTAAATGGAAACTTACTTTTTAGTGTGTAGCTTTGTGAGAAAGGCGTAATTAATTACTGCACTCTTAACATGCCTATGCAATACAAAGGCAACATTTTCAAAGCAACCTTAGAAAAAGACAGCCACAAAACAAATGACTGGATCGCCATAATGGTGATCTCAAGGGTCTCAGCAATGTGGTTTCTTGCAGAAGGGCTAAGTAGAGAGAATGAATGCCCCACAATCCTAAACAGGTGAGGCTCATAGAAGTGCACACAATCATGATACCCTGAGGCTGGAGAATGATTCCTGTTATTGGGAAAGGCTGTTGCTATGAGTTCCAGGTAAGGAAGACCATATACCGTAAGAGAAAACAAGTAATAATCTTGATAGAAGATTAATTTATTCACTGGGACACTACTAGATCACAAATGCTTACCATGGAGCTGACCATCAAAACTTTCACCCGAGAGGCTGCCACTGTCATCTTCTGGGCTGTGACGATATGTAGAGCAATAAGGATCTGAGCCGACCTGCTGCAATATCTCTTGACGCTCGGGATCCACCACCTAGCGTACCATAGGCAAAAGCAAGATAAATCCTCTTTTTCTATTGTGTGGATTAATTTTCTGTTATGAAACAAACTTTAATGTAAGATTTCAAAATGGCATGAGATAATAATATTTCATACAGAGAACAGAAAAAAAACATGATTGCACTTAACACTGAGGGAAGTGGTGTTCATACTCAATCAATTCAGTTGTTTAACTAACATCAAGGAGCTAAAGGTAATTTCACATTATAAACTTTTGAAATTGTTAACAGTATTGGTGGCAGTTGATGCCGTCCCACTTTCAAAGTTCGTTTTACATAGGTCTCGAAGGATATTAATCCTTAATATTGTTTCTAACATTTAGCTGATCTTTAATATCTCAGCAAACATATTGTGATGTGAAGAATATCATGGAACATTATGTTGCAGGTAACAATATTGATTTAAAAAAAATGTTTTTATCAATAATATAGAAGTATTTAATAATGTTTTTTAATCTGAGTAGTATAATTTGATATTTTTATTGTTAATTATTTGTAATTTTTAGTATACTTTATTTTTTTGGTTTGGGAATATATTTAAAAATTGCATTTTATTTAATATGATGTTTTTAGTTGGCAGGTTGTTGGATTTATTGAGAGTAAAATAGAAGTGTTTTACAATATATGTATCATAATTAATGAACTGTTACTTATGATTTAAATTTAATGGGCTAATTATTGATGTTAACTTTTTTCATACATGTGTTAATTTCATTATTTTTTATTTACATTTTTAGTATTCAATTTTATTTTATGTATAATAAATTCATGTATTCTGTTAATTCATCAAGGTTTGTTAGGTTTGTAGGGGAGTATGGCTAAATGTTTTAGGTATGCATTTTCAAAATGATTTTATTGCTTACTTTATTTCAAATTGGTTATTTTGATTATTAAATATGTAAATTATTAAAATGAATTACAAAATATTTATGAATATGTGGATGGATGTGCAAAAATGTAGAAAATACTCTATTATTGATTTTAGATTTTATTTTCATTATGTTGGTGTTTAGTATTTCTTTAAAATATACAATAATTAATATTTTGGAGTGTTGTGTGTGTACAGAAGTAGGATTAGTAGGTTTATAAATATATTCTTTTCAAATGTATTCATTAATTATTAATTGTTGAATTCATTTATTTTATTGTGAATTATGTGTTCTAATATTTTATACTGAATTCATATATTTTTGTTTGGTTTCAGTTTTTGATGTATTTTAATTTATTTATACTTTTTAATTAAGTAGTATTTTTAACCTTAATGAATATTTTTATATTTTGTGTGAATATTTATACTGTAGAATATTTTTCATTGCTATTTATTTTTTAGGTTATTCGATTTTTATTTTTACATTTATATTTGGATTACTAATTATTGTATTATTCAGATTAATTAAATTATTTTTTAATTAATATACTTTGCTGTATATGATCTTAGATACGAGATATTTTTATTTTTATATTTGTTTATATTTATGTACTTGGGTTTTCTGTAATTTTATTTTGTTTCTATTGCTTGGGTTTGAGAAAAGTAAATTCAATTTTTCTAAAGTGGTACATTTTTTCTTTTGCTAGTCAGGTTGGAATGGGAATATTAAGTATCATCCTCACAAAGTTCAACATTGCCCTTACTGTTGCTCAGTGTGGAGTGGGAATAGTAAGTCTGACCACTGCAAAGTTCACAGTTTCCCTACTGTTGCTTGGATAGGAATGAAATAGTAATTCTGAATGCTTCAAAGTCCAACCCTTTCCATACTGTTGCTCAGTTTGGAGCGGTGATAGTCAACTTGATCTCTAAAAACTCACAACAGTTTCTCTCTTGTTGCTCAGATTGGACAGGGAATAGTAAATCTGACCACTCCAAAGTTCAACACTTCTCTTCCATCAAAATCCCACACTCTTCATACTGTTTCTTGGGTTGGAGTGAGGATAGTTGATTTGACCTCACCAAACTCCCAAAAATATCCCTCCTGTTGCTCAGGTTGGAATGGGAATAGTAAATGTGACTCCTTCAAAGTCCAACACTTTCCCTACTGTTACCAAGGTTAGAGTGTGAATATTAACCCTGATCCCTTCAATGTACATTATTATCCCTGCTGTTCCTCAGGTTGGAGTACAAATAGTAATTCTGACATCTCCAACGTCCAACACTTTCCCTACGGCTGCTCAGGATTGAATGGTGAATAGTAAATTTAAACCTCTTTCATCTAGGTGTTATTTAAAATTTTCCATGAGTGGAATCATAATGATGTGTTTTTGTATATGTATTCTAATGTTTCTTAGAATGGAGTTACAACTGTAAATATTTTAAGATATTTTTACAATTTAATGTTAAAGTATATATGTATTTTATTAATATATATTTTAATTTTAAACACATTTGTTTTTCTGCTTTCTTTGACAGATTGTAGTTTTGGCAATGTATGCTTTATTTGTAGTTTTAACAAATTAATAATTATTTTGTATAATTTTATTTTCTCATAATTGATTTATATATTTACACGAGTCACAGTTTCCATTAGCCGAGTAATTTTTGTTTTGTTAATAACTTTAGCATCAGGAGATTGACAGGTCGACCATAATCCTGGCTTTATATGCCAAAAAGGCCTTTGATTCCCTAAAATGGATGTACCTGTATGCCATTTTGCGTAGGGTGGGATTCGCACCTAAGTTCCTACAATGGATATGTTAGGGTCAATAGAAGGTTCTCCACTGACTTCTCACTGGGGCAGGGGACACACAAGGGTTGTCTGCTGTCTCAGGGGCTTTTTTTGCAGTTGCACTACAGCTACTGGAAAAATGGGTGAGGAAGGATGAATGATGAGGGGTGTCTGTTGGGCTCCCGCCTGGGAGGATGTGATCTTCCTCTAAGATAAGGGTAGGCTTCCATACTTATCAGTGCCCGACCAATCCCTTTGAAGAATACTAGAAATCCTACAGATCTTCAGGAGTGTCTCCAGTCCCAAAACCACCTGGCATACATCTGTATTATATCCTATTACCCTATGGCTGCTGCCAGCAGCCTGGGAAGTACACTTGAGGGTCTCACCCAAGGGGTTCACTTACCTTGGGATATGTGTCACGACAGACCGCAGGAATTTTATATGAGGAATTTATGACGTGTAACTCACTGGAGAAAGTTGCCTCTGACAGTCATGAGTAGGGCCGCCCTCTATAAAATGATCACACTCCTCAAATTTCTTTATATTTTACAGAATACACCATATGAAATCCCCAAAGCTTTCTTCTGGGCTAAGGAGGGTACAAAAAGATCACTGCTGTGGGATGGGGTGCACCCAGGGTTGCACTTCAGACATTGAGATGGGGCCAACTTGACAGGGGGATCTCTCTGCCTCATCTACAACTCTGCTACTGGGCCTCTCAGCTGTTGGTGATCAACTAGTGGGTTTTCACCTCCCAGACCGAACCCATCTTAATGATGGACAGTCAAGCGATGGGCAAGAGACATTATGTCAGCAGGCTTTGCTCCAAAGGTAGAATAACCACCGCACATCAACAGATGCTAGTCATTCTCAAAATATGGAAGAGGGCAAATAGGAAACTGGGCTGGGCAGACAAACCTACACTAGAAACACCATTGTCATTCAGTATGATAAAAAGACTACAATGTTGCCACCATTGGACTCTCCTAGGGATCTCTAAGCTAGGGGATATCTGGTGAAAAGGACAATTGGTACTGTTTGCATAGCTCCAGAAACACTGTACACACTGTGGCTCACTTCCAACCTTTCTGGAACCAGACTGAGCGACGTGTTTCCTCAGTATTAGGAGAACAAATTACCCTTACACCCACACTGATGACACTGGGTATATGGAGAGAGGTAACCCTGCCTAAGTGCACACTGCTGTTCTGTAACCTGGCCCTCATTATGGCCCATTGCAACATAGAACAGTCATGGCTAACAACAAAAACACCCGCTCTGATAACATGGTCCCATAACATGGATTGGTGCATGCAGGCTGAGGCCACAATATACAAGGCCAGAGGCTGCCACAAAAATTTTAAAATGTGGGACACTAAGGGATGACACTGAAGGGACGGGGGCTAGGAGTCCTGGTATCTTTTACGGCTAAGTACGGACCGGTTCGAAATCCAAACTTTTAAAGGACGGGAGGATGCTAAGTGCAGTCACCAAGATGTAGACATAGACCATGTATACACAATAAACTGGCATTTGTCATGCTGTGTTTAAAGTTAATATGCTGACAAGCTGCAGAAAATGTGGCTGTTGTTTTAATGCAGGAAAATGTAATAAACAGATTGTTTAAAAAAACTAAAAAACTGAAGTCCCATCTGGTGGTTATTTTCCTTTCCCAAAAAACGCTCAAGCACATTTAACTTCCCTCCACTTTTCCAAGATACGCTGATGAAATGCTCTGGAATGTGCTGCTGGTCTTGCCACCAAATTGAAATCGGAATCACAATTGGAGTTGCTTTAGTCTGCAGAGTGCTGCAAGAATCTCTTCTTAAATTATTGAAAAAACGTACAAAGGTTAGCGTGCAAGGTGGAACTTTCTTTTTAATGAGACCCTGTGTGTGTAATGCAAGTTAATTCCAAAGACATCTTGCTGCTTCTGTTTAAATTGATTTAGATTCTGAACATATACCTCGAGCTCTAAACATCTGCAGTGGTACTTCAAAATTCCTATTTGTTTCTATAGCATCCGTCCTAACCATTTTTAGTTTTCTCAACAATGGACTGCTGTTGCTATTTTTGTCTTGTTTGTGTGCCTGCTCCACTGACAAACGTTCCATCGAGCCCACTCGACTCTCAAATCTTTGCAAGGAGTGATCCAATTCTGAGAGCAACCAACTAAAGTCTTTATGGAGAGCATGTTCTTGAACTTCTACATCATAAGCCTGTAGCCCCTTTCACAGGATGGACCCGACAAGTCAACAGCAATCAAGGCCTCTTCCACTGCACCTCCACCATGTTACACTAATGGATCATTATCCTCTTTATCTAGATTCTGTTAATCCAGCATGTCCATTATTTTGACTGATTTGCTCTCTTTGTTCTTCAAGTGTCCCTCCAAACAGTACAGCAGGGGATTGATGTTATGATGGTGTTTTACTCCCCCTTTTGATTTACCAGTTTAATGCACAGCCCCTGGAGTGCCGCAGCAACAAACCAGGAGGAGGAATCGCCATAGTCCACAAAAACACCAAAAGAGTCTCCACCAACTCCGATGACACCATCAAATCCGCCGAGCACCTCCACTTCAAAATCCACATCAACACCAACAACACACTGGTCTACAGACCCCCTGGTCCTAGACCGCAGTTTGCAACGAAATCGCCGACACCATCAGCTCCCAAGCCCTCGCCTCAACGGACTACATCCTCCTCGGCGACCTGAACTTCCACCTGGAAAATAACAACGATACCAACACCACCAACCAGATTGACAACCTCGACAACCTCGGCCTCAAGCAACTCGTCACTTCACCCACCCACTCTGCAGGCCACACACTCGATCCCATCTTCTCAGCCAGCAACCACGTCTCCTTCAGCCACACCACCAAACTCAACTGGACAGACCACCGATGCATCCACTTCTCCTACCAGAAACCAGTCACTCACCACCACCGCACACAACCTCCCCGACGCAACTGGAGAAAAATATCAACGGATCAACTGATCTCCACCCTCGCCCGGGGCCCCCTTCCCCTGGACCCAAGACCCCAACACAGCCGCCACCATCCTGCATCGCTGGATAGAAGACTGCGCCAACATCCTTGCACCTCTCAAAAAACACCCAAACACCCCCCACAGAATCAAGGCCAGCTGGTTCACCCCAGACCTACAGGAATCTAAACGGCTATGTCGCAAAATGGAAAAAACCTGGCACCTTGACCCTACCAACTCCAACCACATTGCCTTCAAGGATGCCCTACGCAAACATCACCAACTGATCCGCACCACCAAAAGGACCCACTTTAAAAACCGCATTGACACCAACGCTCACAACAGCAAAGAGCTCTTCGGCATCATCAAAGAGCTCTCCTCCCCCAGGACCTGCTCCCACGAACCCCCGCCATCACAGGAGTTCTGCAACTCACTTGCAACCCACTTCCATCGAAAGATAGAAGAAATCCACAACAGCTTCAACCCCCAGACCCACCAGCTAACTACAAACACCTACGAACCCAATGGTCCAAGCAACGCCCACTTCCTCCACACCTGGACCCCCGTCAACATAGAAGACACCGTCAACGCCATGGCCTCCATCCACTTCGGATCACCATCGGACCCCTGTCCACACCATATCTTTAACAAAGCTAACACCATCATCGCTCCCCATCTCTGCAACACCATCAACAGCTCCTTCGAGTCAGCCACCTTCCCAGAGAGATGGAAGCATGCAGAAATCAACGCACTGCTGAAGAAACCAAAAGCAGACCCTGACGACCCCAAGAACTACCGACCGATCTCCCTCCTCCCCTTCCCAGCCAAGGTCTTCGAAAAGATCGTGGACAGTCAACTATCCCGGTTCTTGGAAGACAGCAAGGCACTCGACACCTCCCAATCCGGATTCCGCAAAAACCACAGCACCGAGACAGCACTCACTGCTGCCACAGACAATATCAGGACCATGCTCGACGAAGGAGAAACAGCAGCACTCATCCTCCTGGACCTCTCTGCAGCTTTCGACACGGTATGTCATCACACTCTCCGCACATGCCTCCACAACGCTGGAATCCGCAACAAGGCACTGGATTGGATCTCGTAATTTCTCACGGGCAGAACCCAGAGAGTCCGCCTCCCACCATTCCTGTCAGAAGCCTCCGGAATCACCTGTGGCGTCCCCCAAGGATCCTCGCTCAGCCCCACACTCTTCAACGTTTACATGGCCCCCCTCGCCAACATCGCACGAACCTACCACATCAACATAGTCTCCTGCGCAGACGACACTGGAATTCACGCCATCGCCGGCTGGATGGAATCAAGCCACCTTAAGTTAAACACAGACAAGACAGAAATACTCATCTTTGGCACGAAGCCCTCAGCTTGGAACGACTCCTGGTGGCCCACCTCCCTAGGATCCGCACCCTCACCCACCACCCACGCACGCAACATGGGCTTCATCTTGGATTCCACACTCAGCATGACTCAGCAGGTCAATGCCATCTCCTCTTCCTGCTACAACACCCTCTGCTTGCTCCGCAAAATCTTCAAGTGGATTCCCGTCGAAACCAGGAAAATCGTCACCCATGCCTTGGTCAGCAGCCGACTGAACTACGGAAACGCCCTATATGCGGGAATAACAAATAAACTACAAACAAAGCTGCAAAGAATCCAGAACTCGTCCGCCCGCCTCATTCTAGACGTCCCACGCCACTACCACATCTCACCCCACCTCAGAGACCTGGCTACCAGTATCAAAGAGGATCACCTTCAAAGTCCTCATCCACGCACACAAAGCCCTCCACAACACAGGTCCTGCCTACCTCAAGGACAGACTCACCTTTCACACCCCCACCCGCAACCTTCGCTCCGCCAACCTCGCCCTCGCCTATGTCCCCCGCATCCGTCGCACCACAACCGGAGGAAGATCCTTCTCTCACCTAGCCGCCAAGACCTGGAACTCCCTACCGCTCCACCTCCGCCAGACCCAAGACCTCCTATCATTCAGGAAATGCCTCAAGACATGGCTTTTCGACCAGTAGCTATCCCCCCCCCCAAGCGCCTTGAGACCCTAACGGGTGAGTAGTGCACTCTATAAATCCTTCATTGATTGGAGTCACTGGTTAGTCGTCCCACCCCAGGGACACAGTAGTTTCCCTGCCGCAACAGCGCGGGCAGGGAAACATATGTCTGCTCCCACCTAGAGGGAGCATCTTTAAAGCAGGAACAGAGGCAGAGAAGGCATATTTGCTCCCACCCTGAGGGAGCTTTAAAAATGCTTCTGCTGAGTGGGAACAGACTATGGTTTCTTTCCCACACTCTTGGGGGCAGGGAAACTCACATTACTGGGGCCCAAGATAGTGTTTGGTGGGTGCCCCAGCTGGGCACGGGGACACCCACCTAGAAGAACCTCAGGCCCTGGAGCCTGGGGTCCCTGGGGCCACCCTAGACTCAGGGTGGGGCACGCTTCACCCTTCCCTAATTTTGAAAAAAAGCCTCAGGGGATTGGGTCCCAATGGTCCACAGTGGCTTGTGAAGGGGAGGCATTCACCCTGCCCCTTTAAAATATAAGTTTTAGTCCCAAGAGATGTGTTCCTCAGGGTCACAATTGGTTAGGGAGGGGGGCCGCATTCCGCCTTCTCTTAAAGGCCCCAAGGGATGGGGTCCCCGGAGCCCTTTGTGCCTCTGGGGAAGCAGGCCATGCGCCACCCTCCCCTTAAAAAAACAAGCAGCCCCTGGGGGATGAAGTCCCCGTGATCCGAAGGTGATTAGGGAAGAGGGCTGTGCAAGGGATTGGGTGCAGGGCCTGGTCACAGGCCAGGGCCTGCGGGGAACCCCATGCTATGCATGGCCAAATACCTCTGAAGGGTGGGACGGCTGCTTGTGGCCAACGCCACACTATACATGGCCAAAGGTCATGTGTGCAGTGGGCTGGCTTTACAAATGGTAATAAGATACGTATGAGATAACTATTACTGGTGAATTTAAGTGGTTTTGTACGTTTAAAATGTTACATTGTCACTGAAAATGTCACCTAACCTTTGTTTTTTTCAGTGAAAATAATATATATAGATATATATGTAAAACAAATAAACAAATAATGGTAAAGCTAAATTTAGGGTTTTGGGGTATTTTATTTATTTATTTAGAAAGTTTTCTATAGTGCTGGCAAGACCTGAGGGTATCAGAGCGCTTTACAGCAGTACAAGTAATCAAACATATTCATTTTATACAGGTATGGTTTCACATGGGCATGTAAGTTGTAGTGAGGGAAGTGGTGGGGTGGAGGGGGATGGGAATTAGAGTGAACAGTGAGTGACTCTTTGGCTGAGATGTTGGTTGGTTGAGGAGGAATTCCCCTAGTTGCTTCTTGAAGATCTGGAGGGAGGGGTTTGATCTTATGTGAACTGGGATGGAGTTCCAGATTTGGGGGGCATTGCTTGTAAAGGAGCATGACTGGGTTTTTTCTTTATGAATTTTGGGCGGGATGAGGAGAAAGGTGTTTGAGCTTCTTAGTGTTCTTGTCTGTCCTGCCTTAATGAGTTTAGTGGCAAGGTATTCTGGTTTCCCAGTGTGCAGGGCTTTGTGAGACAGGCAGTTCTGAAGTTGCAGCGGGCTTCGATTGGGAGCCATTTTAGTCCTTTCAGGGCAGGGAAGGTGTGGTCATATTTTATAATTCCTGTAACCATTCTTGCCGCTGCGTGGAGAGTGGATCTCATGGGTGCAAGCTGGGTTTTAGCCGTGCCGGTGAGGATGGAGATCCCGTAATCTAATCTGGAAAGCACCAGTGCTTGTGTGGCATTTTTTAGGTCATCTGGTGGTATGAATGGTTTGATTTTGTTCAGCAGTTTCAGGCTGTGGAAAGCATTTTTCGCATTATTCTTTATGTGGTCCTGCATAGTCAAGTTGGTGTCCAGAGTGATTCCTAGTGACTTGACAAAGTTTGTTGGGGTAAAATTGCATTTGAGAGCGTCTATGGATTTTAGCCATTCTTGCATCCGGGGTAGCTGTTTCATTTTTGATATGAGAAGAATTTCAGTTTTATCATGGTTGAGTTTCAGGTGGTTGTAGGATAGCCAAAGTTGTACTTCTTTAAGGGTGGCATTTAGTTGGTGTAAGTCCTCTATTGAGGATATTTCCATGTAAAGTTGGGTGTCGTCAGCGTATAGGTGGAAGGGGATGTAAGCTCAGTTGATAATGGCGGTAAGGGGGTCCATATAGATGTTGAAGAGTGTGAGCGAGAGGACAGATCCTTGGAGAACCCCTCTGGTGATTGTAGTTGTGATAGAAGTCATGTTATTTATTTTTACTTGTTGAGAGTGTTTCTGTAGAAAGGATGAGAACCAGCGTAGGACCGCTCCTTCCATGCCAATTCTTTTTTGGAGGGAGACCAGTAGCAGCTTGTGGTCAACCGTGTCGAAGGCCGCCGATAGATCTAGGAGAATCAGCAGGCAGCATCGGTCTGAATCAAGGGAACTGCAAAGGTAATCTACTATGTTTAGAATAGCTGTTTCTGTGCTGCATCCTTTTCTAAATCCAGATTGGAGAGGGTTAAGAAGGTTGTTGTTGTCTATGTGTTGGTTTAGCTGAGAGAGAACGCATCTCTCCAGAGCTTTGGCAAGGAAGGGTAGATTGGAGACTGGTCTGAAGTTGTTGAGATCGTTCGGGTCTGCTCCCGGCTTCTTTAGCATTGGCGTGACTTGGCACAGCCTGAGGCAGTCTGATATCACACCGGTTTGCAGGGAGCTGTTGATGATCTTGGTCCAGATGTGGGTAAGAGTCTGGTTGAGCTTTTTTGCCAGGGAGGCTGGGAGGCGGTCTGCCAGGTGAGAGAATGGTTTGGATGTGGTCAGTAGTTTGGAGATATCTGCCTCCAAGAGTGAGTTGAAGGTCTTCCAGTTTCGGGGAGTTGTTGTTGTTTTTTGGGTAGGATGATACCCGTTGTTTATTTTTGGAGGGATAGAAGGTGGTGAGTTCGTGGAAAGTGAGCGGTATTTATTGCTGTCTTTTCTGGGAGATATAATCTCCGTAGCTGGCAGAATGTCAGGTTCCAGGGAGAGGTCAATCTTAGTGATTTTGTCGTTGACGATGTTAGCAAACTTGCCACAATGTTCTTTGGCTGTTAGTGGGTGGCTTTGGGGTGGTTTGGAAGTTTGTTGTTTGATGATGTTAAAAAGCTCCTTTGGGTGGTTTTTGGCTCTATCTAGTGCATTGTGGAAGAATTTATTTTTTTCATTCGTTATGTGTTTTTGTAGTTTGTAGTTAGGTAGTTGAAAAAGTGGTGGGAAATTTTAGGGTTTAGCTGTGTAAACCGTAATAAGGGTAATATTAGGGTTTTGGAGTGGGTGGTGGTAGAGGTGGTAAGGGTAATTTTAGAGTTTAGGTGTGGGTAGTGGTACTTTTAGGGTTTAGGGGTGGGTGGAGGTACAGAGAGGTAAAGATAATTTTAGAAGTGGTTAGTGGTAAATGAAGGTTAGGATTAAATAAAAAAGGGGGATAGTGGGGTTTCCTCCAAAAAAAGAAAATAATGAAATTAAATATTAAGCTTAGGGTTGGGTAGTGGTAAAGGGAGATACAGGTAATTTTAGAGTTAAAGGCTTGGTAGTGGTAAATGCATATTAGGAGTAAGTTAAACAATGGTGCCCCCTTCAAAAACGAATATTCGGAGAGGGGCTTTACTTACCTTATTATACTTAATGTGGTAAAGGCATGCGTGGTAAAGGCATCTGCATGGTAAAGGCATATGCTGCATCGTCTTGCCTATCTTTGATGTCTTCTGGGCTTCAGACACAAGTGTTTCATAAAGTTGTGAGCATTGACACCAAGTTGTTGCTTTATAGATGCCTGCAACCGTTACCAAAGAGTGTGCCTCTATACTGCTTCTGGGATCTCAGGCACAATTCTATGGCAGAAAGCGAAACATGCTACAATTCTGAGGAATATGCTGTGCTCAGAAAAGGCTGATGCTTTGTTAGCTTTGTCATATGACACAAAGAGTTGATCTGATTTTCTGAAACCTTTGTCCTCTCAATGCAGATTTTTTAACAGTTTTTAAGACCAATGACTGTAGGGTCCTCTCAGCTGAAATGTTTAGCTGTGAGAAGAAACCTGTAAGATGAGTTTTCTTGTTCAAATGGGAAAAGTATGGTATTTTGTCATGAAATGGGGGTTTGTTGTGAGGGTAACTCTGGACCTCACAAATTTGAGATACATTCGCTGAATAAATAGCTTGAATTTCCTCTTTTCCTGTCAATGTGAATGGAAATAAAGTATTCATTGACCCTGATAACATCTGCATAGTGGATATGTGAAGGCTGAAAGGGACTCTTCACCAGCACCCATAGAAGAATATGTAATTCCCTGGCAGGAAATTGGTTATCAGAGGGAAGATTTGAAACAAATCCCTCATTATCTCCTTAATCACTCTGGGGTAGAATAGGGGTAGTGATGATGGAATCCTGAGATGTACTAAGGCTGCTGCCTAGTGAACATGAATGGGGAAGTATGTGCCAAGTGCAGTAAAGAAGGCATAAATTGGTGTAGAAGCGTCATTAAAGGTTAAGAAAACTGGTCCACAATCCACATACGGAGCCATTTCAATTTCCAGCAGTATATCTTGGTTGTTGAAGTTGTTCTTTCTGCTGTTAGGTCAGCTGAGTAGTCAGATGCTATCTTGAGGGATCCAAGTCTGTAGCAGCCAGGTGCATCAATCAAGATAGTCATGCAGAACGTGAACATGAGCTTTGGTTAGTAAGTAAAGGTCCATTCTGAATCAAATTGGGATATTGACTCAACAGGTCCACACAAATCTGTAAGCCAAACCTGCCTAGCTAAAGTGGGAGCGAATGGGATCAATTTGCACAACTCTCTCTTTAGTTTTGTGGGCCTTTCAGAGTGAGACTGGAAGAAAAGAATTTGCATATTCTCCAAAGAATCAAAACAGCTTGCCCCTGAGTATCTGAATACCACCACCTCGGTGTAAAGTAGCATTTGGCATTGTCTTAATTGGTGAACATGTTGCAAAAGGGACCTCTACTTGTTGATGACTAATTGTAGCTGTTCTACAGCTCAATGTTGTGGAGAACATCAGTGCCAGAGAGTTGATTGACCTTCTTAAGATAAAGAGCTTGTGATCTTGTTCCAGTGCTATTTTTATATACGAAAGGGTTCTCACATTTTCTGTTCTTATGAGTACTCACTGATTGGAAATCTGGGGTAGAAAGACTTGCATAGTTAATCTCACGAGCTTTAACTCCAAGACATTGACTTGAAGATAAGCACACAGGGATGCATCAGTAGTAAGATGGAACGGAACATTTTCCAAGTATGAGTCATGAGCCGCAAAGGTATTGTGCGGGACAGTGCACCAGGCCAGGACCTGCTTGGCTTTGGACATAAACAAAAATATGTCACACCAATGTAATGTAATTTGCTCTCATATGTGTACTGAAAAAGAAGTTGGACACAGGATGATGTTATCCCTAGCATGGTTTGAATTTGCACACTGGAAGTCATGTCTGTTTGTAGAGATGTTAAATCAAAGGGTTTGCTGCCCCTTACCTATGATGGATATGTTTTGAGAGCAGTCATGCAGATGTGCCATCTCAAAAATATGATTTGTTGATTCTGTGTTAGCATCAACGTTTTCAAGTTCTAAGCAAAAGCAAGATTCCTTATCAGACAAATAGTGGACTTTACTGCCTGGCTTGTGAGTTAAGGTGATGCATTTTCGATGATCTAGTCATTTAGGTAGGGAATTACCCTTGCTCCTTGCCACTGCAGGTATAACTTCACTCAGGAGACCATTCTGAAAGAATGTTTTTGTATGAATTTGGTAGGTGCTCTCAGATCCATAATAAGACATCATTCTGATTTTCTCAGCACTAGGAAGAACCTTCAATTGAATCCCTGATTGTATTAGGACTTGGGCACAGGCTCAAACTGCCATTTCTGAAGACCTTTTGTTATATTTGCCTGCAGGGCTTTCATATTTAACAGACAGTGCTCTTTTGTTAGGGTTAGAGGTGGCTTGGACTTGAGGTTTATGGTGTGAGCATGCTGAATAGTAAAGCCCAGCAGTCTGACATTTAAAGGTACCTGGTTGGAAAGTAAGCTTGTACCTCCCCTCTACAAGCCGGGATGTCAGGTGGACTGGGCAACCTAAGAAGCCAAGCTTGTTTCACATGACCCTTTCATTTGCTCAACAAAGAGAAGGAATACCTTTTCTCTTTCTTGGGGAGCATCCACCTGACTGCTGCTAATTACCACACTGGGAGGAGGTGGATGGAAGTTGGTTATATTACCTCCACTGTCGATAGGATCAGAAATTACAAGCATATGAGTATGCATGTTGCCTTTGTAAATGTGTCTCCTAAGTTGGATGACATTGTTTCTGCTGCAGTGAGCCAGAAAAACAAGTTCTATCCATATCCACTTTTATGGCTTGCAGTGTATCATTGTTGTGCTTTCCAAAAAGCTATAGGCCAAAGAAAGGCAGATTTAATACATTGGAAAGCTGGGACAGAATCTATATGTTTGTACTTTTTTGTCGTCGGGCCATGGATGAACTCCCTGTTGCAGAATTTTAACAGCACATCAGTCCTTCGTTTCACAAGTGATCGACTAAGGAGATAGCAGTAATTGATTTCCTTTCCTTGTCTTTAAAAATAAAGATTCCCTGTCTAAAAGACTGTGAAGGGCAGAGGTTCGACACTCATACCACAGTTCAGGTGCTGCTGTCCTGGCCACCAATATTGTCTTCCTCACCATCGTCAACTGGACCATGGTCTAAAACTACAGAGTATTTGTGATGTTGATCTTCCATTTCTTCCTGATCTAGGCGAGAACGTTTAGCTCCATGCTAAACAAGTGATTGATGTGCAGATACGTATTGCGGAACACTGTCAGGTGGGAAGAAGGGTGCCAGCAGAAACTACTTGTGATGTGAAGAGCTCTGTCAAAAAGGCACTGCCAGTGAAGCTGACCAAGGTGGTGAACGGTGTGGATCTGAAGGTTGTGCAAAGTATTCTATGATGTACTTCAAGGATTCTAGAAGGGCTGATGGAACTTGAAGCATAAGAGGCTCTAGGAGGGCGAGGACAGGGAGTGTTCTTTGAGGACAAAGACTTGTCTGCAGTTGCCAATAAGGACTTTGTCGAAGCTTGGGAATCTTGTAAGTGCAAGACTGAGGAAATGATGGCAAAATACATAAGGGCTTTCAGTTTCTAACCTTTTCTAAAGGCTTACTACATACACCAAGGTTCAGAGTCTTAAAGACAAGATCAAAGGGTTCAGGTCAAGAGAGTCTCCAAAGAGGAGGATCTGACCAACTCCAGCTTGTGCTTTTTAATAGGTTGCAAAAGACCTACTGTGGGCTTACCAAGAATCTACAGTGGCTAATAGTCCACAATTGCTTACCACTTGTTGGGTTCGTTTTCACTCTCATCTGCTTGCTTTTTATTCAATGGCCTTCTGTGTTGCTGCTTGTCAATCTTGTATTTGCTCCTCTCCTGGAGCAAAGTCTTTTGACCATCTGTCTGAAAAGCTGGCGTTTATCCTTCATCCTTCCAGTGCTGACTTTTAGTAAGCTATTGTTTTCTTTTAGGTTGAGAACTCCAGGTGAGTGCACGTGTTTCCAGCTGTCTCCAATATATGCTTCCCTCCCATGCTCCATATTGCTGTCTTTCACCTGTGTGCTTCTCTCACCTTATGCTCCACATTGCACTCTGTCCCCCGTGTGCTTCTCTCCTCCACCCGCTTGTGTTCCTCTCTCTCTCGCCCTTGTGCCTCCTACATTGTTTTTGTTTAAAACGTTGCTTATAATAGGTGCTCCATTTTATATGGATTTTGACACCCTGAATAACGGGGAATAATTCTAATGTTGATGATTATCAATGAAGATCCTGTGATGCAGAAATAACAACTGCTTCTCTATCATAGATTACACATATGTTACTATTAGTAAGGATTAACTAGAATGAAAAGCAGATCTGAAAAAGCAATTCAAAGTTGATTGTGAGCGGAAGTGGCAGTGACACCAAGGTTGGCTAGGTGACCCTAGAAGAGGGGGTAGGGTTTATGGGCAGGGCAAACCTGGCCACACCAGGGATTGAAGAGGAGGAGTTACATTCCCATATCCTGTCAGACGAGATGGGCCCAACAGGAGTTTATTTTGCCTGCTCCTACTTATTTAATTAACAAAGCAACGAGGAAGACTCTATTCTTGTTTCCACAGTCTCTTGTAAAATATTGCTTAAGAGATGAAGCAATTCTCAAAAGTGTGAAAATCTGGAAGACAAATGAAACAGACGTCATGACGTCACAATTGTACTTACCGAATTTTATACCACCACAGAAAGGATACCAGTCAAAGAAAAGCCAGCACATTGGCCAGAGGATGAAGATGAGGAGAGAAACACTTCAACAGAAGAGAGATAAAAAAAGAATGAAAAAATAATTCCCTTGTATTCCAGTGAATACAAAAAACCTTGCTAAGAAAGTAGATCACCCAAATGAAAGCCGCATGAAGACTGCAGTGTTCTGCTTTTTGTTGATGTGGTGTTTTACAGTCTATTTGGCTGAATTGTGATTGATTTGGTTTAAATGGATGATTTACCAGAAAAAGAAAGAAAAAAGAGAGCATAATGTTGCTGCATAGAAGCATGCTTTTCTTAATTTACTCTCGAATTGAAATTAGAGGTTCCAAGATTTCCCATATGTGCACAAATAGCTGAATTACTTACCAATTATCTTCATAACTCTAAGTTCTAGTCTTCCTCGTCACAGTCCTTACATACCTTAAGCGAATTCTCACCCTCTATTCCATAAATAGGAAGAAGGCAATTTTCCTGTGTGGATTTAGCTTTCTTTCCTTTCTAGTTTCGTAACCCATCTACCTTGCTCCTAAGACGAGCCCAAAGGGACCAAGTGTCAGATATTAGGTACTCTCTCTAACCACTCACAGTCATAAGCCACAGCAGCAGAACCCAGCAGAGGTGGCCCACAAAAGTAAAATGGAGAGGAACCAAGATGGTGACGAGGAAGATTAGAGTACCCTGTAATAAAGATTAGCAGTAAATCACTGAGCCCCTAACAGCATATTGTCTTCCTGGTAAGAGTCCTTTGAACCAGCAATAGGGAAATGAAAAAGACATGACATAAGAAGCTGAAGCAGACATCAAACCAACAGAACAGGTCAGAAAAGCCAGAGCACAGTCTACATGACACCAGAACCCAAATGGTGCGCAGAGATGCAAAAGATGGCTCACGGCCAGTCTAGCTGAAGAAAAGGGGACCCATAGGATGACCAGGGAACACCACATCATCTCCCACTGTGCACTTGAGGAAGGGGTGGAGTGGACACAGGCGGAAAAGCGCCTCAAAACATTGGTAAATGGAAGATCTCCACGAGTGCCCACGGACCCCCACTGGACAGGAAGGAAGCAAGATTGAGCCAAAATACACTAATGGATCCTCGGGCCCATGGTTGGCTACCAAAAAACTACCAAGCCAGAAGAAAGAATGCGAGGCACAAGCCAAAGCTCCCGTTGGTAACCAAATAATAAAGAGTGATTGGGTTGATATCAATTAAAAGGTAGCCCAATTGACTGGAGGTAAGAAGTCTGATAACAAAAAGATTGTCAAAGAAGGTACTAATATTGTGGCACCCCAGTGGAGCACCAACCAGCAGCACAGAATGCTAATAAACTAGTCAAAACGGTGGTTAACAAAGAGGAGTGATTTATATTGTAAGAAAACAAGCTTAGAGAGGCCAGGAGACAGACAACCTCTTCCCACAACTCAAAAGAAGACGGGGAAGAGCTAGAATAGGGATTAGAAAAAAACAGGTATGGGACCAGGAAAAACGACATACCAGCACCATCAAAGCCAAGTATGGAGAGCTAGAAGAATATACGTTCACAAGGAAAACTTGAACCAAACCATGGCACAACCCAGTCACTGTGCCACAAATTGACAGAAATATCACTAGCAGGAGTTTTAACTCATCAGCAGGACAGGAAGCGCTGTGACATCATGGGAGTTCCCATGAAGTACCACAGAAGCAAATCAAGAGAAGTCTCCAAAGATACCCAAATAGTCACTGCAGACTTGGGAAAGACACACCAAGAGCAGCCACCAGAAACAAAAATGGATATGTCCTAGTTCAGAACACAATGCACAGGAGTCATAAAAAAACATTGCTTTGCAGGGAAGTGAAAGACACAAAATGCCGGAAATAAGTAAGAAGGCAATAAAGGAAGGAATTTGAATCAAGATTGTAGGGGGGAGAGATGAAGGATATTATATAGGGTTTTAATTGTTTTTTAACATTTTAATCGTTTTTCTTTTTAAATATTTTACTGGTCTGTGCCTGTGTTCAATGGCCAGCCAGACTTAACATACATTTTTTCTGCACACTCGGGGGCCTCCCCGGCTGGCTTGGACTTCTAGGAAGAGGGGGGGTCCTCTCTAGTGCCTTTATTAGGTGAGCGGGTCACCCATATTTACTCGTGAAGGGGGGCTCATTCCCCGCTGCCATTTTGGGGAGGTTGCAGGTATAGTTGATCCTTACCAGGACTCTAAAATATCCAGATGTGGAGGTCGCGCAGCAGACTGCCGGAAATAAGTAAGAAGGCAATAAAGGAAGGAATTTGAATCAAGATTGTAGGGGGGAGAGATGAAGGATATTATATAGGGTTTTAATTGTTTTTTAAAATTTTAATCGGTTTTCTTTTTAAATATTTTACTGGTCTGTGCCTGTGTTCAATGGCCAGCCAGATTTAACAGACACTTTTTCTGCACACTCCGGGGGCCTCCCCGGCTGTCTTGGACTTCTAGGGAGGGGGGGGGTCCTCTCTAGTGCCTTTATTAGGCGAGCGGGTCATCCATTTTTACTCATGAAGGGGGGCTCATTCCCTGCTGCCATTTTGGGGAGGTTGCGGGTATAGTTGATCCTTACCGGGACTCTTAAATATCCGGATGTGGCGGTCGCGGAGCGGACGCGAGCAGCGGGCGTGCCTAAGGCAAGCCTGTCCGTGCCAGGCCAGGCCCAGGGGCCATTCCCCTTAATCTGGTAAGGAAGATGGGTGATATGTATTCCGCGCAGGATTTGAAGGACCTTAGAATAGGCCGGGGGGAGACCTGCCAGGTAGGTCAAGATTTAGAGGACAATGTCTGGTCTTGCCCCGCTTGTAAGTGGGTTCCCCTAGATTCAGGAGGCCTTGACCCTACACATCCGAGGCCTCATTTAGCTTTTCTGCTGTTAAACTGCAGCTCTTTACCTGCACACAAGCTGGACATAAATCTTTTATTAGGTGACACAGCTCCTGCCGCTCTCTTCCTCACGGAGACATGGCTCCATGAGGGGTCAGGTCCGGATATTGCCCTAGCCCTACCCGCAGGGTATGTTATTTCAAGGTTAGATAGAGGTACAGCAAAGGGAGGAGGAATCGCGGTGATTTATAAGCAGGAATTTATGTTTAGCTCATGTCCGCTGCAGTTGGCGGGTTGTGAAGGTATGTGTTTTTCGTTAACTCTTAATCTCACCTTTACATTTACTGGAGTGCTAGTGTATCGACTACCAGGGCCCTATGATGACTTTCTTAATACCTTTCCAGATCAGGTAGCAGATATAATTTGCAAAAAACCTAACTTAACAGTGTTAGGCGATTTTAATATGCAAATGGGTAATTCAGATCATGTTGCATCTAAACGCCTGCTGACTGATTTCAAAGCGCTGGGTCTAAAACAGTTAGGGGGTCATTCTGACCCCGGCCGGCAGCGGAAGCTGCCGGCCTGGCTGGAACCGCCAGAATACCGCTGCGCAGTCAAAAGACCGCCGCGGGTATTCTGGGTTTCCCGCTGGGCTGGCGGGCGACCGCCAGAAGGCCGCCCGCCAGCCCAGCGGGAAACACCCTTCCATGAGGATGCAGGTGCGACGGGTGCAGTTGCACCTGTCGCGATTTTCAGTGTCTGCATGGCAGACACTGAAAATCTTTGTGGGGCCCTGTTACGGGGGCCCCTGCAGTGCCCATGCCATTGGCATGGGCACTGCAGGGGCCCCATACCGCCATCCTGTTCCTGGCGGGGAGGATTCCCCAGGGCAGCGGGAAACCGGCGGTACACCGCCGGTTTTCTGTTTCTGACCGCGGCTGTACCGCCGCGGTCAGAATGCCCATGGGAGCACTGCCAGCCTGTTGGCGGTGCTCCCGCGGTCGTTGGCCCTGGCGGATTTTACCGCCAGGGTCAGAATGACCCCCTTAGTCCTAGGTCCTACAAATGAGAGGGGCCATACTATTGATTTAGTTTTTAGCAATCTTTCCTCGCTATGTGCCATGCCCCCGTCCCCCCTAGCATGGTCCGATCATTTCTTAATCCCACTAAAACTGGAAACACCCCAGGAGACTGGCCCCCAGCAGACTACGGTCCAGAATGTTAGAAAGTGGCACAATCTCAATCCTGAGGAGTGGACTAAACTTTTAGATAGCCGTAAGGAGTGCTTTCTGAAAGATAATCATGGAGACACTACTCTTTTTAATAAGTGGATTACTAACTGTCTTAACATCCTACTCCCCTATAAGACCTTATCAGGGCACCGGAGAAGATCCAAAGCCCAGTGGTACACTCCTCATCTGGCAACTTGGAAGAGGAAGTGCAGGGGTTTAGAGAGAAAATGGAGGAAATCCTTAAAACCTGAGGCGAGGGAAGATTATAGACAATCGATCAGACACTATCACGCCGAAATAAGGCTAGCCCAATCCTCTTATTATGGGGATAGGATTGAACAGGCTTCGGGATCTCCTAAGGAAATCTTTCGGTGTTGAAGGAAATTCTCCACTCACCCACAGCCCCGGATGTAGTGGAAGCATCGGAGGAACATAGCAATAATCTGGCTAGGTTCTTCCTACAGAAGATTTAATCCATCTATTTAAACTTCCCAGGGGAAGAGGATAGATCCCACGATCTGACCAGACATCTTAGTAAGAGCACTGCCGCCTTACACCGATTCTCCCCTATCTCGCAGGAAGACACTGCCTCTCTTCTTTGTAAACTTAAATCAGGATCCCCGCTAGACCCAGCTCCGCCATACGTTCTAGCCCTCGGTGCTCCTGTTACGACACTGGTTATAGTGGAGCTTTTAAACTCCTCCTTACATAGTGGCTGTGTTCCAGAACAATGGAAGCATGCAGTAGTTAAACCTCTGTTGAAAAAACCTAACCTGGATGGGAGTGAATTTAAGAACTATAGGCCCATATCCCTACTTCTGGTTATGACTAAAATAATTGTCAAACATGTAAATTCCCAAATTTCCAGTTTTTTGGAAGAAAATAACATACTGCATCCTACGCAGATGGGCTTTAGACCGGCTCACAGCACAGAATTGGCAATGCTAGCAGTCACAGAAGAGGCCAGAAAACGTATGGACCAGGGGCTGCCAACAGCTATCATAATGTTGGAACTGAGTGCCGCTTTCGATACTGTTAACCATGGTCTCTTGATCCAAAGAATGAAGATGGCAGGAATTAAAGGCCTGGCTCTTAGATGGGTGAACTCATTTCTTCAAGGCAGAACCTTTCAGGTTTTGGATCGTTCCTTTCTCTCGGAAAAGTATAAACTACCCTGTGGGGTCCCCCAGGGATCATCCCTGAGTCCCACTCTTTTTAATATTTATATGGCCCCGTTGGCAGACCTAGTGGAGCCTTTTGGTCTGTCCCTGATATCGTATGCCGATGATATGCAGCTGGTGGTTTCCTTCTACACGATGGAGGGTGCAGACAGCTCGGGATTGCCGGCATGTTTGCAGGCCGTATCGAGTTGGATGACCAATAGTAGGTTACAACTCAATGGAGAAAAGACAGAAATAATGATCTTGGGAAAGCTCTCCAATCCTGCTAATAATATCTTGCCGGTTCTTTCCCTGGAGCATTTTCCACCCCGAAGGATCATATTAAAACCTTAGGAATCTGGCTAGATACTAAACTAACCCTAGAGTACCAAGCTAGGATGGTCTCGGCATCCTGTTCTGGCTTATTAAGATTACTACAAAAGGTAATTGGCCTACTCCCCCCTCTGGCTAGAAGGATCACGGTACAAGCACTTGTCTTATCCAGACTTGACTATGACAATAGTCTTTTCTTGGGTTCACCAAGATATGTGATTAATAAACTACATACAGTACAGAATGCGGCAGCCCGGCTGCTATTCAACATCCGAAGGTATACTTCTGCCAAGCGAGCACTGACCTCACTTCACTGGCTCCCGGTCGAACAGAGAATTAAATTTAAATCTCTATGTATTATTCACAGAGCCCTACATAATAGGGGCCCACACCAGCTGAAAACTCTTGCATCTTTCTATGAACCTGTTAGAGCCCTTAGATCGTCCGCCAAAGCCTTAGTGGTGCTCCCCAAAGTCAGCAAAGCTAGATGGGGTGGCAATATGCTGAAATATCAGGGAGCTAAACTTTGGAACTCTCTTCCACATAACATTAGATCCATCAGTCAAGAACTCAAATTTCTGAAAGCTATTAAAACCTGGCTTTTCTAATTCCTTATGATCCTGTGTCGACTTGCTTGTTTCTTGGGTTGGAGGTCCAGATTAGCGCCACAAGGCCTCCGGGTAGTTTTGGCGCTCTACAAATTCAATTAACATAACATAACATACGTCCCATAGAGCTGCACCAAGCAGAGAGCCAGAAATGCAAGAGTGACAAGCTCTCAGCGCAACTGACACCAAACCCACATAAGAAAACATGCAATGCCCCAGGCCCAACCAAGCCCTGTTCAATTTCAGAGATCAGACATGAGAACGTGTGTACATGGAAGGAGGGACTGGAGGCCCAGAACTCAAGCCATAACAGGTCAAATTAACTAGTGACCTTGGAAGGGAGAGACAGTGGATCACCAAGGCAGAAGAGATCAAATGAACCACACACCCATGACAGACTAATCTGAAAGGCAGAAGAGACTGTACCAAACAGTGGGACATCCGAAGATGGTTGTGACAGCCGCCGGGCTAAGGCTGAAGCCAATACCACTGAAATGGAAAGGACAGACGCAGTTAGAGGACCAGAGCAACAGAAGATCCGATCCAACTCATAAAGGGATTGGAATTGCCACAAAACATATCTCGAAGTACAATCAAACTGGTTCAGAGTTAAAAAGAACCTTCAAAATCTGCATAACTGAGAAATGGAAACCTCAGACAAATTGCAAAAACATGAGGTCTTCAAACAGATACAAGATCATGGGAAGAGTAGAGCAAGGTCCCTGCAGTCTGCGAAGAGAGACACATCAAATGGGATAACCGACCAGCAAGCAGTGCTACAAAGTACACTTGGCAGTAACCCCAGAGCTGAGAACCAGAGTTCAAGTTTTAGCAACGGAATGAATTTAATGCATCCTGCTGTAGCTCACCAATGTATCTAATTATGGTACTTGGCTATGCAAACCTCACTTATCGTCATTCTCCTGATGGTCTATCGCTTCATGTATAATATACGCCCTCTCACTCATGTCCTCCTCAGCCTTATCATCCGTCCTGATGGCTTTAAAATGTGTTTCTTCTCCATTATATCTTAACCCTATATTTACACTGTGGGGCCTCTGTTGATTAACCAATTCATTGCCTTGCGGTGCTTGGCCAAAAATAGACCCAGCAAATCTGTGTTGCATTTTTCCTTGATCGGGTTTAGGTATAATGCTCAGTGGGTAGTGCTGTAATAATGTTTCAAGTCTATTGCATGCCACTTGTTTAAGTCGTGATTCCAGAGCTTACCAGTATGACAAGAATAGCCCACACGTCCATGTCATATGCAGAAATGTTGCGTCTTGCTCGTCACAATTCAGGCAGGTCGAAATTCTATTGGGTATATGTTCTTTAGTCTAGTGGGTGCAAGGTATGTGAGGTGGAAATAGTTTGTGTGCCAATTTGAATTTCTCATTACCTGCAACCTCGTGAACTTGCATGCAATTTCTCACCCAATCCGCGTCTGTAAAGAGACCACTATGTCTGCATCTCAAGCTCCTAAAAGTAGCTTACAATTATAATTGGGATGTAGAGGCACACCGACCCCGGTGCCACTGCACCTGCAGCATTAGTGAGAGTTATGCTGGGTGAAAAAACAGTCACACCAGTTGCAGTCCATATTGAAAGTAAACAAAGAAAACCAGGAGTCTCTGAAACCCCTTTTTGTAATAAATCTACCAACCTCAGTAGATATATCAATCAACCAGTAGGCTAATAGTGATTCCCTGTCATAGACTACATTACGTAACAGAAGAATAAACCTAATTTAGGTAACGCTTTCTATTTCACGACTGCCACCTCACAGCAATGCAAGAGCCGATGCAATAATACACTGATCCTGATATTATAACCCATAGCAATTAGAAAAGAGGTGGAAAACCCAGACGATGAGTGAAGTGTGGCAAGAGAAAATCAGAGATTGTCAAATTACTAGACCTGTATATGCTGGACCATTTCCTACCTCTCTCTGCCCTTGCAGTACTGTACTCTCCTTGAAGAGGGGCAACACCAGTAGGGGAGCGACCCATCATCACAGGAGCAGCATGCCTACAGGGGACCTGGATGGATCAAATCCAAAGGCAACACTGATGGGAGTCGCATGTAGCAGCATACAGTAATATGTGCACCAGCCCCCAATGAGGCATCATCAGGTGGATGGACCGTAGCCAGAAGCAAGTGTGTACCCATCAGCAAGACAGAGCGTGAACTGCAAAGCCAAGCAACGTGAAGACCCTGCTCCAACAGCAGTGTCCACCTCCGCAGGAAGGCACCATCCAAACAGGTCTGCAGCCAAAAGAACAACCTCCTTGTAATCAGTGATTGTGCTCTCTATTTACAGGAAACGGAGGGAGGCTGCCACAAAATCCCCTTGAAGCACGCTCCACTGGGCACAGATCGAGCCAGGAAGTACAAAACACACATCTCTGACCTGCAAGTATTGGTCCTTACCGATACACATAACTAGCCAACCGAACATGTCTGTCGGGGATGCAAGATGCCAACATGCTTATTCCTGGCATGAAGTGTCTGCCATTTCATCCATCAGTGGTAACGTGGAAACCCCTGGCAGGAGACAGATTAAGCTCCCTAGAGTGAAGTCACTACAGCGCATGCAGACCCGCAGCAGAATCTGCCCTTCCAGCTACAGCAAGTGGTTGGAGCAGACTCCAGGCCCTTGCTGTGCAAAAAGCCACCGCTAAGTTCCAGGAGAGCTCACCGCCTCCAGATGGAGACAGTAAGAATGGGTGAGGCTTTCAGGCCACAGGGTCTTACGAGTAAGAGAGCAGGAATATGGTACTTAGAAAACAAAGAATCTTAAATTCTCAAGGACACCGGAAAGCAGCATTCTTCCCTGTTATGGAATGGAGGGTTATTTGCCTGAGGTACGGACTCATATCATGTATGGAAAAACTTGGTCGAGAAAGACTGACAAGGGGGTAAATTCTACTGTATATGAATATAAGAGAAAATGTTATCATGGATACTCAACAGTCCAACTAAAATAATTTGAACGAGCTGTCAAAAACGTAACACAAAATTATACTTCATAGAAACCATCAAGGCAGTCTTCTATGGGATGGCGTGAGCTGAAAAGGAAGATCGAAGTTAATTAAACAACAAAGATAAATGTGAGGGTAGTCAGATAATAATACTTATGCTTCAGATCAACCATGTCTCATCTTAAGTGGAAACAGCTTACGTAGCTTGACTTTTATGAACACTGACAACAAAGAGGAACCTCATCTTTTGAGTGGGACTCCAATCATTCATGTGTACATGGTGCCTTCAACCTATTGAGCTGATGGTTTCCCCCTATTCCATCAATTGAATCCAGGATTTGTTTTTGGAAAGAAGGGTTCAATCAGTATTACTAAAACCAGTTTTGGAGGTATTGTAGCTATTGAAGATTTCTTTACCTCTTGTTTAATCTTTTTTGCCAAAGGTGGCATCACACTACTGTCCTCACTATGCAGTCTAGAAATGAAAGAAAATGTAAATATGTTAGGGCTTTCTTGAAATAACAGAGAGATATACAATAGCAATTAAGTGTCACCCTGCTCAGATACATAACACTTTGCAATTGTAATGGAAACATTCACAGATAGACCAGGCTTATTTAGTTACATTGCACCACAAAGCACAGACAAAGAAGGTTAATTAGGTAATACTTTGCAACAATATGTAATTATATAAGTAGTGCCAATATGTCATTTTTTCCCCAGAGAGCTTTGAATCACTGTGCATAAATATAAGAAAAGTTGCAGTAGTCTAACACAAACACTCTCTATTTAGTCAATACAGAAAACTGAAACACAAAGACAAACACACACTAAATTAGTTTTTTCCTGAAGGATACTCCCTCTATCTGCAAACTCCTCACCTTTTGAATCTCTTTCAGTAATTCGACTGGTTTTGGGAAATTTGAAATAGCTTTCCTGCGCAAGTAAAGGGGTGCAATGGTTCTGACTTGACTCCTGCCAATTTCCAGATATGACGTCACAGACCCACATATGGAGCCACCTGCTGTACTGCCTGGCCTTTTTGCCAAACTCCAAGAGATGGAAAGGAGACTACTGAAACTGGTAGGAATGCTTTGCAGAAACTAACTTGGAACCCGATTACCAAACAAAGGGGGAATACCTGTTAGAAAAGGAAAGTGAGTGGACAGTTGATGAATCTGCAGGTAGTTAGAGTATCCTTCAGAAATATTATTACCACAAGTAACTTGTTCTTTTCATGGATACTTCTACATGCAGATTCCTCACTTCTTAGATCATTAATCAAGTAGTACCCAACAAGGAGTTGGGTCTGAAGACATGATCAAACCAAGAATTGCTCCTACATGTATCTGGCAAAATGGCCATCCGTATGGACTTCAGAGTCAAGATTGTACAGCCAGGTGACAGTGTGGACTGATGTTGCAGCCCAACACGTGCAGCACTGAGTTGTACAGAACCGATGCCTGTTTGAACTATGCCAAAGAAGCCTTAATACTGCAAGAGTGAGCTGTGTTGCTTTCTAGAGGATACTTCCTGGGAAGGGTGAAGCCGTTCCTAAATCACAAGACATTATAGCAGGACATTGTTTACTTCAGAATTCCCTTCCCCTTCTTGGAACCAGCATAGCCAAAGAAGAGCAGATCATTGAGGCAATGTTCTTGAGTGCTATTGATGTAGCAATTTAGAGCTCTGCAAGGATACAGACTGCATAGCCTCTCTTCCTCCTTGAAGTGTGAGATGTTTTAAGGACCAACTGTGCAGAGGTTCGAAAGGTGATCCCATGAGATCAGTGAGCACCAGATTCAGGTGAGCACCAGATTCAGGCATAACAAAAGGTGAACCAGGAAACATGTAAAACAACCCTTTTCATGAAACCCATCAAATGTGACTTGAATAAAGATGGCTAATCCAGCAAAAATGTAAATGGCAGACAAATATCCTTTGAGACTGCTAAAGCAGTCTTGTCATGCCAAAGAAAGCACAATGTGCAACACATAGAATAAACGTGCTTTGACAAGTCCACCTCTTCCCCTGCATAATAAGACACAAAAAAACGATCACCAACCACAATATACAAATTTGGTGGCAGGAGCTGGGCCTCTAAGACAATGTCCATCTTCTCTGAAGGCAAGTCAACAGAAATCCAATTATCCTATTGAAATTCCAGACATGAAGGAGGAGGCTCTGGTGATTTGGATGAAGAATTTATCCCTTTCACTGAGACAGGGGTTCTGTCCATAATGGAAGCAGAAGGAGACAGTTGTGGCAGTTCACCTCCTTCGCCAGTATGGCACTATGAAGTTCATCTGCACCTACTTCTGGTGTAGCTTCCTCAAACAATGAGGAGTCGAAGAAATTGGAAGTAAATACATAATGAAGCTGGAAGCCCACTGCAATCACCCAGAGCCCCTTGCAGATGAAAATAGATGGAGTAGAACAGCAGGCAGTAAGAGTTTTTGTGTGTTGAAGAGGTCCATGGAAGGAGCGCTCCAGAGGTGAAGATGGTTCAGACCACCTCCAGATAAAGATGCCACTGATGATCAACAAGGTAAAGCCAACTGAAGTCATCTACCCACACATTCAGTGATCCAGCCAGATGACTAACCATTACAAAAACGCCATGAGGCTGGACCAAATGCCATAGCCCTAAAGCTTCCCACAGGGGATGAGCCCACACTTTTTTGTATACTTCAGTGGCGACACCCTAGGTACGATAGTATACCCATATGTGGTCTCATGCTCACATTGCCATTGGAATCAAGCTGCACCTGACTAATGAGCCCCAATCAGGGTGAAACCGGGTTGGTTGTGTTGCTTGTGTTCCAGTTCAGGGAGGACCTGGCATGGCAGATCGGGCTAGAATGTTCTTATTGAAGCAGGGCCAACACTGATCTGCATACAACTGAGTCCAAACTGAAGTGGCATGGGATGCGGACCAGAGTAATTACTAGTGGCTGAGAGTTGTTAAGGCATCCCAGCCATCTGTTTTTTGTATATGTAATTTGTTCAGAATGGAAGAAACTACTGCTGGTAAATACGGGCTTTGTCTTAAGAAGGTGCAGAGGAAACAGGAGGGTTGAAGAAGGCAACTCCTAAAAAATGGAAGAGTATCTATTCTTGATGAACCAAGGACTTAATTGTCTGAAGTCATGAACTGCCAGCATGTCTACAAAGAGGACACCTGGCTCATCCATCAACCCCCAAATAGAACGCACGTACCCCTCGAGGGCAAGTTAAAGCAATTTGGTGGGAAGAGATGGGGAGGATAAAGAAGATGATTGCTGCTGGTGTTTTTGCATCCTTTGGCGAGGCCACACCCTCCGTAGCTATGAAAAAATGGTCTGACTATTTGAAAAGATGAGAGGCTTGGCATTACAGATAAGGCTGTCCCTAAGAATAATTCCTAAACTCCATGCACTGTTGGTGAAATTGGGAGGCTAGGGGAGCCAACCCCAGTGAATGAGCCATGATAAGGCCCAGCATGAATTCCTCCAGGCAGAGTAGGTTTTTACATGAAAGAATTTAGAACATTTGAAGGGAGCAAAGCCATTTGAATAGTCTGAGTGCCACTGGGGAACCAAGTGGAACACATTCCGACATGCTAGTGTTTAGCCACTGAAATTATATTAGCCCTGGCCACTGAATCCACAGTGTCAAGGTCCACGCAAAGAACCTGCTTGGAATCAGTCATCTTTCCAATCATGCATCACCTTAGCAAAGTGGTCATGAAAATGGTCCATGCGATTTTGTATTACAAGTGGGACCATCTTCTAATGAGTTTGGAAGTAGCAGGTCAGAAAGCACAGGGGCTTAGAGGAACTTGATTTCCAAAGTGAAAAAGTTTCTTGATCATTGCTTCTATTTGTGTTCACTACCTGTCTGCAGAAGAAGAAGGGAAAGAATTAGGTAGTCTGAACTAACAGAATCTCAGGTGAATTGCGAGTAAATAAGAAATAAAATGCAAAACCATCCTGATTTCTTATTATGAAGCTGATCACCATCTTCATTTGATGTCGAAAACTTGCTTCACTACAGTTGTCCTTATGGCTGGCCATATTTCACATTTGTATAAAGTAATATTGAATTCTCATCCAAGTGTGCAAAGCATAGAGCTCTCTAGAGGCTTGCAAATAGTCTCATTATTGAAGCAGGCCTGAAACATATATTTAGCCTTGACTACAATGATGCTTGGTTTTGGGGATTTTTGATAGTTCTGAGACTGGGTGTAAAGTCGGGGTCAGCGGATCTGAAGGCAGCACAAACTCCAGCATCAGAAGCAATGTCTTTGCCTTTGGAAGTGAATTCAGGCCTGTCAGTGCCAGAGAAGGGTCTGTAAGTGGTCTGTAAGCAGAGGCACAGTTAAGAAAGTTCAGCAGGCATCTTGGGGCCCTAAAGCTCACCAGAGAGTGTTGGAGGAGAGCTAAACATGGTTAAAGCCTTTGTTAAAGATACTGCTTAGCAGAAGTCAGTCCCAGCAGGAATAAAACCTGGATCAGGCCTGCCAGGTGCATATCCTCAAAAATGAAGGCAGGATGTTAAGACAAGGCCAGAGTCGGAGATTGGCACCATTGACTACACAAAGACGCCTGTAAAATGGAATGATGCTGACAGGAGGAAGAATCTCTCTTACAATGATTATTAAACTTTTAATGGGTGGACTTCACTTTCGAGGGAGCCCACTCAAAGGACATACCTGTGTAGGAATGGAAACCTGCAGTGACACCCAGAGCATTGACAACAGTGCCATTCGCTTCAGACCCAAGAACTAAAGAAGTTCACTTCTCACTCCTTGATGGCACTGGACTGCGTGAGGCTGCATTTCTCTCAGGCCTTGAAATCCTGCTTATGCCCAGGCACTAGAAATAGATGCTGTGGGAGTCTGAAATCGACATCTGCTTTAAAACAAGAGTGACATCTTTTAAAGCCTGACACTTTTATGAGTGACATTATCCCTAAATCACTGCAAATATAGGGGCAGATTTAAGAGCCTCTAGCGCCTCCTTATGCCACATTAGCGTCATTTTCTTTTATGCTAATGTGGCCCAACGAGGCCAAAATGGATGTGCCAAATTTACAAAGTGGCACAATGCATGCATTGCGCTACTTTGTAATCCTTTGTGCCACATTATGCCTGCGCCAAGCATAATGTATGCAAAGGGGGCGTTCCCCCATTGGGGGGGCAAAAAAATGGCACAAAGAAATCTAAGAGATTTCTTTGCATCATTTTTTTTCTGCACATTTAATGCCTGCTCAGAGCAGGTGTTAAAAGGAGGCACACCATTGTTTACAATAGGCCTCAATGGGCTTTTCAGGATTAGCGTCAACATTTTTGACGCTAATCCTGTAAAGTTCTGAACTAGCATCAAAAATTCTGATGCTAGTTTCCTAACTACCGCCATAGTGCACCATAACTTAAGTATGGCGCACACATGGTGGCGTTAGAGGGGGCGCTGAGGGGTGCAAGAAAAGTGGCGCTGCAGTAAATCTGGCCCATAATTTATAGGGTCGAGCACTCTGTCCCTGATGTAATCTCTCTATGGGCTTGTAACCACACCCATGTCACTCCCGTCAGTTTGGTTGGTTCATGGGCTTGCCATTTAAAATTCACTTTATTTCATTAGTAAAAGGCATGCATACATCATGACTTTTCCGGTGTTTATCCCTCCTCGAGCGCACTGACCAACTACTGAAAACATACGAGTTGATGTTTTCCGTATGCTTTCTGGACTACTTTTTCTCTTTATTTCGCAGCGCAATCTCGCTGGGCAGTAGTCGAGCATTTTGCATGACATCAACCCTGTTACATGGATATTTGCACTTTTGCCGGTAACATACATAATTGCACTTTTGCGGGTTACATACGTTGCACTGCTGCGCTGCTGTGCTGATGGCGGCCGTCTGCTCGCTTATGTGAAACTCTTACTTCTCAGTTTATGTGGCAAGAAAAGTCTGGTTAGTTATGTGAAACTGTTTTACTTCTCATTTTCAATTTATGTGGCAAGAAAAGTCTGGTTAGTTTACAATGCTAATAGCTCTAACTCGAGCAAACGTGAGACCCATTGCATTGCAAATGCTTGTTTAAGTAGAAATCCAAGGAGAGCAAACTCCAGATCTGCACTGAAGGGTGTAGTTAAAAGGGAACTGGCTTTAGAGCACCAGGTGGTGCGCTATATGGTTTTGTGATGTCATGTCAACAGAGTGGCAAAGGTCAAGTTTGAGCCATGTCACCATACTGGCACATGAGAGCTATATCAACTTTTCTGGATTCAGTGTGGTACCTAGTGGGGGATTCAAGAAGTGAGGAACCTGAAGGTCGAAGTATCCATAAGAAATTGGTTTCTCTAAATCTTTCTTAACACCCAAAAGCAAATAAAGTGAAGTAAATGAAGAAAGAAAGGGAGTCCACTTCAAGACCAAATTTGACAGTGTAACGTAAAGATTTTATCGTTCTTGTTACTAGCAGTTGTTCTATTCATTGTGAGGGAACAGTAAGGTCCTTTTTTCATTTTTCGCCTGTGACTGCCAGCTGTGGCCACCGGCTCTCATTTTTGCTGACCAGCACTTTTTATCCTCATCAAACATTTCCCCGGAGCAAGATAAGGGAACACACACAAACGGGAAAAAAGGAGGAAAAGAAAAACAGAAAAACTGTCACAAAGGGAGAAAACAGGAACCTGCGGCAGTGAGATTAAGGGGCAGGGAATATCTGGAACTAGATTAAAAACGTCTGAGGTGGATTCTGGACTATGCAGCCTTGGTATTGGGGGTGCAACATTTAATACTGCCGGCCATCGTGCACACCGGCATTCATTATTTTACAAATTAAGTACTGTGGAGTCCTACATTGCTGGTAAGTCACCTTTTCTTCCTCATCATAGAGGCTCAACTGGTATTCATAAACACTGAATATAGCAGCAGGCCATGTCCAAGAAGGAATGACAAAAATACTATTAAAATAGTAATAGGATGGCAACCCCAGTGCTAAAATAATTAAAGGTTTTGCATAAAGCCAGGCAAAAATGTACAGCACCTATACCTGATCATGATAATGTCTAGAGAATTATGTTTCTTTGGAACCCTCGTTGGGATTCTGTCAATTCCGGTAAAGGCACTGCTATGCCGATAAATCTAAACATACTACAGAAGCAGTCCTCCTGTGACAATAGAAATCCCTCGGCTGAGTGAGCCATGATACACAGGGCGTGTCATCTGGAATGATTTTGGTCAGTTTGCCAAACCGTGCCAAAGATGCCACATCCACAAGTGAGATCTCAGAGCGGAGTGCATTAGATTAATGTTCTACCCCCTGTCCCTAATGTCTGGCACCACTGATCGCGCACAGCGAATTCACCAGAAGCAAGTGAGACCAGTCAAGATGAGATCTAACTGGTTGTGGGATAAGGATTAGTTAGAGGACTCCACAGATACCAAAGCTTGAACGAAAAAGTGGAATAGAATTTGCTTTCACCCCTAGATTGAAGAAGTCATTTCTCTGCAAAGAGGCCAGGAAATGAATGACCGGCAACATCAAACGTTATCTTCCCTCGTGAACCATACAGGCATCGAAGTCACAGAATATGAATTGCCCATTGTTGGGGAGACCCATGAAACAGTTATACTTAGATATACATAACCATGTGCACTGAACTCTGATCTTACTGAAAGACGTCTTTCCTCCACTGAGGCCAAAGACTACATAAGGAAGGCATCTTTATTATGCTTGCACCTAATGCAACAGTATCTACTTTCAGGGTGCACGCGATAGAGTCGGCCTTCTTTAACCACCCTCGATAAGTGCACAACAGAGAAGAAGGGGGCCTTGGCTCACGCGCTCTTCGGAGACACGAACCGTGCGTAGGTTTGTAACTAACGTCAGACTCTTTCAGGGATGTGCAGAAGGACTAAGAGGCTTCAGTCTTCCTACCATCACAAAGGGGGACGGCGGGCGCAAGCTGATGGGCTTCAATCCCCGGGAGCTCTACAGAGCTGACTTGTTTTGATCAGAAAACCAGTTCTGGTGTAATCAGGTCCACTATTTCCAAATGTGAGGAGAGGATGTGGTTACGGCCACAGCTGCCGACTTTGGAACTGCGGAGCCAAGTTCGAGTCCCAGCGGCGGCTCAACATCCTGTGATTCTGGTAAATCACTTAATCTCCCCGTGTTTTAAAAACGGTCTGACCTTGTGTATTGGCTCCCTGCATGAATGGTTGTGTGTCAGAACAACGCAGGTCTTTAGCACGCCTGCCTTAAGAATGTGGCCCAAACCACAAATGCGTCTCTGCAACACATTCTTTTACCACGCAAGTCATTACAACAACTTGCCTTGGGGAAAGCCCTGGACTTTGGAATAGTATAGTTTACTATTCCAACTCCAGTCAGCACCACAGTAGGGAAAGGTTGGACTTAAAGTCCAGCATCAGTCCAACAACACTTTCCCTAAGGCAAGTCGTTGTAATGACTTGAGTGGTAAAGGAATGAATTGTAAAGACGCATTCGTGGTTCAGGCCACGTTGTAAAGGCACAATGTGACTTGAGCCGCGTTGTTAAGGCTGTTCCCCTGCATGAATGTCTAGAAAGGATTGCATCTGGAATGAAAGGCAAACCGAAACCGGAGGAGGGGCGATCACACGCTGTAACAGGAGGAAGCGTGATGTTGTGTGATGGCCAACAAAAATGTTCACTTAGTGAAGTCGCCTGGGAGGGAACTCAGCACACAAAGAAGGAACATTTCACAAAAATGCACCAATAAAAATGAAGCACTTAAGACAAGCACAACAAAGAATGAATAGCAAGAGTGGGCGTGGTTAAAAGCCCAGAGAGATTACAACACGCCAGAGCGCTTGCACGCACGACTCTATAAAGACACAAATGCATACTTCTCTCCCCTTATTTCTAGAGCTGATCACACCTGAGTACTATTAATGACAGACCCATTTGGTAGATATCTGAGCTGTTGGCTGTATGCGCTGATCAAACTTATTTCAAAAGTAGATGCTTAAAGAATGCAATGCAAAGATTATTAAAAAGTTAGATCTTACCTGGAACTCTTGATTGAGGCAAGGTAGGTGCTCTCCCGAGCTACTTGCCTGGACAGCGAGAAGAGCTCCACACGACGCAGAAGCAGGGAGTGGTCCCTCATACAGAACTGGGCAGCAGCTTCATTGATGGTCAGCTGGTTGGTAAGGGGCAAGGAAGGGTGGGAGGAAGAAGAGCACTGTATCAATAACTGGCCATCCAATGGAAATTGGTCTTTGCCAACTGACCACATTTGTTTGTTACAACAGAAACAAATTACACTGTAGATATGTGACACTGGGTGCAAACAAACTATAGCAGACAACTACACATTGTGTGATCTCTGCGAGGCCCCTCCGATTCACTTAGATATTTTCTGCCAAGCACAGAGAAGCTGTTGGTGTTTCTCCCTGCAGTCAACTCCTGCCATGCATGCCTCACTCTGTCTCATTCTTCTTCTTTAGTAGCTGCCATAAGAACACACCCAGGCATTAATGTCACAGGAACGGGGCAGAGCAATGGTCAGACTGAGACAGAAAATAAGTCCAGGCACCAACATAAAAGTTGCCCCCATTAGTTAATTTGATAGTTAAAAACAAGAGTCGAGTGTTTGTAAATTGGAGCAGTTTTGAAGTTGTAAAGATATGCTGTGTGTTTTGCAAGGTATGGAGGACTACATAGATTTGAGCTAGCCGCAGACAATATTTGTTTTAATATCAGGGAAATCAACAATAAACAAGCACTGGCAAAGCCAATATGCATTGCCTATGTGAGAGCTATTGGCTTTGGCAATGTGTTTTAGACATGTTGTACAGAAGTTTGGCTGTTGTTCAGCATGACTAAAAGTTACTAGCCTGGAGTGGGGTGGAGAGGTGTGGGTGGAGACACGTAGATTGTGATGGAGTGGGGTGGATTGGGATGGGGTAGATTGGGGTAGAATGGGGCACAGTGGAGGTGATAAGGGTAGAGTGGATTGGGGTAGAATGGAGTGGGGTTTTCTGGGGTAGAGTGGAATGGGTAGATTGAAGTAAGGTCGACTGAGGTAGATCGAAGTGGGGTAGAAAGGGGAGAATGGGGTACATTTAAGTGGGGTAGATTGGATTGGAATCGAGTAGGTTGGAATAGGGTAGATCGGATTAGAGTGGGGCCCACCAAGGTAGAGTGGGGTGGGTTGGAGTGGAGTGGGGTAGATTGAACTGGAGTAGACTGGAGTGGGGTAGGTTGGGGTGGAGTATTGTAGACTGGGGTAGACTGGAGAGAAGTGAGGTAGAATAGGTTGGAGTGGGGTAGATTGGAGTGGGTAGCGGCTTTAAGAGTCTGTGACACACGCAGTCACACAGACTGCTTCAATAGTCTGCGCCGTTTATTTATTCCTGTAAAAGGCAGTGTCGACTTGCAAAAGAAATTAGGTAAACCAAAGCTTGTAGGTAAAAGAAAGCATCAAACGAAAACAAGTCATGCAGAGCAAAGTCAACAGTAGAAAAAAAATGCCGGTGAGGAAAATTAGTTATAGAAACAACAAAAAACCTGTATCACAGCGTGAGTACTTGGTCCCTGCTACGGCAACATAAAAAGAAGTTATGTGAGGCATATAGTGATCATTCAGGAGGCAGCTAAAAAGATTGAAAATTAAGCCAGCAAATGGTATGTGATGGGCGAGCTCCAAGTCGTTTACTATATTCAATACAGCTTGCAGCAATAGTGCATGAACGCAAGGCCTGAAAACGGCCCAGCAGACCACAAAACATACCCACAAACAGCCAAAACTTACACACTGACCTGTCAAACCAGCCTTTCAGGCACTGCCTCATTGTCCTGCAGGCCAGTGAGATTCTGAGCAGAGGACAACAAAAACCACTGAACCAATTAGAGAGGAAAAAGGAACCAGCTACAGAGAACACTCAAGAGCCCTGCAAGTTCTAAGGTGGGGGCACAGTGGTAAAATCATGCAGCCCGAAAACTTGATTGAAATTGCATTGTAGTGACGTCATAATTAATTAAAAAATAAAACCAATGCAGGTACAACATGGTGGGTTCACAATAATAGCAAAACAACACTTGGCATGTTTCTGCACTGAACTGGAAGATAAATACAGAATTGCCCATTTTGACAGTTGTTTAACCCCCTTAAAACCAATTCTGACCTTTCACTCCTTAAAATACTCTGTTGTTTTAATACCTTAATGACAGTATACGTTCATGCATTCTTAAAATCAGCCAACAGCTTTCAAACCAGCTTGAAACCATCCAACAGTTTACGCATTTCCATAAAATAATCTGACAACTTTAAAACCTGCCTAAGCTCTCTTGAGAACGTTTATGTTTCCTTAAAATAGTCTAGTAAGTTAAGGGACTTCTAAAAACAAATACTTAAAAAAGTACATAATTTCAGAAAGTTAAAATAAATTCAACAAGAAGGAACCTTGGATGACTTGTAATCGCAGGTCTCAATCCAAAAACGCTTTCAAACATCAGCCTTTTGCTTTAAAGAATCAGAAGATGATTAATATACTTTAATATTCTTTAAAAACATATTCAATCCTGCAGTCGACTGTTTTAAGTTAAGATCATTAAGATTTGTAAATTCAGTAGTATATTATTGTAAAAGTCTTTGACGGACAATGCAAAATCACTTGGATTCACCAAGGAAAACCATAAAAGCATGGCACTGGGTCTCTCTACAGAAAAAAATAAAAGATTTCCTCCATGAAAATGACGTCAGTGCTAAAATGCACACCTTGGTGCTCTTATATCTGGATACATTGTGTTCAGTGGTACATCCTAAACCGCAGTGGCACCATTCAAAGGCAGCCTACAGGCCACAGCACATTTCATCAAGTGCTTGAAGAAGAAATTCAACCTTGTCACTAGAATACTGGCCCGTCTTCTATGCTAACATCATCTTTAAAGCTAGCAGCATCACCTTTAAATCCCTCAGAAACGGCACCCTCACAAACCTAGCCAAAAAAAAACTAGCCACCTGAAGTGGATAGTTCCATACCAGGAAAATGCAATATAACAAATGAAAATGTGCAAGAAATAAAAACAGACAACATACCTACTGCATCAGAACGTCTCCTCAGAAAAACAGGTGAAAACTCATCTCAAGGAACATTAACTATCCTCACAATGAGAAAACCACCAGTTACCTACCTCTCTGTAGCAATCATGAACTATACCTTTGGGTGTAGCCCACTGTTCAGTGCTCCCTTACTTTCCAGCTAGGTTTGTTCTATATAAATACGTTTAAATACCCAAATATGTTAGAATCAAAAGCGTCTTTATTAAGGTAGGATAAGAAAGGCTAATTGCAAATATTATTGATGTGGGAAGGAGGTGCCACACTTCACTATAAGGATAATTTAGGCAAGGAGAAGGCCAAGGAACGTTCTTCATCATTATCTATGACCCCATTAGATATACAAAGTCCTTCAAAATATCTTTGGTAAATAGATAAGTGAGTAAGATGACAACATCTACATATAGCTTCTGTGGCCCATTCTTTCAACTTGGGCGCAGGAGATGCCATAAAGCAATGCTTTCCACAGTTTTTTTCACTAAATTGAGGGGAGTGAAGGAATTGCCCTTTCTGCTTGATTTGAAAGATAAACCAGTGATGTTATTTTATAAGCACAGACGTTCTCCTATCATACATAATTCGGATGAAGTAATCATGCTAACGGACAGAATTAAAGAGAAATACACTAACACTATAACAGAGTGAGATTACATGTGGATTAATGCATTTGATACAGTATTCTGTGCTTAACCATATGGGTAGACGTTCAAATCCCAGCGGGTCCACTCAACCTTTCGTCCTTTAAAGGTCAATAAAATGAGTAACAATAAGCATTTGCTATTTAGCACCAAATCACCCCAGAGGGGTGATACACATTTGGGATGCAAGATCACCCAAACAGTTCACTCGTTCTCTATATTTGTGTGTTTCAGTGGGATAGAGGGTGGCGGTGGGGGCAGAGAGATAGCTCTCTTTTGGTTTTACCATGTCATTCCCCTGCCCACCTTCTGACGTTTTAAAAATTCCTTACTACCCTCTGGAAAGTGACAACTCATCCTGTGCTTTCCAGTTCCCCCTCCCTCGGAAGTTAAACATAAGTTCTTGATTAATCTTGACTCCTGAGTCTCACAGAAAGCTGTTGAGACAAAGCTCTATTGGAGCTTAGTAAGAGATTAGTAGGAGGGACATATTAAAATGAAGTGCTCCAGCTCTTTCTGCCTGATCTTTTATAGGAGCCTTAATCCTAGTTTTTCATCACGATTTTAGATTTATGGAAAACGCTATTATGTCTGCCTTTGTGAGGGATGCTGAAACATATTTAAAATGTTTTTTATTTTATTTTAGGAATTAGATAATCTAACAAAGAATAGACATATCTCCATACAGCATTTTGATTTTTTTTATTGATATCCATTTAGGGACAAATCCTGGACTCTAAAAAACATTTAACTATTTAATTTACTCTTTAAAACTAATGAAGGCAGTAGAACAAAGAAACTTTAGACACTACAAATTTAGAATTCCATGGAGATCCAATATCCAGGAACAGTATCAGTTATGGAAATTCATTTTGACTGCAAAAATATAAATCACTCATTTTCATATTAAATTTCTCAGGCACAAGGGTTGTTTATGTATTCAAATAAGATATCCTTCATGTGTAATTAGGATTATGAGTTAGTAACTTTTGTTTCTTCGTTATGGGATCTTCCTTGATATGCATACACGTAGGAGTAGAATAAAAAGCTTATGATAAGCAGGAGGAAAGTTACCCAAAATCATACAGAAAACATTTTGGTGATGAACAAGTTTAAAACGCTGCACACAGGTGCCTTGCTTAGCACAGTGTCACTCATGGACTCTTCATGTAGGAAATAATGTTTTGCAAATGACTGACCTGCTTTTCAGGCAGTCTCTCTACAAATCTCAGCGCAGCTACATTTCTCAAGAGCTATGTCTCCCTTTGCTCTTTAGTTTGCTTCTTCTGGCTAGTGTCAGGGAAGGTGCAAAGAGCCATGTGTCTGTCGGGAAATTTAAACTGTTCCATTTCTGCAGAAAGCAGGTGCTCCATTCTGATACAGGCTGTCCCTGGATGGCACAAGAGTGATCTTCGGAGGGTGGTTCTGGATCCCTCCTCCTCAATGGGACTTTTGTCAAGGAACTCACAGGTTCTTCAAGGCATTCATCACACTTAACAGGCTGCAAACCTCAATGTGGGACTCTCCTTTAGCTGTGATCAGGATCGAGGTCCCAAAACAGCGCACTGTGGAGAAGAGATCGTGTGTGCTGTGACTAGAGGAACTTCAAAACCCTTTTTTCCCAAACAAGTGGCAGGTCCGGTTGAGTACATTTTGATAAAGGTGCTGATTACTATGAAGGATCCTTTATACGTGAGCCCTTCCCCTTCTTTTCTTGTTTTTTTTCTAGGCAAATGTTGGAAAAACATACGCTTTTTGTCTGTGAATGAAAGGCGCTTCACAAGTGATATCTGGATCCAGGGATTCAGAAGAGAGTTTTATAGGTCCCCGATATTAAAGGTACAACTAATAAGTAAACTTAATTGAATTTAAATAATTAAAGCCATTACAATTCGAGAAAAAAACTCTAAGAAAAATTCCTCACTAATAAAACTGATATTTAAACATACGCAAAGATAAATATTACAAAAGTCTTTCACTTGATTTGCAAAGTTATAAAAGATTTTAAAACGGGATGAAAACATTTAGCAGCAACAGATATTTCTGTATTATTCCCAGTGTTTAAACGGTATTTTAGTGCATCCGAGTACTCTGTTGGCAAGAAAAATAATTTTAATCTATATTTATTTGTTCTTGTTTAACCTCTAAGAAGCAGGACAGTATGTGATGTACTGCGTTTTTTTGTAATCACAAAGTCAGTATCTTAAGTTGGTGAATGATTGATTCTATGTCAGGACCGGAGGCGAGGATTATGCTTTCTTTCTTTGCCTATATTCAAATAGCAGACATGTCGGAACAATATAAACTACAGCTCCCATGAACATCTGGGAAAAGTTCATCAAACATCCAATCAGAGATAACCACAGCCCATTATATGTCAACTTCAAAACACTCTTTTCCTCTTTCTTCGCTGCTCCATGCAGCTGTCAGATAAGTGCTCTCCCATTCTGTTATGCTGTAGCTGTATGTTTGCATTGCTTATTTTGCTGGGCACTGGTATCGCTGTATTGTGCATTTCCCTCTCAGGTGTGTCGTTTTCACCTGTGGAAGCACCCTCGCTTCTACTCGGCGTTGGTCTCTTGTGATGGAGGGGTTGTGCAATGAGATCTTTCAATGGCTTGGTGGTGCCCGCACATCTCTGCAAGGTTTTTTGGTCATGGTGTCTATGGCTGCCGCCTGTCCTAGCGATCCCTGAATTTTGTAACGTTCCAATCAGTGCGAAGAGAGACGCCTGCGCTGTGCGGTTCCTGCCCCACTGGCCTGGAGTGCGACGCCCCGTGAGGGTCTGTACAGCAAGCTTGGTGCCCCTTTGGTTGCCTGATATCTCGCACAGGTGCGCGCTTGGATGCCCCGCTCAGGTCTTTGTTAGAGGTCAGTGATCTCAATTGCCTCATGCCCAACCGGGGCCGGTATCTAGGGTCTTGGCCCTCGTTGTGTCTGCGTGTTAGAGCTGTGTTGGGGGAATTTCACCCAGGCCAAATATCATTAACACATAATAATACAGACTATCCAGCCATTGTTTAAGGTTCAGCTTTCCCACCTTTCCGTCTGTGCTTAAGGGCTGTGAGTTGAGGACCACAGTGTTACCCCATAATCTTGGTGCCACCTGCCCCCCCTAATATTGTGGCTTTGCTGTCATACAACCCCAACCATGCAAGAGATTCACGACTCCTACTCTCAGGAGGAGGCCATTACTTACCTCCCCAATGATGAACATTTCTGTGGCATAATGGATGCTTCCACCCACAAGGCTGTCTTGGAAGCTATGTCTGCGCTGGAATGCGAACTCATGAATCTTGCAGCGCAGTGCCTTAAACCCCTCGACCCGAGGGCAGACCCCAAGGGGCTACCTTCCTTCAGCCTTCTGTCATACCCGAGACACCTCAGTCTTTCAGGAAGAGCACAGGCGTCGATCTCAACGCCTTTGCCCAATGTTAAACAAATTTTTGGGATCAGGTTTCTTTTGAACCCGCAGGCCCACCCAATTGCCCTCTGCCTGCCTAGAGTCTGCCTCCCATCCTCCCCAGTCATATGGGGCGGACGATTCCCCAACCTCCAATAATGGGTTTGAGCTGGATTGGCCGTGGCTTCCGTGTAGAGACCCCTCCCCTCTGATGGTGCAACACCCATGGCATCGCCTGAGTCGGACATGTTGGATCCCGCTCAGCTCCTTCATGCACTCTGGTCCGATTGGGTTCCTGCTGACAAGGTGGCCGCCTACTAGGCTGAAGGCTTGAGAAAATCTTTTGAGAAGGAGGTTTGTACCCGTCTCAGAGCGGAGTGCTCTCGACCTTCGTTGGCTGATAAAGTTGCCCTTACCCTGAACATCAATCCTCGTATGGCCACTTTCCTTGCAAAGTACACCCGTAACACTAAAAAAAGGAATCAACCGCTCCTGGTGTTCCTGCCAGGACAAATTGACGGATTTGGTAGGTCCGTTGACCAATATTCTGGATATATATCGAAGGACGCCAGGGCCTCCGGTTTCTTAATTTCACCTGAGATCCTCTTGGAATGGGAGCAGAGGCTATAATTTTTCCTGACAATGCCAAATGCACCATCTACACAGAGCGGAGGCGGTCCTCCTAATCCAAAGTGACCCTAAACTGGGGGACTTGGCCATGTCAGAGGTGAGCCCAGTGGCACAGGGGGGCCTTTTTGGTGACCTGTTTATAAAAGGACTGAGCAGGTTTGTGGCCACTTTTACATCTTTGGACAAAGCCAGTCCTCAATTAAAAAAGATTTTCCCCCCGGTATTTTTGCCGGGGCCGGCCCTGGGCAACAGCAGACCTCCTCAAGGGACTTAGCTCAGAGAAATTCTAGGACCAGTGGACATTGTTTTTTTTACCCAGCCCACAGCTATCCCGGAAACCGGGCTCCAGAGACGGTTCCAGAAGTGGACATCAGCAAGGACTCTCTCACGGTGAGGGTATTCCCAGTTACCTCGGTCCAGCTGAGGGGGCAGACTGGTGCAGTTCTTCCACAACTGGCAGTCACTAACGTCAGACGCCTGGGTTTTGCAGACAGTGCGGGGGTATCAGATAGAGTTTAACGGCTGCCCGGTCCAGTACATGGCCCCTCCTCTGCTTTGATTTTCTGAAGAGCAATCCTCCTTAGTTGAATGCGAGGTTCGGGAGCTGCTGTTGAACGGGGTCTTTGTCCAATCAACCCTTCCGCCTGTGGGTTCCTCAGCAACCTGTTCTTAGTGGACAAACAGGATGGCAGAAAGCACCTGGTTATCAATCTCGAGCACTTCAACAACTGGGTGGTTTACCACCATTTCAAAATGGAGGGCATTCACCTGCTCCTGCCCAACTACTGGCTCATGTGCTGGATTTAAAATCTCAAGATATCCCACCTGAGGTAGGGCCCGCGTATTCTCAATGCTTCCCTCTTTCAGAAGAGGCATGGGCAGAAATTTGCTGGTGGCTAGCAGACCTGGAATGGTTGGGCCATTTTCGGGTCTCAACCAGACCTGGTTATAGAGTAAGGTGCCAACTGAGTGGGCTGGGGCTCTCACTGTGGGGACTGGTCCATAGGCGGAAGATGGTCAGAGCAAGAGAGTTCTCTACATAACAATTGCCTGGTATTGCTGGCTGGCTCATTTGCAGTCAAATGTTGGACGAAGGACCGGGTCCAATGCTCTGTTCTCCTCAAGCTGGACAATGTCGCAGAAGTTCGCTACATCAGTCACCAAGGGAAAATGTGTTCCAAGACCCTGGGGGACAAAGCCAGGGGTTTTTGGGAGTACTGCCTGGACTGAGTCCCAATCACCGCGGAACACCTTCCAGGTTCGGACAGTCTAGTGGGGAACAGGCAGTCCAGGTATCTGAGGGACCTCAGTTTGTGGAAACTGGGCCCGTTGGTTTTCGGGGCACTGAGCTCCCCCCATTGCAATGATCAAGAGGCTATCAACGCAGGTGCATTGCTAGCAGGCGGAAATGGTGGTGGCCACACCTCTTTTGAGATCTCAAGTATGGTTTCCAGGTCTGATGGAACTTTCCTGTGATTCTCCAATCCATCTACCCCTATTTCCGCACCTCCTTCGGGATCCATCCGACAATGCCCATCACCTACTCTAGGAGGGTTCCTTGAGCCTCATTGCATGGAGGATTACCGGGATTGGTGGCATGTCCCGGGCCTTTCGATCCAAGCTGCGGCTCTGCTCTCCAAGGCATGGGCAAGTAGCACAGTTAAACGATATCGCTCAGCTGGGTCAGATGGATGGGTTGATGTCATCAACAAAATTTAAATCCTGTGGGGGCTTCCATTGTCCAAATTCTACATTTTCTGGCCACCCCAGCCACCGAAGGTATGGCTTACAGAACAGTTAATTCATTTAGTTTGGCATTATCAGTGGGTCATGCCCCGATCGACAGTCACCCGGTGGGAGAACATCCCTTGACCCGGAAACTCCTTAGGGATGTTCGTCTATAGACTCCTCTGACTTCCTGCTACTCCAACCTTTGGGATGTGAACGTTTTGCTTAACCTTTTCATTTCCTGGCCGAGCAATAGACATCTTTCGGGGAAACAGTTATCAGCCAAGTCAGCATCTCTTTTAGTGCTTGTCATCTTGTCACAGAGTCTCTGATGTCAGATCATTGGACAATACTGGCCGAGTGTTTACTCTGGAAGGGGTAACTTTTTATAGCTTCAGGGGGACCAAAATAGATTCCAAAATAATTTCATATGCGACCTGTCCAGACTCTCTGAAGATATGTGTGGTAAGGTGTTTGAAGGCCTACGAGTCTCTTACAGGGGAGTTCCGTCCCCCAGGGGAACGTCAGCTACTTATTGCCCTTACAAAAACTTACAAAGCGGTCTCTTCCCCTACCATAGCAAGTTGGTGAAGTGGGCCATGCAGGAGGCTGGCACTGATACTAGGGCTTTTGGGGCTCATTCTACTAGAGGAGCTATGGTCTCAAAAGCTTCTTCCTTGGGATCTCGATTGGAAGATATCAGGAATACTGCAGCTTGGTCTTCAGACTCTGTCTTTAAGAGTTTTTACTTTAAGCCGCTTCATTCTATGGTATCTTTGATGGTGGATGAGCTTTGAACTAGCATAATTCTCGCCTATGGTCCTGATATAAAATATAAAATTTCCTAGCTTTCATAACAGAAAGTTTCAATTCTATTAAGGATATGGAGGCGAGGATTATCCCACCTGGGGTCGTAGTTCAACTGTGCTCCCCCGCCCAGGCCAGGATGCTTCGCATCTTAAGTAAGTACATGTTTACGGGCGTAGGTCTAGCTTGCAAAAGTTGTAATATTGTTTTTTTCTGGTTAACTCAGTCTAACTCTTGACTTTGCCTTTACTATTCAGGCTGTTTAAGTTCTTGAGGTGTTTTTTTTCTTACAGTTTTCCTTCTCTTTATAGGTAATGATATGGGTAAACAGGAATATCGGTTGACTTCCAGCTGCTCGTTGTTCGAAGGAGGAAGAGAGTGTATTGAAGGCGGCATATAATGATCTGTAGCTCCCTCTGATTGGTTGTTTGTTTGAAGAACTTTTACCAGATGTACATCAGAGCTGTAGTTTATATTGTTCTGACATGCCTATTTGAATAAAGACAAAGAAAGAAAGCATTATCCTCGCCTCCATGTCCTTAATAGAACTGAAACTTTACGAAAGCTAGGAAATGTTAATTACCAAAATGAGTTCTTTTTTAAAACATTTTTTAATATTCAGGTAGAAAAAGTTAATTACAAATATCCATCATAATGGTGTGTAATCTTTACATATTCAAATATAAAACAGATGTTCCATATCTGCAACACAAATATACACATGGAAGCAAATTAACAACTCTTGGGGAGTTAATCATCAAACTTACAAGGAAAGATATATATACCCATACAACTGAAAGGGAAATGAGGACCTTCCCAGTCGAAATTGCCCAAGGGACTGGTAACATTTAGCTTTCATGGGGGGAGGGTGGTAATTGTCTTGTGTTCTGGCTCCCTCTTACATAGTGTACCAAATTTCCTTGAACTTTTTGCAAGCACCATTTCTTTTTGCACACAACTCTTCAAGCTGTTTGACCCGCTTCATTTTAGATAGCCACCCAGAGTGGGAATCACAGTGGTTTGCCAATTTCGTAGAATTAAAGATTTAGCAATCAATAAAGAGAAATTGCTGCTGTCGAAGGTTAATTTGTCTATGTGGAGCACACACATCAAACAAGGCCCCAAAGGGGTCAGAACTGATAAGGGCCTGCAGCTTATCGCTATTAGATTGAAAGGTTTTTTGCCAAAAGTGGCACTGAGTAGGACATGTAAAAGAAATGTGTAACCAGTCGCCCTTGCCGTGGACACATCCAGAACATACTGCTGAGTTACTCGAGTACATCTTCTGTAGTCGATAAGGAGCAGAGAACAGCATCCATCTGTAGTAAAAAGCCATTCTTCTATAAATGGCTCTATGGGCCATTTAATTATACCAGGCCCACAAGTGCGGATCAATTCTATATTCTGTGGAGGCCACTACTTTGTTCAAAAAGGGGGAACCATGACCTCCCATAGCTTCGGGTATAATTGGTGATACCCGTTACCAATTCCTGTGAGACAGGACACGAAACAGGCTTGCCTAATGTACCCAGCAAGCGCGTTAAGTGCCTGTCTATTACTCTGCAAGAAATGGCTGATTTGTAAGTAGGTGAATGCCAGTTTGGAGAGGAAAGCGGGATTATTGGAAATCAACTGTTTCCAGGACTTTACTACACCGGTCAGTAAAACATTACAGAGCTTGTGAAATCCTGCACTTCCCAGCTCCTGATGACTGCAGTCTCTAATTGTACTCCTAGCCAAAGGCAAACTCTTCAGTTCAAGGAGGGATGGAACTGGGGAATTTGGAATTCATATCCTAAATTTGCATATCTAAAAGCCAAAATGTGAATTAATTTGTATCTAGTACGCTTAGGTAGTTTGGGTTCTTTTTAAAAGACAGGGAGCCGAATGTCAGCCTCATTCAGCATTTGCTAAAGATAAAAAACAGTCCAAATGATTATTCGCTGTTGCAGCACGGATAAGCCAATCAAAGAAGGCTGCTTAGTGATACATTTTCATGTGCGGAGCTGTAATGTTTTCAAGTTGGTGAATGCTTTCTTCCCGTCATAAAAAGTGGGAAAGCAGGGGCAGAGGATGCCATTAAAGTAGCAACCAACACACTTAATTGAGGGTGGTGGTATAATTTAAGGTATCTAATGGGGCGAGTATCAGAGTAGTGTAATCAGGTTAAACGGCAAGACGGTCAATACGCATCCTTGTTTGTGCTCCCTGTTGTTGTATAATTGCTTTTAAAAGTAATTTCCTCTGCCAAATTATATTATTACCCAGGTTTGGGAGTATAATGAGATGTCTGTCTTAGATCAGAGGTTCAGGACACCCTAAGCCAATACTTTTCAGGGGATGGTACGATCCACACTACTGAAGGCAGATGTATAGTCAATGAAGCATGCAAACAGTGGGTCACTCCGAGATTGTGTGTTGCACCAATACTAACATTGTGACAATATTATTGATGGTACTACAGTTGGGTCTGAAGCCTGTTTGAAAGAAGGGGATTATTTGCTTGTTTACTGACCAAGCGTCTAATTCCTTTCATTGGATCCTGGCATAAGCGTTTCAGTAATGTGATAGCTGGAAGGATGTTCTGTATAAGGGTCTCCCAATAGTCGATACCTGCTCTAAATAGGCAAGCAGGATTGAATTTGGCCTTGGGGCACTATGTGATCTGCACCATTGTAAGGCTAGCTTGGTGTCTCATACACTGATTGTGCAGCATGATTCGATACTCTTGAGGTTCTCATCACTGGTTGAAATATTTGGCTGATTGTCTACTGTTCCTGAGCCAGTGTCCTCGCCTGTTCACAATAACTGTAGGTATAAATTTGGTGGATGTGTTTCTCCCATTGGGATGTGCTAACCACATTTTCTGAGACACGATTAGTGCTATCTAGTCTGATTATGTACCTCCAGAATTATTTACTTTTATCTCTTAATTTTGTAAACAATTTGACAATGGGTCTCATTGTGCTTTTTTTTCTCCCCACAGCCTTTTCCTACATTTCATTTCTAGTTCGGCTAACTTCTCTTTAAAGCCAGATGTTATTCGTTTGTTGTGTGCACTTACATTTTTTTTTATCTCAGCTTTTAAACATTTAAATTTTAACGTGAACCCTGCTTTATGTCGGATCCAAAGTGACTTGAAATAGGAGTTCTTCTAAGTCATGGCATTTTGCAACCCACTGATCACGTCTGGCCAGTGTTAAAATGCATAATTCGGTGGTGTTGGTAAGAGGTGTTTCCATAGATCTCTGGCTTTCTTGATATGTTTTCTATTGTTTTAATCCATCTAATTCTCCTTCATTAAGATAGGCCACCTCATTCACAGTAATTATTAATCATTCTGCAGGCTTAACAGACATATCCAAAGATGTTACTGTGCGATTGTGATTAATTGCAAGCCTACCACTAACTAAAAAGTCTCTGCATTGTGGGAGAAGGAATCTTGACAGATATGTGTAATCTAGTATAGCTCTTCTACCATAAGAGAGGTGAGTGCTCACGTGATGCAGAAGGGGTGGGGTGGTGCGCAAGGGGAGGGAAGGGGGACTAACAGGGAGAGGGAGGGGGGTTAAATTAAAAATAATAATCCGCCGCACGCCACTCCATCCGCTCCTCTGAAGGCACAGGCTCCAGCCTTCCCTGTGCCAATCCTGACGCTGCTCAGAGCAGCGTCAGGATTGGCTGGGAGCGCCCAGCCAGGGCACTCCCAGGCAGACTGGGAGCCTGTGCAGGCCCTCTCCAGTCCAGCAACTTTGTTGCTGGGCTGGAGAGAGCCCTGTGCGCATGTGGGTTTGGCCGGCCCGAGACGGCTGGCCATACACACATGCGCTCCTTGCTCATCACCCCTGTGGCCCGCCCGTTCCCCCAAAAATGATTATAAACAAAGTTTATTTTTGTTTTTGGGGAATAGGTTTGCAGCTGCTGCTGCTGGCAGGGGGGCAACCCTCCTCCGCCCTTATGGAGGAGCCGCCCCTGGCTGTCCGAAACTTTCCCCAGTATGTTACAGGGATTAGAGAAAAGTTACTGAGAAACTCACATATTTTTGCTTTTTAAGTCTTGTTTTACATATGTAAGATCTTGTGCTTCCATTTTCACTTTGGAATTAGACGTGGTCTTTTGGAAAGAGCTTTGTGTATTGTTAAATACAAGAAGATTAAAGGTCCCATGTAATTATCACTTCATGAGCTGGATACATGTGGACTAAGAACTCCAATTGTTCCAGAAAGTCTTTAACCACAATTTGTCAATCTCGGTTATGTATATTCAAATATACATTAATCAGAAAAATACTCTGTTACTTGTTACCACTTTCAGGTTTAATATCACTGCATGCAGAATGTTATTTGAGAGGTTTGCTTTTAATAAATTGACTTTTATTGCTATGGAAACATATACTGACATACCACCTGAGGGTCTGCCATAGCTGCTATGCGATATTGGTAGGATAGGGTATCGTTGATAATAGTTCAAATTTAGTGAGCTTCTAAACAAGGTCTCTTGGAGGCAAATAATGTCCCATTTTTGATGGAATACAGCAGGCTCCTCTTTTTGCAATAGCCTGTTAAGTCCTGCTGCATTCAAATGTAAGATGGCTAGCGGATTATTTGGTGGAGAAGGCCCTTTCATTGAGACTCGTGAAGTGTTTAAAGGGTGCTCATTAGCCCTGCCCCCTAGGATTGATGGGATTCTACTCCAATATGACTTGTGTTCAGACACTGCAATAGGTGTACGACAGCGGTATTGGTGATGCCCACCCCCTAATGTAATTTGAATTGCATCTTTAGAGGTCCAAAGAGAGGATGTTGCTCATTGTGACCCTTTTAAAATGGATTGTTGCTTCCTGCCTGATGACTTCTCCTGCCATGAAGAAGCCAGTTTTTCGGGGTACTTTTCTATTTGCTTTTTGCACACTCTAATTCCCTAGATGGCAATTTTTTCTTTAAAGCTATATACCAGATCTGCAGTTTCAGCCGATCTCCAAATAACTTGGGGTGCCTCTGATTTAGTGTAGGAGGGGTGGGTAGAAATTGATTACTTCTGTTATTTTGTGATTTTAATGTTCCTAAAGCTTGTACATGGGATAGAAGACAAAGTATGCTACTTTGCTTGAGATGTCCACTTGCAACCTGGTCAGGGCAGGCATCTTCTGCTTTGCCAAAGATGTTGTTTACCTTTAGGCCTTGTGTCGATAATACAGCATTCCCTTGCTCTGTGTCTGTTCCTCTTTTGGTTGTAAATGTGTTTCATATTTCTATAGGGATGAATTCCGAGGGGAGTGCAGGCTCGGTATTCACGGATGTTTGTGTTCGGTGTTCTTTAGAAATTGGCATGGTGTTTATAGAAATTGCCAAGCAATCTATGGATGTTTGATTATTTATGTAAGGATTATTTTGCTGGTGGTCACTGTTAGGCTCCAGTGTTTTTGCTAGTCAAGTGCACTGAAAACAAGGCCTCCTTGTAATTCAAGGAGTGTTGTATGTAACGATGTGTGCTTCAGTGCCTGGCTCTGCTCATTGTATACTGCATGGAGTGCTGATGCCAGTGATGCGTCTGTCCTTTCTGACTTTCCTTTGAAGTAATCAAAGCACTGCTTTATCAGGTTGGGACTGTGTACTATAAAGGTTTCTTTTGAGATACAGGTTGTACTCACTATTGAACTACACGAAGACAGCTGGTTTGGTTTACTTACAGTAATTTGATGTGATAGAGTACTGTGGTCTATGGCGTGTAACAGGCTTTGAGACTCTTTGGAAGATTGAGCTAAAATTGGTTACATTTTATTTTCACTGTTTATGATAATCCTCATAGTTACTGAATTGTTGACGTTTGTGCGCCTATTGGACTTTTTTTTCCTTTTCTTTTTCTCTTTCTACTTAATGGTTTGTTTCATAAAGCGGATTCACTGTTCATAATGTTCGTATGGCTTGGGCTGAGAGTTTGTATTGAGGCATTACAAATAGATGTTTTGCAGGTCTTTTTCAGATTTGTCTCAATGCTTCTGAGCTCTTCTACTGAAGTCTCAACTGTACTTGCTGAGATTTTTGCATTTAAAACATTTATTGGTTTTATGCTATTGATGAATGATTTTAATATTTCTGAAAGAGTGCATAGCTTGTCAGGGGTGCAAGCGCAGGTGTTAATTCTCGTTGAAAGGCTTATTGAGACTGAGTCTTGTCTTCATTATAGATTGTTGAGTTTACTATCCAAGTTGGATATGCAATTGGCAAGAGACTGTAGAAGGTCAAATTGTAATTCTAGTTTGCAAGATTGTCAATTCAGTGTCTTTAAGGCAGTGGCTAGTGAGGAACTGATAAAACAAATGGTCCTTGCGTTTGTGTTTAGTGGACCAGTTAGAGTGCCTGGGCTTAGCATTAAATTATTTGGCAACAAGTCACCCAGGCCGTCCGATTGTTCAATGTCGTAATTATTCAGTACAAAACTGCCAAAATTATTACAACTATTTTGTATTTATGGTTCTTGTTCTTACTCCTTTCAAAGATGAGATAATTGAGATATCTTATTAACGGATAAATCCTCAATGTCTCTGGCACTGCGACAGACAAGAGCAACGGTCTCTATTATAGGTAATTGAGTCCTGGATAGTGGGGTATGGGGTTTGTCAGGGGCTGTGGAACAAAAGTAGATTGTGGAATAATGTTAGCCTTTGTGTAATGTTTATAAAGGTGGCTATAGGCTATACATTGAGCTTCTCATCTTATTGAGAGAACTGATTTATATCTTCTAGAGGGTGTTATACATTGCTTTGATTTTGTGACTTTTATTATTTTGCTCTGTGTGCAATTTGAGGTTTTACATTGTCTTTCATTTTACGATTTTTTGTCGGCTTAAACACAAAGGTTGCAAGATTGGTTCCTGGTCGGACATTTGAGTGTGTTTTTTTTTTACTTTGTGACGCCTGCTCTTCTGATCATATGCTACTATGATGTTCTATTGTGGATTGGTCTCTGCTTCAAACTTTACCTGTTTAATTATATATTTACTTAGTTTCTGATACATAGTGTGAGCGCGTCTGACCTTAGTTGGTCTTTTATAATTCATTTATAAGGGGACGCGTTAGAGGTTCGATAAACCTTTTGACTACGCTTAGAGGAATCTTTACCCTTAATTACTTTTGATCAAACAATTCAGGGCCCACAGCATATAAACAATCGATTTCTCAATACTTGAGTCAGTAAGCATCACACACCATGACCAATGTGGCCATGAATAACCACACCTTTAGTAAAAGTTAAAAAGTTTATTTCCCTATATTAACAATGGTAATGGCATGTATATTAGTCTAAATACCAAATGATAAACATAGATGAATAACACTGGCTGACCAAATCTTCTAAAGAATCTCAATGTAACTACAGCATTCACAAGTAGGCATTCAAGAGTTACAGTATAAATCAATAATAACAAAAGCTGTGCAATACAAATGACATACATCTGGTTTCAGCAGGTAAACAAGATAAATTCTCAATTAAGAACACTCATCAGCATTAGGATTTCTCACTAACCCTCAATTTAGAATAGCATGTTTCGACTTCATGCAAAAACAATTTAGTCAAAATTAATTTGGAAAACACCTAGCTATGGTTCTATCAAATTAGCAGTTGGTACCTAGAAAACAAAAGAACAAATCTCTACAAAAAACAATAGCATTTTGTTATACCTCGCCTCAAACGTTTCAGCAAGCTGTGATTCTCTTTGTCAGTTGGACATCCGTCTGGTCAGCTTCAGCAACGGGACCATGAAAAGGAAATGGCTCAGACACAGTGGGCTCTAAGCTATCTGAACCATTTAAGAAGCAATTTCTAAGGGATCAGCATTCACCGTTAGCAATTTAAGCAATTAAGTTAGAAAACAAAGTCATCTGGAGCTGTTCAGCTCTTCAAACAGAATAAGACAGTGCACAAAAGAAGAATGGCGCAAAAATGGCAAATGACACAGAAGTCTCTCTGCAGTCAGGCTAAGTTAGAATTTCCTAAAGAATCTTCCCACATCATGAGTGGTCAGGACATCATACATTTACAGTCAATCCAATGAAAATTAAAACCCAAATCTAAGATATAACTAAACTGTCTTTCACACATCGATGATTGGCTCCTCTTTTCTCGTGTTGCCATTGTCAGGCTCTTCAGGTATCTTCTTTGTTGCAATCCATACTCTAGTCAGTGCATCCATTGTTGATTCCTGGGAACATCTCACTCTCATGCATCAAGTTAACATTTGTATCCTTTCTAGTACAACATAATTCTACAAGCAGTTCTCATGAGAATTTAAAGGCATCTGCAATTTGTTTGGTCAGCACAGCGTGAACAATGAAGCATTAATTTTCTAGTGTGGTAATACTTTTCCCATTATTTATTAAACACTGCAGCTTAACATGAGGGTTTGCAAACTAGTTCCAAACTTCACCAACTTATGGCCTAAAGTTAATGAATCAAATACATAACATAAATCCATTAATGTGATATACCAGTACATTTTTCTCTATGCGTGCAATATAATCAATAATAATATGCATTCACTAAAAACTTTCAAGTATTTGATGGTGGCCACTTAAGTGGTCACACATTATTTGTTCTACGTTAGCCCCGTTCCATGCAAATTCTTACTTATCAATAAACAAAATCATTAGCAATTAATTCAGGTTTCACAATCCCTCCTCTGATGATTAAATATGTCATCACACTTTACATCACTCTATACAAAATTTTATAAATCTCAATTCTTCGTCTCCTTTTCAATTTTTCTCAAAAATATTTCTCCATTTTAATTTCTTCCCTCCTCTGATCATTTTCCAACTTCTTAATTTTAATCACGATACAATCTGTAAATTTCCCATGCTCCAAATATGCAAATCACAATAATTAATGTTATCTGTATTATTTTCAAAATTATACCTTTCCCTAGGTTGCCCAGCCAATTTCCCACAGAAGCAAAACCTTTGCCAACCTTTTCCTAAACTCCAGGCTCTTTCAATTCTGTTAAATCAGAGCTGATGTTAGTTAAGTTGTCAACAAGGCTTCTAACTTTCTTACTATTATCTGGAATGAAAGTGCAAAAATGTTGTTCTTTCACCAATTTGCAAACTCCGCCCTCCTTTGCTAAAAGGATGTCTGGCACAAGGCAGTTCTGAAGGGTCACAGATCTTACCGCAGCCATTTCTGTATCCATTAGGATCATGGCTCCTGAAAAACAACATGTTATCCACAATAGTAGACAACTTTCGAATTTTCACTGAATTCAAAATAGCTCCCAATGAGGGAATCATTGCTTCAAATATATCTCCAACTGTGCCAGAATAATATTCTCTCTTTGGTCTAGCATGATATAACTCTTTCAGGTTCTCTAGTTGATAAATCTTTGGGAAAACTATCCCCAAGTAATGTGTGCCATACCATCCTCTTGGAAGACGGTAATGTGCATTTGGTCCACAGATGTAATAAACTCCTGGAATTGCTGGATTTTGCCCATTTAAAATGAGCGTCCATTTACTCTGGAAAAGAAGCACATGTCTACATTTACTCATTCCCACAAACAATGTGTCAGTTCTAGATTTAGGCCTATATACTCGAAGCTTCCCTACATGTTGAGCATCTAAAGCTAATTTCCCTTGTTTCTTGATTTCACTAAATGTATAGTCATTTTTAAATGTCCTTTTCTGGAAGTCCTTTTCTAACTCCTCCTTTAGTGCCTTTCTCCTGTCATCAGTCTGATTTAAGAATCTCTTTTCTACTGGTGTTAGCAAGCATTTCAAATTGTTGCGGTGGGTGTAATCTGTCCCGAATGTTAATGTAGGCTCAATGAACCCTCTCACTAGTTCTATATTATTTTCCTTTGCTATTCTGCTGCAATACTTAATTATAGAAACAAACGAAAACACTACAACATGGTTCGAAAAGAAATATTGAATATACTCCTGGTTATAGAGTCTTGTAAATAAAAAACTGCAGGTAATCTTGTAAATTAATGGCAGACTATGATAACTAACCCTCCCTCTACTGATGAAGGAATTTGCATACATACATAACACTCCCTCGCATTCATTGTCGCAACATACTCATTTAATAAGCAATAGAAGACGTTAAAAGAAAGCTCTTCTTGTGAATGGTCTAAATTTAAAGTCCCTGAGTCTCCCGTTTTCTGATCCTTTTCTGGAGTATGTCCACAAGTTGTTGGTACTCTTAACAACTAATCTTCATTGTCCAGAGGACAGGGTACTTTCAGAGTGAGACTTGCATGAATCCAATTCAGGACTCCTGCACACTTCACAGCTGTAGTAGTAACCAGTACCACTTGGTACGGGCCTTTCCACCGAGGCTCCAAGCAAGTCTTCCTCACGTGTTTTCAGATCACAACCAAATCTCCCGCTCTGAGGTTGTGGCTTTGATCTTGCGATGATTGCAGAGTGGTGGCTCCCACCTGATGAGAGAAAGAGCGAACCACATCAGCCAAACCCTTGCAGTAGTCCAACACCATATCATCTGTTATATTCACAAGCGCATTCGCAGGAACCGCCGGCAACATTATTGCTTTGTCCATGACGATTTCATGCAGCAACAGTCCAGTCTTCCTGTTGGTGTGTTTTTCATACTCATCAGTACTAGCAGTAGTGCGTCTGGCCATTTCAGATACGTGCATGCACACATTTTGGCATGTCTTGACTTCAAGGTACCAATCATTTGCTCAACAAATCCTGATGTTTCAGGGCAGTAGCAACAATGCAACTTCTGCTCAATATTTAAAGCTGAACATAGCAATTTAATTACTTCATTGTTGAAGTGTCTTCCTCTATCTAATTCTAAAGAGACCAGTAACCCAAAACAAGGTATCAGTTCCCTAAGCAGTAGTAAGACTATCACTCCTTCAGGTGGGGTATGCCTCAATCCAGTAACTAAAAATGCACACTATCACCAGCACAAATCTCAATCCTCCAAACACTGGCATCTCAATAAAATCCAGATGCATCCTGCTAAATGGACCTCCCGCTTTTCCAATGTGGCTCAAATTGCCCACTGTTCTCTTTCCCACGTTCATCTGTTGACAGATGATGCAACGGTGGCAAACTGCTTCGGCAACCTGTCTAAATTTTGAGTTGAACCAAATCTGTTTAAATGTATGAATCATGGCATCCCTTCCACCATGTGCATGACCATGATAATATCTAGCCATTTGAGCCAACATATTATTCGGTAAAACCACTTGTTCGTCTCCTGACACCCATACGTCGTCTTCTCGCTGCACACATTTCAATTTTACCCAAGTTCTTTTCTCGTCTTTGTCAACATTATCCTGAAGCTCTTTCAACTCTTCCCAAGTGTCAATTACATTCAAGACAACATTTGCACATGGTTCTTCCTTTGGCAAAAATTCCCATTTGTCTTTAAAGGATATTCAATTCAGGGCCCAAAACCTTCCAACAAGACCCGCGTATCCATTTCCCATTGACACAAAATCTTGTGATTTCAGGTGTGCACTGCATTTCATCACAGCAGTCTTTTCAGGAAGTTGCAAAATTTGAAGCAAATCATGTTTCTTTCTCCATTTCTAACTGGTGAACCGGAAGAGGTCAGAAAATCTCTCTGTGACCATAGCTGGCCAAAGTAATGGACTATTCTAAACCCATGCTGGCAATCAGTGTAAATGGTAACTTTAAGTTGTGCAGAAACATGGCATGCTCTAGTAAGAGCCACTAATTCAGCCACCTGAATACACTCCTCGAAGCCAGGATGCTTCAAGTATACCAGAAATTGTGCACACAGCATTTCCTGCTCTCTATGTTCCCATGTTATTCCTTAAACAGGGACCATAAACAAAAATAATTTGGCCATTTTCTTCCAATTGAATAACTTTAATGTCAGGTATCGGTTTTGTGCACATATCAGTTACCTCCAGACAATCATGTCCAACTTCCTTCAATTTATCAATTTCAACATTTTCATTTGGAAGCAAAGTTGCTGGGCAAGCACTGTACACCTTTTCAATGTTACATTCAGAGACCTTGGGATTATGGTCTTGTATCGAGTCAGTCTGGCATCGGTTAAATGTTAAGTCTTGGTTCGAGTAAGCAAAACTTCAATGGAGTGAGGGACCATGACAGTTAAAGGATGTCCCATCACAATGTTCTCACTCTGAGTGAGGCTCAGTCCAACCGCTGCTACTGTGCGCAAACAGCCAGGTCTTGCTGCTGCGACAGGGTCCAAAGTAGCTGAAAAATATGCTACTGGGCTGTTTACACACCATGGGCTTGTGTCAAAACAGACAAAGAACATGCATCATGCTCATGACTAAACAACATAAAATGTTTGGTGTAGTCAGGCATTTCCCAAAGCCGGAGCATTGCACAGACTCTCGCTCAATTCAGTAAAGGTTTTCATGCAGGCTTGGTCTAACACTAAGGGATCAGTAACTTCTTTGTGAGTCAGCTTCTGCAATGGCTTTGAAATGACTGAAAAATCGGGAATTCACTGGCGACAATGGCTCACCATTCCGAGAAACCTTCTGACATCTCTCTGTGTGACAGGGGATTCATCTGTAAGATAGTTGTAACCCCCTCCCTAGAAATCTTCCTAGCTCCTTTCTCAATTTGGTTTCCCAAATACTTTACTTCTTTCTGACAGTACTGCAATTTTGCCGGGGACACTTTATGTCCAGTCACTCCCAAATGATTTACCAAAGCAATAGAATCGGACTTGCATGCCTCTCTTGTTTTTTAAGCAATCAACAGATCATCAATGTACTGTACCAACGTTGATTGGAAAGGCAATTCCAATGACTCTAGATTCTTCTTTAGTATCTTGTTGAAAATGGATGGTGACTCAGAAAACCCCTGCGGAATTCTGCATCAAGAGTAGACTCTGTCCAGAAATTTAAAGCAAAAGAGAAACTGGCTATCCTCATGAAGGGGTACAGAAAGGAATGCTTGTGACAGGTCCAATACGGTGAACCATCCAGCGTCACATGGGATGTGAAACAATGTCACTGCTGGATTTGGCACCACGGGACAACATTTAATAACAATGTTGTTTACTTTCCTCAAATCTTGAACAATCTGAAATTTCCCATAGGGTTTTCGCAAACCCATTATCGGTGAGTTACATGGGCTACTCAGTACTTCTTTTGAAACAGCTTGGTTTACGAATTCTGCAATTACAGGTGCAGTCCATTCAATTGCATCCAATGTCATGTGGTATTGAGGTATTTGGGGGGAAAATCTCATTTGGCCTGACTGGGACATTCACTGGCTCAACACCTTTGATTAGACCAATCTCCTTTCCTGTAAAATCCCACACTTTCATTGTAACTATTCCCTGTAGTTCAGAGGGTAGATCTTGTATTGTAAAGACTGGAAAAAATCTGACCAAAGGGTACTCCTCATTCACTGTATCACAACCTGTTTCGGCAGGCAAGTCATCTTCATCATCACTATTTGTCTGGATGGCAATGCCATCGTTCAAGCAAGTAATCAAGCATCTTGTTTTGCATAACATGTCTCTCCCTAGTAAGGACACTGGACTTGAATCACAAACTACAAATTTGTGTAAGCCTTTAAAGTTTCCAATCTTAACCTGGACTGGTTCTGTAATTGGATTTGTCAAATACTGATTTACAACTCCCACAATCTGTACTGTTTTCCCTGAAAGTGGTAAGTTTGGAACTTCTGCAGTCCTCACTGTAGAGCGTGTAGCTCCTCTGTCAACTAAAAATGAGATTTTGTGACCCATTACGTTTCCCTTCACATAGGGACCCTTCTGATCCACTTTTAATGAAGCGGCTAACACACATTCCTCCTCATCAGAACCCTCACTCACACAGTCATCATTCATTTCATCCTCACTGTGTAGTGGGTATTGGAGTATAGTGTAATCACGCTGGTTAAAACTTTGACCTGTGACCTGCTGAGGAAGCATTGCCTGCTGCTGCTCCATTGGGGATTGAGGTATCTAAATTTGTTGCCTAGGTACCATTTGTACTTGGGGTTGCACTTGTTTTCACTGGGATATCTGCAAACGTGGCATTTGCATCTGCTACATAGGCTGGAAACCTTGCATCGGGTTCACATTACTTTGGAAATTTTAAGTCTGACCTCTCATTCTTGGTCCTCTCATGTTTGGGAAAGAATTGATCTTGCTTGTCTGCTGAACAACACCCTCCTGACACACCATCGGACACTCCTGCTTCCAATGTCCGAGGCCTCCACAAGCGTGACAAGTTAATATCCTTTTCATCCCTTGCACATCATTCTGAACAACCATGGTATTCAAACCAGGACTACGGTTTACATTTTCAATTCCACCACAACCTCTACCTTTTATCTGGTTTTGTAACTATGCATTTCCCTGTTGCGGAGAACTTCTATGGATTCCTGATTGTGCCGCTTTAATCTGCATCACCATTGCCTTTTCTTTCAACTTTCTCTGCTTCAACTCAATCTCGTCACTACAGTACTGTGCATATTGCAACACATCAATCAGGTTGGCATGCCAATAAATCAAATGACTCTTAATCTGGCTAATTTCAGGTCCTAACCCTTGAACAAACCTGAACACAAAATGAATCATATCTTTTGGCTCAATTGTTTCTGTCCCACTGTAATGTTTGAATGCCTGCAACAATCGCTCATAGTACACATATATCGACTCTTTCCCTTCCTGGGCTGTTCTGTCTACTCTCTGCCCAACAATATTCTTTGGCGAAATTCTCATTTTAAAAAATTCAATCACCTTATAGCAGTAGTCTCCAAACTTTTTAATGCTGCGCCCCCAGTTGAAAAATAAAAATCATTGCGCTCCCCTTCAGAATTTTTCACACTTATTTTATAAAGATGGCAATGTTTAAATATGTCTAGACCTCACCAAATCTCAGTCGAAAACCTGTCACTCACTTTAACATGCACTCTGAGTTTGTCAACCATGCCGACTGACCTATTAAACAGACAAAAATACAACATAAACCAAGTGTCTCATACACTTTAACAATACTCCGGAATTTGAAACCACGCGGGGTCCTATACCAACAACCACATGGGCAATTTTTGAGCAAAAAGCCCCACATACATATGAAGTTCAAAAACTTCCCTACTCACACACTTTTGGAGTGTGCACACCCCCTAAACAACTTCATTCGGAGTACGCAAACCATGTATCCACTCACAAACATCCCAATTTATCTACAATTTACTTAAGCTGTGTAGTTGTCAAACCTATTTCATTCACTCTCTCACTAGAATACCGAGAACATCTTCAAACAAGCACTGGCATATTCCAAGGTTTCGGGAAAATCATTTTAGGCTTTTACGGAGACATAATCCTAATTTCTCATACCACTGGGACAAACCATCTGTCCCTTTTGTCAAAACTGGGAAATACTAATCCTCTTGAGGAAATGAACCATTCGACTGTCCGACTAAAAACTGGTCAACTGACAAACCGAGAGAATACTGATGGTGTCCTCTTAAGGATACAAACCATCCTCTGCTACCAAAAACTGTGAGCTCGTCTGACCTTATTTGGTCCTTTATAATTTATTTATAAGGGGATGCGTTAGAGGTTCGATAGTCCTTTTGACTATGCTTAGAGGAATCTCACCATCTTTACCCTTAATTACTTCTGATCAAACAATCCAGGGCCCACAGCATATAAACAATCGATTTGTCAATACTTGAGTCAGTTAGCATCACGCACCATGACCCATGTGGCCATGAATAACCACACCTTTAGTAAAAGTTAAAAAGTGTATTCCCTATAATAACAATACGAATGATAAGTATATTAGTCTCAATATCAAATGATAAACATAGAAGAATAACACTGGCTGACGAAATCTATTAAATAATCTCAATGTGACTACATCATTCACAATTAGGCATTCAAGAGTTACAGTACAAATCAATAATAATAAAAGTTGGACAACAGAAATGACATACATTTGGTTTCAGCAGGTGAACAAGATAAATTCTCAATTAATAACACTAATCAGCATTAGAATTTCTCACTAACTCTTGAATTAGAATGGCATGTTTGGACTTCATGCAAAAACAATTTAGTCAAAATTAATTTGGAAAACATCTAGCAATGGCTCTATCAAATCAGCGGTTGGTACCTAGAAAACAAAAGAACAAATCTCTACAGCAAACAATAGCATTTCATTTTACCTCTACTCAAATGGATCATCAAGCTGCGATTCACTTTGTCAGTTGGAAGTCCGTCTGGTCAGCTTCAGCAACGGTGCAATGAAAAGGGAATGGTTCAGACACAGTTGGCTTTAAGCTATCTGAACCATTTAAGAAGCAATTTCTAAGGGATCAGCATTCACCATTAGAAATTTAAGCAATAAAGTCAAAGTTAGAAAATAAAGTCATCAGGAACTTCAAACAGAATAAGACAGTGTGCAAAAGAAGAATGGCGAAAAAAATCACAAATGACACTGAACTCTCTCTGCAGTCAGGCTAAGTTAGAATTTCCTAAAGAATCTTCCTACATCATCATTGGTCAGGAAATCGTACATTTACAGTCGATTCAATGAAAACTAAAACCCAAATCTAAGACATAACTAAACCTCTTCTCCTGTTCCCATCGTCAGGCTCTTCAGGTATCTTCTTTGTTGCAATCCATACTCTAGTCAGTGCCTCCATTGTTGATCCCTGGGAACATCTCATTCTCATGCATCAAGTTAACATGTGTATCCTTTCTAGTATAGCATAGTTCTACAAGCAGTTCTTATGATAAAGTTAAAGGCATCTGCAATTTGTTTGGTCAGCACAGCGTGAACAATGAAGCATTAATTTTCTAGTGTGGTAATACTTCTCCCTTCATTTATTAAACACTGCAGCTTAACATGAGGGTTTGCAAACTAGGCCCAAACATCACCAACCTATGGCCTAAAGTTAATCAATCAAATACATAACATAAATCCATTAATGTGATATACTAGTAAATTTTTCTCTACATGTGCACTATAATTAATAATATGCATTCACTAAAAACATTTACTTATTTGATGGCGACCACTCAAGTGAGCACATTTTCTAAAGTTACACATATGCAAATTCTTACTTATTAATAACCAAAATCATTAGCAATTAATTCAGCTTTCACAATAGTAACTGGTTACTAGGCACTAATTGTGTAATTTCTCCTTTACTTAATTGCTCATTTGCACGATCTTTTGACATTCTTTGCTTTTTAAGTTTGCTAAGATATGTAATAACGTAAAGTGCACTTAACTCCTCCCTCTGAAGTTTTCAGTCTTGGGTTTACAGCAGCAACCGCCAACACCACATTGAGTGTTCAAGATTCTGAAATCCCTCTTTTCAGTTGTGCCTGCTTCCAGAAAGTCTCACTACCCCATGATTGGCTCAATAGAAAGTGGCAAGAAACTGTCTTAAGAACCGATATCAAGAAAAGGAAATATCAGTAACATCCCTGCTGTGCTCACACTCTCCTGGCTTTATCTCCTTAAGTCACCCTGCTGTTCGGTACAACCAATAACCAAACAGTTTTCTTAGACAAGACTGGTATTGAAAGACTAGTAATACCAGCATGAGACCAATGGAAACATTCAATGATACTTTCCCCACTTTCCCTGGTTCGTCACGCAACATTCTTTCAGTAAGAAAGAAAAGTGAAGCACCTTGTGATAACTCTATTAAAGTGCAATGCCTGACTGGTCTACAGCCACTTCAAGGAGAGAGGGAGAGGAATACATCTACTGAGCGATACCTGATTGGAGAATGACTAGGTGGCCAGGTTGGATTTACGGTACACTATACTCAATGGTCCCTTTTTAACAAATGCCACTGGTGGTTTCTCCAGTTCTCCTGGAAGGGGCAGATTTGGAAGTGTAAGGTTCTGGCATGCAGTCATTCATCTGCCCCCAGACATTTGTGACTGTTCCACAAACTGGTTGCTGTTGGGCTGATAGCCCTAGGTATCAGAAGGATTGCTTGTTGGGACAATATGATTTTTGTAGGCTAGGAACAGGAGGTGTTAAGTGGGCAGGTGGACTGAGCAGTGTAGCTTTTGGAAAGACTGTGCTTTCCAGTTATTTGAAAACATATAACTTAATAACCAGTAGGAACATGGAGGTTTTGGCTTTCTGGGGGACTTGGTTTCAGCAACCCTCTTCCTTTCAGGCACCTAGTTGGATCCTTCAAGAAAGAATTGCATAGTGTTCTTACGCCAAGAGAGTGTCTCTGAACCTCCTGGACAGGACTGTGGGTCTCCTACCCTCCTCCAATCAGTTGCTTTGTTCAGGCCTGCTCCATTACTGGGCCTTGTATAAGATCAAGCAGTTGAGGAGGGGTCTTGCATACATGAAGAAGTGAAATTGGAGGAGGAAGCCAGGATCGAGATTAAATGACGGCTGGTTCACATGAAGGAGTGGAATGGCAGAGCCATTTCTTGAACAGCACCAGACATGATAGTCGGATGCTAGCAGGCTGGGTGGGGGATCTCATAAAAAATGTGTATAACATAGAAAAGTCATCAGGAAATGAGTTAAGTCTGCACATTAACAATTTATGAAGCAGATTGTTGTTGAGCTCCCATTCATTACTGTCTTGTGCTGTACAACTGAGCTAGTCCACTTGGTCTCTGCTGGTTCCCAGAAGGTTGTTGGTTCATTGGGTGATGCAGTGGCACATAGCCCTGTGCCATAAAAGCTAGGCTTTTCATTGTCAGTGTTTTGGACCTCGTGCCTCCAAATTTGTTTATGTAGAACATGGACATTGCAATGTCCAACAAGAATGAGCTATGTGTATGGACAGATATCACTGAAGGGTTCGCTTGATGGTCATCAGCTACTGTACAGTAATGTGAAGGGATGACTATTGCCTGGACACAAACCTCCTGCAGTTACGTATTGGAGGTGTGCACCCAAACCTTCCATAGATGCATTCACTGTCATTATGAAGTTGGCTTGAGGGTGATAGAAGGAAAAACCCATTCCTGTATGGCTTCTAGGCGTCACCAAGGGCTGTGCTTTCTTCATTTCCGTGTGACTTGGACTTAGTCACTGAAAGTACCTGCTCAATTTCTCCTGTATTGACCGCATTCTGTGATGGCAGAAGGGAACAACAGGTGTAAATGATCACCATTCCTAGCAGTCATTTCAACAAAATTTATTGTGACTGTTACCTGCCTTTGAATTGTTTTTTAATAAAGGAAGGCGTGCTTGCTTTCTCTGTGGAGGGTACGCTCTCCCTTACATGTCTAGGATTTCACCCACGAACTGACTAGTGCATAATGGACAAGGTGTTGATCTTCCTACTTTGAAGGTGAGGCTAGTACGTTGAACAGGAAATATAAGCAGAAGTTGAGTGTTTCTTGGTCTGGAGATAATTATCTTTGACTAGACAATCCTCAAGGGTTGAGAATTCCTGGTGGCCTACAATTCGTAGGGATTCAGCTTCTTGTGCAAAATATTTTGTGAAGATCACTGGCACCAACTTGTAGTGGAAGTGGGGAACTTGGAACTGGTAATAGCAACCTGCCACCTTAAACTGCAAATCTCTGCGATGCTTTGGATCAATGGGAATAAGGCAATAGACATCTTGGAAATATAGAGATGCCATGGCTCCCCTTCCATAAGTAAGTATGTCTTAGAGGGTCATCATGGGTAACAAATGTTTCCATGGGAAGGCATGGATCTGGGATGGCCCTCCATTCACTGGTTCATTTCTTCTTCATTGGAAATGTTGTGGAATAGAAATGTACACTAATTTCATTATCTATATTTGGGTCCAGATGTAAGAATATCTAATGGCAAAATACTGTTCGGAAATTGCAACGGTATTTTTGCAACCAGTAAAGATTTTTATGAACCAACCTATGTTAGTCGGTTCTTAAAAATCCAAGTCGCAATGGGTTGCAATTCAAATCACATCATGAATATTAGGGAGCTAGGTCTCAAATTAGAACTCACAATGCTTAGAGGCCATCACAGGGATGGTGGCCTTCTTAAGCTAGCAGACTATCATGTCTGCGATTGACTTTTAATAAAGTAAACATTTTTTTTAATGTAGCCCATTTTCTTTTCAGGAAAAGGGGCCACATGCAAAAAGAAATGTTTGCTTTTGTTGTTTGCTTAAGGGGTAGCAATGGTCCCCATGCCACTGACTATCATTCAACAAACTTTCTTTAAATATTTACAAAGGGGAAGGGATCATATATGGACCCCTTCCTCTTTGTGAATGCATTACTACATCTTGTGAGATGTATGTAAAGCATCAATGTAATGTGACTGGATTGCAGTCGCAAAATATTGATACATAAAATACTGATTTGGTTTTTCGAAAGGAAGCCTGAAACGGTACATATTCGGAATTCCATTTTAGGAGTCGGAAAAAGCTTTCTGGCTCCTAAAATATGATTAGTATATAAGAAAAGGCATTTTAACGGTTACAAAGGCGGAACTAGAGTGTTTGCAACTGTTAGTACATTTGTCCCTATGTTCGATAGCCCCTTTCCCTGACATGACACGGATTTCAGCTTCACCAAGTGAATATGATCATGATTGAGACTGGGTGGTGATATCTGTGGGGACGCTGAACAAATTAAACAAACTTAAGAATGAGTCAGAATGGATCAACTTCAGACCCTGCCAGAAAGCACAACACCTTTCCTCCTACAGACAGAGGGCCCAGCAGGTGAGAATCAGTTGTGGTACGTGCCAAAGAGAAGTTACTGTCAGAGTTCATTCCAGTTATATTGGGATTCTGGCTCACTCCTTCATGCGGTTGGGTGTATGACGCTGCCAGTGGTGCTGTGTAAGCCTGCTGTTGTGACCCATTTTAATTCCGATGGTAGGACTGTGGCTGTGGTAGCTGATATGGTTGGTAGTGGAAAGCCTAGTAGCAACTGCTATAAAGTATCTGGCTCCTTCTCATGGTGCCTCTATAAGGCTGTAAGAATTGGTGTTGCCACATCCCTATGGTTTGGGCTACATCGATAAGCAACTTTATATGTTTGAGAGTGCTGAAGCAGATATGCTAATTAGAAAATTATTAATAATGTTTATGTGTTCAAACAATAAAAAGCTTGTAGAGAAATTAATTGCAGAGAAAATAATGTGCACGTTTGAAAATGTGCCCTCGGGGCATGACAGCCACTTATACGAGATTCTAGCAATATAACTGAAACTGTATGAAATGATGAACAATATACAAGAATAATGTAGTAATATGTCATATTGAAATGTAAAGCCTATGTTTTACCTTAACTTGTAGTGCTAACTTAGCTGAAATCATGGCCTAGTCTTTCTAGGCCTCGCACACAGAGAGCAGTAATAATAAGCACGTTTGCAAGAAGCTGGTTGTATAACATGACCCTGAACTGCCCGATGTTAAAGTTGCTTAGCTAGAATTTTCTGCAATGTACCGGTAGACAGGAGATGATGAAGACAATTTGATACAATTATGTGTAGAGTAGGCTACATGTACTTTCCCAGGACTTGAACGATGGAGTCACTGACTGAAGAGGAACATGCAACAATTTTGATACCTGAAGAGCCGGATGATGAGGACATCGTATAGCGGACCAATCCGCATCTTGTGAAAGTACTAATATTAAAATTGGTAGATTTGGTAAACAAATACTATAGGTTAAAGTCATATCTGCTGACTGACTGACCAATTAGAAATTAGGGGGATGGACTGAGAGACCCTAATAAAAAGTCATGACAGGGGCTAAAACGGCAGATGCGAGGGGAGAATTGATGACGTCAGGAGACGCTGTCCGAGGTTCTGTCGTTGGGCTCATAATCTGTGAGCCTGATGCGTGGCTGACAATTGATGACCTGAAGACGAAGACTGACTTTGTTACTGATCTATCCTGAGGACAGTTAGCTATGAAAATGTGGCTGACAAATTGTGCCTTTTCTTCTCAGTACCCACTGCGCTGATTATAGAATTCTCACTTAGATAGATCTTTTCCAAACTAATGTTTTTTTCTAAATTGTTTTGCATGAAGCCCCACATGCTGATGCTAATCTTGGCTAGGTAGGCTGTTAGGGGTGACGTTGACAGTGACAAATGACTGACAAGCTATTTGCTGAACTCTGATATTAATGTTGGTATTCTTTTGGTGTATATAGGTGCATTCACGCATATGTTTCTTTCAGTTATGGTGTGATGTTTTCCATTAACGAGTTAATAATTGAGCTGATTGAATAAAGTTTGATCTAACAGATGATTTAGTATTGTAATCAATAGGGAAATAAAACTGTTTAACTCTTCACCGAGTTGTGGTTATTCATGAATAGATGTTATAGGTATTGTCAGTAGAAAATGAATGGTTGTCTATGCTGATTATTGATTTCGGTAGTCACTACATGACTAGGATACTCCATGCGATCCAAAAGGTGCATCGACCTATACGTGTCCCCTTGTAAGTTTACTTACTAAGGACCAGGATCGCTTGCAAGAGCATTATTTATGATAGCCCTAACAGACTTCCTAGAGGGCCCTAGGAAGTTGCACATAAAATGGTCTGTTTCCTTGCCGGCTATGAGAAGCTCAAACCTCTTTGTTCCTCCTTCTACTAGAGCATGGAACTTGGCAATATCATCGGGAGACATGTCTGCCAGGAGAGGTGTGGTTGGCTCTGTAACAGGTGCTATGTAATTGTTCCATTCACTTCTGTGAAAATGAAGACCATTCTGTAGTTCACATTCTTCAGCATCATCATTGTCTTGGTCACTGTCCTAAGTATCTGCTTGTGCCCATCGAAACAGAGGCCCCACTAGAAGAGAATGTTGCAGTGGTCGTGGTCCTGTTGGAGGCAAAGGTAGAACCACTTGTGGTAACTCTTGTACAGGCTTAGGCTGGGGTACATGTAGGCTGATAGTGGAATACCCTGAGGAGTTGGTAGAAGAGGCAGTGAAATGGCTCAGAAGGGTGCTCATTGGGAAACCTTGAGTAATAAGCCATAATTTGCTGAAGGGTTCTGATGACAGCGATTGGTACTTGGAGCATTGGTGGCTCATGATATTCATGTGGTTCTGCCTCAGAAGCATCATAGTGGTGGCCATAATCAGACCAGTCTTCTGGCCACTCATCATTTCTGATGTGTGGGTAATTAGGGTGGGCCTTGGCATTTGACTGTAAGTTGACCTGCACTATAAGCGGGTCTAAATGGACCCTTCAGAGACAATTCTTCCTGGGCTCTGTCTCCAGGAGGTTAGAAAGTGGCTGTGGGGGAACATTCTTTGGGGAGGGGCACACTGTTAGTGTACTATTGTCAGAGATTAGGGTAACTGCTTGCTTTTCTTCTCCAAAATCTGGTGTTGATGGAACTGTTTAACGATGCTGTCATAGACAGATGCACCTATGACTGTGCTATAGTTGATGGGATAATTATCAACAGTGACACAACCAGTGGTTTCTATTATGCCAGTGTCAGCTCTGGTACTGGGAAAAGTTTTTTTCGGGATGAGTATGACATCTAGAAGGATTTTCTTCAGGTATGGAATCTGTAGGAAGATGTATCCGCAGGAAACAGAGGTTACAGGGTACACGTCAGATGTGGCACCTGTCACAAACAGAGGTTTGTGTGAATATGTCAAATGTGGTACTTCCACTTCTCTTTAATAATAAATCGTCCTTCTAAGCTTGCTTTTTTTTAAAAAAAAGAGTTAAATGGTGTGTGATTTGCACCAATGACTGAGGGGTCAGCAAGAGGGCGATGAAAGCAGGAAACTACAGGCTAGAAGTAATGAACAATTTACTCTATCTAACCACAGATTCCTCACCTTGCAAATATCTCCACGCACCAGACTGTATCAGAAACTCACAAGGTAGCCTTTGTGTGCACCAGCAGTTGGTGGTGTTCTGCTCAGTGCTGACTTCGTTCCACTCCTGGAGTGACTAACGGAACCACATACAAGTGCCAGCCATTCATCTAGTTTCTTTCCTGAGTTTCTCCCAGCCCTCAGACGTGGAGCCCATCAGCAAATTGGAAATACTAGTGTGCAGATTCCTAAATTGGGATAGTTATGGATGGAAAAGTCGGCCACTTCACAGAACGGGGAAGGTGGGAGGGTGGTGAGGAATCTGCAGTTAGAGTATACACCAGAAACAGTATTACCAACTGCAGATTCCTCGCCTTGTGACAAGGTTCCAAAGCAGTACTTCCCAAGGTGGTGGGGCTGTGCAATAGCTCAGATCAAAAAGTCCTGCAGGGATGAAAAGGCAAAATGCCCATCAAGATGGATCTGTCAAGGCAATAGTGCTTCTTGAACAAGTGTGAACTGACTTCTAAATAGCAGTCAGACAGATATCGGTAACAGGCACTGTAGGAAGGTAGCCTCTTTCTAGCATTGTTACCCCAACTTTTGGCCTGTTTGTGAGTATATGTCAGGGTTTTTTTACTGTCTCACTGGGATCCTGCTAGCCAGGACCCCAGTGCTCATAGTGAAAACCATATTTGTCAGTGAGTTTTATATGTCTCACTGGGACCCTGCTAGCCAGATCCCAAGTGCTCATAGGTTGTGGCCTGTATGTGTATCCCTGTGTGGTGACTAACTGTGTCACTGAGGCTCTGCTAATCACAACCTCAGTGCTTATGCTCTCTCTACTTTTAAAATTGTCACTATAGGCTAGTGACCATTTTCACCAATTCTAATTGGCACACTGGAACACCCTTATAATTCCCTAGTATATGGTACCTAGGTACCCGGGGTATTGGGGTTCCAGGAGATCCCTATGGGCTGCAGCATTTCTTTTGCCACCCATAGGGAGCTCAGACAAATCTTACACAGGACCGCCACTGCAGCCTGAGTGAAATAACGTCCACGTTATTTCACAGCCATTTTACACTGCACTTAAGTAACTTATAAGTCACCTATATATCTAACCCTCACTTAGTGAAGGTTAGGTGCAAAGTTACTAAGTGTGAGGGCACCCTGGCACTAGCCAAGGTGCCCCCACATAGTTCAGGGCAATTTCCCCGGACTTTTAAGTGCGGGGACACCATTACATGCGTCCACTACATATAGGTCAATACCTATATGTAGCTTCACAATGGTAGCTCCGAATATGGCCATGTAACATGTCTAAGATCATGGAATTGTCCCCCCATGCCAAATCTGGTATTGGGGTTCCAATCTCATGCATCCCCGGGGCTCCAGCATGGATCCCGGGTACTGCCAAACCAGCTCTCTGGGGTTTTCACTGCAGCTACCGCTGCTGCCAACCCACAGACAGGCTTCTGCCCTCCTGGAGTCTGGGCGGCCCAGTCCCAGTAAAGGCAGAACAAAGGATTTCCTCTGAGAGAGGGTGTTACATCCTCTCCCTTTGGAAATAGGTGTTAAGGGCCTGAGAGGAGTAGCCTCTCCAGGCCTCTGGAAATGCTTTGAAGGGCACAGATGGCGCCCTCCTTGCATAAGCCAGTCTACATCGGTTCAGGGAACCCCCAGCCCCTGCTCTGGTGCGAAACTAGACAAAGGAAAGGGGAGTGACCCATCCCCTGTCCATCACCACCCCTGGGGTGGTGCCCAGAGCTCCTCCAGTGTGTCCCAGACCTCTGCCATCTTGAATCCAGAGGTGTGAGGGCACAATGGAGGCCTCTGAGTGGCCAGTGCTAGTGCCAGGAGGTGACTTCAGAGACCCCTCCTGATAGGTGCTTACCTCACTAGGTTGCCAATCGTCCTCTGAGGGCTATTTAGGGTCTCTTCTGTGGGCTTTTCCTCAGATAACGAATTGCAAGAATTCACCAGAGTTCCTCTGCATCTCCCTCTTCGACATCTGCCAAGAATCGACCGCTGACTGCTCCAGGACTAAACTGCAACAAAGTAGCAAGAAGACTACCAGTGACATTGTAGCGCCTAATCCTGCTGGCTTTCTCAACTGTTTCCTGGTGGTGCATGCTCTGGGGGCTGTCTGCCTTCACCCTGCACTGGAAGCCAAGAAGAATTCTGCCGTGGGTCGACGGAATCTTCCCCCTGCTAACGCAGGCACCAAACTTCAGCTTCACCGGTCCTCTGGGTCCCCTCTCATCGTGACAAGCGTGGTCCCTGGAACACAAGGGGTGGATCAAAGTGACCCCGACAGTCCAGTGGTCCATCTGTCCAAATTTGGCGGCGGTAAGTCCTTGCTTCCCCTTGCCAGACAGTAATCCTGTGTACTGCGTGAACTGCTGCTGCTAGTGCTTCTGTGCTCTTTTGCAAGGAATCCTTCGTGCACAGCACAGCCCAGGTCCCCAGCACTCCGTCCTGCATTGCTCAACTCGCTGAGTTGACCACCGGCTTCGTGGGATCCTCTTTTGTAGTGTTGAGACGACCGCCGTGCTCAGTTTTCTTGAACCCATGTTCAAGTACTTCTGCAGGTGCTGCCTTCTTGTGCGTGGACTCTCTGTGTTGCTGAGGGCCCCCTCTGTCTCCTCTTCCAAGTGGCGACCTCCTGGTCCTCCCTGGGCCCAGGCAGCACCCTTTTTCTTCAACCGCGACCTTTGCAGCTAACAAGTCTTGTTTGCGGTCTTTCTTCAAAGAAACAACTCTGCGTTCTCCAGCATTCCGTGGGACATCTTCTGTGCAAAGGACAAGTTCCTGGCATCTTCCGTTGTTGCAGAATCTTCAGCTTCTTCCACCCGGAGGCAGCCATTTTGCACCTTCATCCGGGGTTTAGTGGGCTCCTGCCCCCTAAGGACACTTTCGTGACTCTTGGACTTGGTCCCCTTCCTTTACAGGTCCTCAGGTCCAGGAATCCGTCTTCAGTGCTTTGCAGTCAGTTGTAGTCTTTGCAGAATCTCCTATCAAGAGTTTAGTGTGTCACTTTACTCCTACTTCTCAAGGCCTTGGGGTGGGGTATATTGGACACCCTTAGTGTTTTCTTAAACTCCCAGCGACCTTCTACACACTACACTAGGCCTGGGGTCCCTAAGTGGTTCACATTCCACTTTCTTAGTATATGGTTTGTGTTGCCCCTAGGCCTATTGCATCCTATTGTATTCTACAGTGTTTGCACTACTTTTCTAACTGTTTACTTACCTGATTTTGATTTGTGTGTATATTTTGTGTATTTTATTTACCTCCTAAGGAAGTATATCCTCTGAGATATTTTTGGCACATTGTCACTAAAATAAAGTACCTTTATTTTTAGTAACTCTGAGTATTGTGATTCTTATTATATAGTGCTATATGATATAAGTGGTATGGTAGGAGCTTTGCATGTCTCCTAGTTCAGCCTAAGCTGCTCTGCTATAGCTATCTCTATCAGCCTAAGCTGCCAGAACACTACTAATCTACTAATAAGGGATAACTGGACCTGGCACAAGGTGTAATACCATCAGGTACCAACTATAAGCCAGGCTAGCCATGTTTTCAATGCAGTGATAGTTCCTTTGGCTCATGTGGAATGAGCCCTTAGAACAGTGGTCTTCAAACCTTTTAATGCTGACCCCCCCCCCACAAAAAAAAATCATTGTGCCCCCCTGAATTTTTCACAATTATTCTATTAAATTGTCTGTGTTTAAATATGTCTAGACTTATTTAAGCATTGCAGTTAAGTTCTGCTAGTGTTGTGAAAATGCAATCAAATATGTGATGCCAAACATACTATTCTGGTCAGGCAGGCCATACTAACATGTAAAAGTATCCACAGTGTGATTATTAGAAGTGGGGGTGAGGTGAAGTGGGGGTTTTGAAAAGTATTTGGTGTCCCTTCCCTTTTGACACATACTCCCAGCTTGGAAATAAATGAGAAAACATATTAGTGATGGCCCAATACAGAGCGGTTTACTGCTGCTATTTTTTTCAGCTTAAATCAAAGCCATGTTATCAGCATAATACTTCTCTTGGCCAGAGCCTGGTGCCCCCCAGTTTGAAGATCCCTCCTTTAGACTTTCTGGAGGCTGCTCCTTAGCTTATATGCAGCATGTCTTAATACAGATGTTTATCCATAGTGATATGGTCCGCCTCTGTAATGCCTTGCCTTTCTTTACTCCAGAGAACTCCACAAGAGCTGATTGTTCACCCAATGGTCTTTGGTATTATCGATGTAAAAGCTCAGTGCTCTTTTGGGGTCAAAGTTATGGAGCCTTTCCTCCTCCTAAGACAAAGTAAAAACGTTTAATAGAGTAATAGCTTGTCTGACATGAAAGGTGGCACCATCTTCTGCAGGAATGTAGCCCGAGTTCTTAACAGCAGTTTGTCTGGAAAAATTGGGGCATAAGGCAGCTGGACAGAGAGGACGTGAATCACACTCATGCGATGCACCAATGTTATTGCAACCAGAAAGATCATTTTCAAGGTCAACAGGCATAATGGACGATTGTGTATTGGCTTGAAAGGGTACATAATAAGAAAAGGGAGTACCAAATGTATATGCCACTGTGGCATTACAAAGGGTTTTGGCAGAAAACTATGCTGCAACCATTTAAGAAATCATATCGCAACAAATTATTTGAACAAACCCGAGAGGGCTGACAAGTAAGCTTTAACAGGACGCACTGCAAATCCTTGCTGGGCCAAAGAAAAAACAAACCAGACACGCAACAGTTTTGCTTGCAACAGGTCCACATGGCAGGTGATGCACCAAGCCACAAAGTTATCCAAGTTTGTGGCAAACACTGATTTCATGGCAGGGTGCCTAGCTGCCAAAATCACATCTGCGACTTTGAAAGAGAGATCAAAGGAGCTCAACTGTCACCACTCAATCCACATGCATGGAGTTGCAGGTTCCACAGACCTAGGTGGAAGACTCTGTCCTGCTGCTGCGACAGAATGTTCTCCAGGAGCAGCAGCCTGATCGAAGGGCAGAATTTGCAGATATCACACTCTCCTGACCCATTCTAGAGTCACTAACATCACAAGGTCCTGTTCATTCCTGATCTTCTTCAGATCTTGGAGCAAGAGAGGTGGAGTTAGGAAAGCACAGAGGAGTCCAGTGACCCACTCTGGTTTGAATGCATCTCCGAGAGACAGCTTTCTTGGGAACTCCAACATGCAAAAGTGTTGTCACTGTGTTGGCGAACATATCGGGCCAGGGTTATCCCCACTGCTGGAAGATTAACTGTGCCACCTCCGGATGTAGCAGCCATTCATGATCTGCGAGGCAAATTCAGCTAAGTTTGTCCACCCTGGCATTCAAAGTTCCCACCAGATGGTTTATGACCAGGGAGATGCCCCGAAGACCCAGCCAGTTCCAGAGGCACAGAGCCTCCTGCCTCAGGACTGAGGCCTTCACCCCACCCTTCTTTTTGCAGTACCACATGGCAGTGGTGTTGTCTGTGAGAACCTGCACCAGCCTCTCTTTGATGGTTGGCAGGAATGTCTTCAACACAAAGTGCATTGTCTGCAACTTCATCAAATGTAGGGGTAAGCCAGTCTCCGCCAGAGGCGAGAATCCTCTGATCTCCTTCTCTCCCAGATAACCTTCTCAACACAGTAGTGCCATGTCTGTCACCCTGTCAACTCTGGATGGTGTAGAGAAAGGGGTCTGCTGCTGGTCCAACTGTGGTCGAACGGCCACCACTGCAGATCGTTTCACAATCTCCTCCAAAACGTGGATGGAATCTATCAGGTTCCCCTGGTTCTCTGCCCACTATTACTTCAGATCTCACTGCAGAACTTGCATGGGCCATCTGGCAAGGTTGGCAAGCAGGCTGTAAACTAAGAAGCCTTGGAGCCATCCTCATTGAGACACAGGACAGAGGCTGAAACATCAGGGTCATAGCCCAAATGCTCTGGACTAGTTGATCCAGAGGAAACGCCCAGAAGCACACCCAATTCAGGATGGCGTGAATGAAACACAGCCTCTGTAGAGGAGTCGGTTGTGACTTTGGCAGGTAAACTGAGAACCCCAGCAAAGTAAAGAGGTTCATCGTTGTCTTGCAGTGGTCTGCAAGTGACAATGGTGAGTCAGTTGTCGGAGCAGGGGAAGACTGGTACCCTCAACCTCTAAAGATGGGCAAGGACCACAGCCATCACCTTTGAGAACACCCTAAGGGGCACTGGTGATGCCGAAGTGGAGCACAGCAAACTGAAAATGTGTGTGTCCCACCATGAACCACAGGTTGTGCTTGGGCCTGCAGGACAAGGATATGGAAACAGGCATCCTGTAGGTCCAAAACCACCATGCAATCTGGATCAAGGGCAGATAGAACTTAATCCAGCATTTTCATTTGTCCTATGTCAGGAATGCGTTGAGAAAGTGAAGATCCAAAATGGAAAGAAGGCCTGTGTCCTTCAGTACACTGAAGAAGCGGGAATAACATCCAGTCTCTACTTCCCAGGCCGGTACTCACTCTATGACTCCTATGGCCAAAAAAGCCTTCACCTTCTGGTGCAAAACAGAAAGATGTTCCTCCGAAAGCTGTCCTGATGAAGGGTCAAAAAGAAATGTCAGGACGTAGCCCTATTGGATAATTTGAAGAACCCACTTGTTTGTTTGTGATGCTCTGCCACCCCTGCGGTGAGGTGGCGCATCCTGCCTCCTACAGAGTGGTTGTGTGCCGTGCCATTAAGGGTGCACTAAAGAGGTTTTGAAGTTATTGCTGGAAGGGGGGGAGGGGCTGAGACATACTCTGTGCCTGGTCATATCAGAACTACAACAGATGGTGCCCACCATGAGACAGTGAAACTCAATGCAAACAGGCTTGATTCCCTAACATGTCTGAAGAGGGAGAGACTAGCTTGATATTCTGATACAATGAAATTGTAGCACCACATCCAGGAAAACCATAAAAGAGCATACTCAATCCTGCGTGGTAAAGGCGCCTGGAACACCTGTTGCTCAAGCTTGGTGGTAGTCTTTGAAACAATAAATGTTTTTTTTACCATAAAGCCACGACTCCTGGGTGCCTAGCTCCCCCACCCCCAGCCCATAAAAATTTGTTACGACTAAAACCAGTTCTATGTCACCAGCAAATGATGGTTATACGCCCTAGCACTTTTACATTGGTGGTCAGAGAGAGAGACCTCCAAAAAGTATGAGAAAGGATGCAGGTAAGGTGCTTCCTTACCTCAACAACAGAAAAGGTGCTTGAGCCTGCCCTTGGCCAAGGCCCTGTACTCGCCTTTGGGATAGAAGCACTCTTTCTTTGCATGCAAGCCAGGCAGGTCGGAGGGATGGCATACAATGGGCTGATTTCAAAAGATGTCCACTATCAACACAACTAGTTCCACTGGACATTGTCAGGAAACTCTCTCAAGCGCAAGCTGTGCTGCCAGAGGGAGGTAGAAGAGGGTCTCTGAAAAGAAAACACAGCAAAGGAGTGCTTCCTTACATGATGGTAAATCCTGGGCTTGCTAGAAGGTTTACTTTTAGGTCACTTTGTCTTGATTTTCCCCCCTTACCTTCCTGAATGGTGTACTGGTATTTTCGGTTTTGTGAGTTGTAAACATCCTCTGCCTTTAGCCTGGTTATAATACTTTTTTGATGGTTAACTTTGCTCATTACCCTTTTCATTATCATATTGGGATTTATTAAATGTAAGATAACCCCTTCTTGTCCCTTCACTAGTTTAGGCACATATGTCTCACAGTCCCTGCCCCTGCCCTACTTTAACTGTAGGTGCATTTAGTGGCACAGGAACAAGGAGTGCGTGACAGGCTGAACCACCACCAGATAAATCTGAAGAACTCCACTTAGAGAATTAACAATAAAATGTCCTTTGCATTTTTGTCTCTCAGCAGTTGATGCTTTTTTCAAAAACAGACTTTCAGAGGGTTTCTTCTCACCAGCGTCCGACAACTTTTTGGTAACTTGACCTTAGTAACGCTCTTGGTTGGAAATAGGTGGGTGAAAGAAGAAAGCTGATGTATGTCAATGTTTAATCTCACACATATAATTAAAATAAACTGATAGGCTTACAAATAAAACTTTTCAGTGACGTCAAAACAGCAGCAACACTGAAACAGGGCATGACACATTAAGAGGCCCATTGTATGTGAGGAGGTAATTGGGCACGCAAGAAATACAACTAGTTGTGGTATTACTTAACCATTCCAATTTCTACACCTCAGAATGAAGGATAACTTTGTTATAACACGTTTTCCTCTGCTATGAGCTGCAAAACTAAGCAGATGGAGTCATTCCTTGATACTCATTCTGGCATGTTTTACCTGACAATGTTTATGCAGGGAAAAAGTGCAGTATTTTCACACGAGTTGAATTCCTGATCCAAGAGCATATTTAAGGGCAGTAACCTACACTGCACATTTAACCATATATTTTTAACATGTGCTCCAAAATGCACTAGACTTTGCACTACTCCATTGCATTAAAAGTGAACCCCTCATTAAGTACATTGCTACTTATGTACCTTATGAATGATTTCAGATATAGGAGACAATGATTCACAACCCTATGTTACGAATTTATGTCGCTGGGCTGCACACCTATTCCAGCACCATTGTGTGCTTTACCGGTAAGGACGTTATCTGCTGGCAGTTGTCATTATTTAAACTAAATAACTACATTATTAACTAGCTGCATTTAGGAACTGAGAAACTCAACTTTCCAACAATACCTCTCATGGGCTGCACAGTGACAGGCATCAGCAATGGGATGCGACCACCTGACGCTTACACTGGACACCGGGGGTTCTGCCTATGATCAGATGAAGGGGGAAATCAACTTAAAACATGACCTGGCCCAAACCAATATTAAAATTGTAAAGAGTAGAGGGGTGGGGGTGGCGCTAGAGTGTGAAAACAAAATGGTTGCCAATAGAGACCACTCCGGGAGCCCTGGGGCTTAAATCCTTGAAAACTATCCCAGGCAGATCCCATAGAGGATCCTGGAAGACAGTGGCGATGGGGGGAAACCAAAACAACCTTTGCAAGCCGAAGGGATGCTGAGTGAGGGCCAGAAGAAGACCTGCCACCTCAGTCTTGTGCACTGGCATGCTGAGCAGGTCCCAGCTCCTGAACTTGGCCTTGGACCGAAGCTACAGAACCCCTGGTGGACCTCTCCATTGCTTCGGTTTAATGCAAGATGGCAGAGGAGGAGACGGTTGGTGTTAGACCTCCTTTCTCCATGGTTACACACACCGACCGAAAAGAGTTGGGCGGCCGCATGCAGAAGACAAGTCCAGGCAGCATAAAGGAACCACACTTATCCCACTGTGAAGGATATCACATGTGTGGCCCACTACAGCTGGTGCCCACCATTCACTGAGACAAGCGCTGCAGAGGAATAGGCACACAGGTAGCAGACCTGCAGCAACCACTGAAGAAACATGAGTGAGGGAGTTGCGGGGCTGTACTGCGGCATGAGATAGGAGTAGACTGGTGGAGGAGACCCCCTGAGCACTGACTCAAATTCGGGGCATGGTACCCCTGAGGCACACCAAGTGGATTTTAACCCCCTGTAGAATGGGGCATAACGTGGCTCGGGAGAATCCACAATACAGTACAAAATACAGAGTTCTTGGTACCAGAGAGTACATCAAATACAGCACCGCAACAAGAGCAAGTCAGACACCAAACAAGGCAGGCTGTCCTTTGAGAGCAAGAAAAGAGCCCGCTTTCTGCAACAGACACAGGACACAACTTCGAGGTCAGCTGAAAGCCCAGAACATAGCAACAGAGATCCAGGAGAAGTAAATGAACCCATACTTCAGATATAAACTAGTCTGTCCTCTCCAGACACAAACATTGACTCCCTCACTTGCCATATATATGACCTGAAACTTTGGCTAGACAGACAACACACGCAGATTGGTATGTCTGAATGGAGGATTTCAGATATAGTAGACAACACTGCGACCCAAACCAAACTGTGAAAAGAAATATCAGCAGAAATGGCAAAGATCAAGACTAGAATGAAGATTTGGAGGCACAACCTTGAATACACAATCTATGGATAATCAGAATCCTGGAACCACAGCCATGGGGCACACAAAGGACTATGAAGAACACATGCTCATTAGCATGTTTGGCAGAGACAATCTGCCCCAGGTCTTTGTGGTGAAGGGGACAGATTGCGCCCTGGCTTCAAGTTGATTTCGACCACAGTGACATGCCGTATCATAGCCAAACCACTGAATTACAAAGATCAGAATAAAATCCTACAAATGGTCGAAGACAGGGATGGGATCCAGCATGATGGGTTCTCTGTTGTGTTTTTCGCTTACTTCACTCAGAACGTACAGGATGGCAGACTTTTATCCAAACCAAGAAGAAGCTGCAACATTTGGCAATACTGTAAGCAATACTATACCCTGCCAAACTGAGATTCACACTGAATGGCAAAGTCTACGTTTTCCTAACCTAAGAGAAATGTTCACCTTCCTGAACAGAGCCAGCTCCAAGAAATTGGAAAAAACAAAGCGACATGTGCACCACTCAACCAGAATCTCAGTGACTGGAGAGATGATCCCACTGATGGGGCCCGATGGGTGCCCCCACTTCTGTGGAGGAGATGGGGGCCACATACCTTAGTCTGTCTCTGTTGTGACATGATGAAAGCCAAAGCCAGGACATTTGTAGCTGCTCTTTTATGTGCCTTAACATCTCAATGTAAACTGTACTATGATGATTACCCTGTTTCACAGTGCAATGTTTAAAGGTCTGTGTTAGATTTCAAACAGGCACATGTAAAGTTTGCGTACGGACCTCCAGGAGTACATGATTAACTTTGAATGAACCGTACCTATACTTAAATAATGCTACAGCAACCCCCAGGAATTAGCTAAGTGTTTGTTGGAATATGGAGCAAGATCCACCTGGTGCCCTCATAGCACTATAGTAAGGGGACAGGCATAGATAAGGGCAAATTCATGGATGGTTTGGGGCTCGATTTGGCTGTGAATATGAGACCTGCTTTTCACAAAAGAAATCTCATACTACAAACTTAAGCAGGGTTCAATGTCACTAATGACGTACTATAAGAGGCATTCAAAAGAGTTATACAGTGTAAATGCATTTGAAAAGTATAAGGGATTTCTAGGTCCTTTCAAAATAGGCTTTATCAACTAGAGAAAGACATTAAAATATTAGAATGAGAGAATGTCTGTGAAAATGACCACGAGAATCTATTACAAATAAAGCAAAACTGGCCAATTGTAAGGAAGCAATGGACAGAGAGGGCACATTTTCAGGTAAATATGTATGAGTGAGACATCATGGTGATGATAAGTGCCCTAGTCAATACTCTCCTCTGGTAGATGGTATGGATTATGAATAAAGTCAGTAATGCTCCCTCTAACAGAAAGCACTTCGCCACCCACCCATGAGTTCTAGTAGGGTGTCAAACTGTACAAGGTCACTACTCGGGAATTCGATGCAAATGGGAAGTGGAAAATCTGATTAAGATAATTAGGAAAACCTAGGGCAAGTACATCACAAATACATCATCTCAAATAGATAAATGGATTACATTACCATGGACAGAGGCCGGCAAGGTGGTGTTAGTGAACATTGTAGTGCTTCCTCAACTTATTCCAGAATACCCATATTTTGCTACCCAAGACCTTGTTTGAGCAGCTCAAATCCCTGATGATTAGGCTAGTATGGGGAAACCGGCAGCTTGAAATAGCGTGTTATAAAATGCAGTTGTCCTACATCGAGAGGGGTTCACAACTCAAAGGTTTGAAATCGAATATTTAGTAGCCCAAGCTCAATTTGTGCATCAGTGGTTCCACAACACCAAACAGTCCCCAAAACGTGACCTTGAAATGGGACTCACTGCTCCAATCCTCCTCGATACAGGTCTGATGCTGAAGCCGACTAGACCTGGTAGAGTTATTTACACTGTACCATGCAGTACCTAGGCACGGTCGAGACTGGCAACAGTAATGGCTGCAGGGGAGATGGCATTTCTAGTGTTTCCCCTGATCAACAACCCAGACTTGGAAGTAACCAAGGTTGCAAGGGTGATAAAGCAACTTAAACAAAGCCACCTAAGTACACAGGGGATCTTTACATCAAATCTAAATTCAAGGCTCTGTACCTAGACGGAACTCAAGGCACGCTCCTAGACATAATGACATATCAGAGAATATTGCAGACAATTGTGGGGCATCTCACACTTTGCCAAAGATCTAAATGAACGAAAACTGCTCACTTTACTCATTTCAAACCCTAGCTGTACCCCACTAATCACCACAACATGCAACAGCATAAGGAAGGGTGGGAGGATGGTTCAACCTCATATCAGAGACAAATGGGGTCAGGAGCTGGGGCATCCACTTACAGATGCCCAATGGATTTACTATTGCTCCTGCTGGCAACTTGATTAAGAAACATTGGGAGCCCACTCCAAACATACGTAGAAGGGCTCAATAATCAGTGATGTGCATAAATAGTTGTATGTTACATGTCATGGGAGTGTGCCACATGTGGTCCATAGTGGATACAGTGAAATTACTTGTCTGCAATGGTCACATTGTTAGTGGGAGCTCATGATGGTGCTCACCACTGCATGCTGTACATCATCCTGTATTCCATAACGTGTTGTCTTTTTCCGAAAGGCGTGTTCAGTTCTGGTTCATGTCACCCAAGACCCATGTATTGTGGATACTGTGAACTATGTGCCAGGTGGTCATGATGGGTGACAATTTGAGTTGGAGTTGAGGCTTAACGCAGCACATGTTTTTCACTGTGTCATAAATGTTTCTAGACTACATACTTATCCAATGTTGCCATCTCTGCAGAGCACACTGAGCAAAGGTCGCATATGTGCCAATTGTGTTACCATTTTGTAGGAAAGTGTGTGAAGTTAGGCACAGCTTTTGAAAAGCTACTGTAGCTTAACTTTAATGTCTAGAATGTTGCTCATGCTATTGACATTCCTACTGTCAACGTTGTTATTATGTTTGCAAGTCTAACAAGCACATTTTAAAGGAAATTATATTGTGAATTTTGGTGGGGGTAAGTTGATTTTGTAATTGGATTTTCGAGGTAAGTTTTGTATGGATCAATAAGTATTGTGTGGGTTTCAATAGAGTCCGTTGTTTGTTTTTTTACCTTTTTTGAGGTTGTGTTGTTGGTAAAATGTTAAACTGGTACATTTTGTAAATTATAACTTTGTTTCACTCCTTATGTATATTACTTGTATTGTGTGCTTTTCGTTGGGCAGCATGATTTCCATTTTTTTTTCTACTGTTAGATAATTCTGATTTTTTTGGTTCAAACAATATCAGTGTTTCACTTCAGTAGCTGTGCAGTGTGCTTTTATTTGGGATTTTCCCTTTTTAATTTGTTTGCTTTCAAATTTGTAGATATGGCTTCTCACAGGATGCCCACTGCTGGAGCATTGAAGCTGATTCTGAAATCCTGTTTAGAAGTGGAGCCAATGCATCAATAATGATGGTGGAGAGGACTCTGGCAGTGATTTCTCTGTCAGAGAGGTATTTCTGCAGGAATTTGATTTCTCTCCTGATGGCGACTCGTGTTGTCGCCCAGTCAAGCTAACTGACTGCTGAGCAGGAAGTGGAAGCTCCAAGGGTAACAGCATCTCAAGCTTACGCATAGTCTCCTATACTTGGGCCTGCTGGAGCAATGGCAGAAAAGGAGCTGATGTGGGTTGTTCAAATGAAGTGCAATCTTTTCAACGCCTTTTAACCGGAGGTGTTTGTGGACATAGACAACTTCACTCCTATTAATTACTTTAACTTCTTTGTAGATGACGGATTTCTCTGAAAGTCGGTTGTTCAAACAAACCTCTATGCAAACAATATTTGATGCAGCAAGGGACGGACTTCAGCCCTGTTCATGCATGCACTAGTGCAGTGTTTTTCAACCTTTTTTGGGCAAAGGCACACTTGTTTCATGAAAAAAAATCACGAGGCACACCACCATTAGAAAATGTTACAAAATTTAACTCTGTGCTTATATTGACTATATATAAAGTAATTCTCTTGAATAGGAATCAAATAAACGCAAAGAAAGTATTTTATAATTACTTTATTATGAAATAGTAAGTAAACAGAAATATGAAAAATTATAAAATACTTTATTCAGTGCGCAACCTGGGCCTGTTTGGCTGAACGGGTAATGGTGAGGGGTCTCTAATTTAGTGCATCGTGCTCCCAAGTGGACAGGAAAACAAGACTGTCCTCGGTTGCTGTTATTGTGCCCCTACCCTTTCTCCTCTCCCAGCTCCCCTATTTCCTTCCCCAGTGCCCTTTTCCCTCTAGGTTCCCGCGTCCCCAGGAGGGACCTTACCTTTGCAAGCCACGACCCTCCTGGGTCGTGGCTGGCTCCTCGGCTGTTCTGCTCCGGCTCTTCTCCGTGGTAGACCTCCTTCTCCTTGTCTCTCGTTACTGCCGCTCTCTCGTCCTCCTCGTCCCGCTCCTCGACTCCAGTTCTTCCTGACTTGACCTCCTTCACTCCTTCGTCTCGTCCTGACCTCGTCGCGCTCTCCCTCTCCGCGTCTTTCGGCTCCGGCCCCTTTTCACCGTTGCTGCCCCAGAAGTCCTCAAGCGTTTCCCTGGAAACAGGGAAACGCGTCATCGACGCCCGGAGCGTTCCCATGGAGACATGGGAACGCGGAACTGACTCATCGGGCTTTCCTGGCGAGAAGCTGGTTGGCGCTGGCGTGGACGTGGTCGTAACGACCCGTTCACAATGTCCTACTGTGATAGGTCCAGGCTGGAGTCTGGACCAATCACAGCCCGGACATCAGAAAAGTGGAGGGTGTCCCCCTGAGGAGCGCCAATCGGCGCCCCTGCTGGCCGAGGGTGGGGTCAAAAACCCCACCCCCCCCATACCCAGGACACAGTCCGGCGCCCACCTAGTGGGCGAAAATGTGACATTTTTTTTTTTTTTTAATCTTTCGAATTTTTCAATTTTTCCCACGGCACACCAGGCAACATCTCGCGGCACACTAGTGTGCCGCGGAACAGTGGTTGAAAAACACTGCACTAGTGGACTCAGAGTTGAAAAATTTATAAAGTTTGAGGTCTTACTCTCCAGCCATTATTTACAAGCCAACTGTGTCCTCTTACCGGTCCGGAAAACAGTGTGGTGCATGCCATTTACTCTGCTGTCATAAGTAGAGATCCTTTTTTCTTTCTACAGCGCAAGCTGCATTTCCATCGAGAACTCTCATTGTTCCTCGTATGATCACTTCCTCTCACAGGTAACCAGCCACACAAGTGGGGTACCGTTTTTATTGAGAAGAGTGTGGGAATGCTTGTTGGTAGGAATTGTGTGGATCCCTGCAGATTCTGCAAGTTTCTGCCACAGAAGTGTGAGACGAATGAATAGCTATAGGCAATGTTTGAGGTTTGCAGGACATTATGGGTAAAAAAACGTCTGTAGGATCCAAGCAAGGGACATCACCCTACACTACTGGGGTATCCAATTTTCAGAAATGTCTGAATTTGGCAGATTTACCCAGGTGCCAACTGATCCCAGGTGCAAAATCACTAGCAACTGACATTGCAAAAAGGCTGCGACTTTGAGAGGAAAAAAGTGATTGGTCCTTGTTGCATTCAGGGACCTTCCTATTGCTGACGCTGGGCCCACCCATACAAGTTTGGTACCATTTTTATCGGGAGATGTGTGAAATCACTGGGTAATGGGAAGTGGGTGGATCCCTGCAGATTCCAGATCGTTCTTTCACGGAAATGAGAGGACAATGGGGGTCATTCTGAGTCTGGCGGGCGGCAGAGGCCGCCCGCCAGACTTCCCCCCTCCAAAATACCGCTCCGCGGTCGAAAGACCGCTGAGGGTATTTTGGCTTTTGCACTGGGCTGGCGGGCGACCGCCAAAAGGCCGCCCGCCAGCCCAGTGCAAAAGACCCTTCCCACGAGGACGCCGGCTCAGAATTGAGCCGGCGGAGTGGGAAGGTGCGACGGGTGCAGTGGCACCCGTCGCGTATTTCAGTGTCTGCAATGCAGACACTGAAATACAAAGTGGGGCCCTCTTACGGGGGCCCCTGCAGTGCCCATGCCATTGGCATGGGCACTGCAGGGGCCCCCAGGGGCCCCACGACAACCCATACCGCCATCCTGTTCCTGGCGGGAGAACCGCCAGGAACAGGATGGCGGTATGGGCTGTCAGAATCCCCATGGCGGCGCAGCGAGCTGCGCCGCCATGGAGGATTCTTAAGGGCAGCGGAAAACCGGCGGGAGACCGCCGGTTTTCCGCATCTGACCGCGGCCAAACCGCCGCGGTCAGAATGCCCTGCGGGGCACCGCCAGCCTGTTGGCGGTGCTCCCGCCAACCCTGGCCCCGGCGGTCCGTGACCGCCGGGGTCAGAATCACCCCCAATGTGTGTTTAGAACCTAGGTTTGAAATTTGCAAAAGAGCTACAAAACTCACACCACCCTGGACTCCCCTCGGTGTCTAGTTTTCAGAAATGTGTGTGTTTGGTAGGTTTCCCAGGCCCAAAATCCACAGCTACCTGTACTGCACAAGAAAGTGTTGATTTGAGTGGCCCATCCACACAAGTTGGTTAGCTTCTTTATGGAGAGATGTGTAGGAACTCTGGGTGGTAGGAATTGCATGAATTCTCACAGATGTTGAAACTTTCCCTCACAGAAAAGTGAGGAAATATGTGTTTTCAGCCTAAGTTTGAGGTTTGCATGGGGCTCTGGGTAAGAAAACGTTGTGGGAGCCACACAAGTCACACTACCCTTGCACTCTTCTGAGTGCCTAGTCTTCAGAAATGCCTAGTTTTGGTAGGTTTCCCTGGGTGGCAGTAAAGCCTAGGCCCAAAATCTACAACGACCCACACTGCAAAATAAAAAATAATAATTTTGAGTGAAAAAATTTGATCTGTCTATGATGCATTTTGGGGGGCTTTTGTATCGCAGATGCTTGTCCACCCAGACAAGTAGGATACTTTTTTTTCAGGAGATGTTGAAATACTGATTTGGACGAAATGTGTGGATCCCTGGAGATTCTGGAACTTTCTCTCACAGAACTCTGAGGAAAATGAACATTTGTAGCCAAAGTTTGAGGTTTGCAAGGGCTTTGAGGTAAACAAATTTTGGGATCCATGTAAGTCACACCATTGTGAACTCCTCTAGATGTCTATTTTCAGAAATGTCTGGGTTTGTTATGCTTCCCTATGTACCTGCAAAACTAGGGCCCAAATTCCACAGCTGTCCATGTAAAAAAGCACTGATTGTGCTGGATGAACTGTGATATCTCCAGGTCCTGTTTTAGAATGTGTTGTGTCTTGACAGCTACGCCCCAACCACAAACCAAGTGCACGTTTTTTTTACCAGGAGACGTGTGGGAACACAGAATAGTAGAACATTTGTTTTTAACAACTGACTTTCTGTGCATTTTTGGATTCTAAATGCAAACCAGTGTGCAAAAAAGAAGACGTTTTATAAAATATCTTTTGACTCAAATGATAATATGGGTAACCCCATATTCAGAGGTATACAAATACCCTTTTTTGCACATTTCATAAATACACAGGCTTCTTTCATACGCATTTTCCATTTATTATATTTTACAATATGAACTGCTGCATGGCTGAAACAGAATGAAAAATCATTCAAAGTTGTTTCAGCTGAGTTGTTGAGTCTGGGTATTGTGTGTTTCTGCAGAAACTACAAGCTCCATGTATCCTCACAACTAGAAGGGTCTATCGGAAGTAACAGTATATTGTTTGTAAAATGACATTATGACAAAAAATACATTTGAAAACATTGTCACCAGTAGCTTTTCCCCTACTCATTTTCATTATTTTTATTTCAACAATAAGTTACTTTTGGAAAAACTTGTGGCATCTACACAAACGGCCCCTTGCTGAATTCAGAATGTTGTCTACTTTTCAGAATTGTATAGCTCCCTGAAATCACCCCTGGCCTACACCCCTGACTCTCCCGCAAAAGCAATTAAGTTAAAAAAATAAAAAAAGTAGAAAATATTGACTGCTCTTAGAAAAATGCAAAAACTGTGGTAAAATGTCTTTTTTTACAAATCTGCATGTTCCTCAAAGCTGGAGATCCTAGCACAGCAAACCGTTTGCTGATGCCATTTAAACACTTTCTTGCCCAGCACTTTTCCCCATTTTTATGGGAAAAAAAACAAAAAATCTGCTACATTTTGGCTATCTTCTTGGCTCTCTCTCGGGTATTCCACCACAAACCATGGACATCTTTAAAAGATTATATTCTTGGAACAAAAGGGCACACATACCTTCTGTGAAAAAATAGATATGAAGGTTTAAGCGCAAAATACCCCAAATACACAAAAAGGGCCTAACGCCAGGGTGGACAGGCTTAGCAGCCAAGTGGTTAATCGCCAGTACAGGCTCTTCCAACAAGTTACTCGTGAGCTACTAGTAGCTCTCCAGGTACCTGGAAGTAGCTCTCCTGTATGCAGCCTAGAAACTTTTGCTTGGCTGAATTAATAAATATATACACTATAATTGAAAAGTTTGTATTCAAGGATGAAAAGCGGTATATTCGGAACTCATAAGATGATGTCTATAGAACAATAGTTGCATTTCCAAAACATTTTTAAAGCTGATAGTTGTGTGATAACCCGTGTGGCATTGGGTGGGACTTCTAATTAACATTACCTTTGTGCTGGGGCATGCCAGCTATGGCTACTATGTACTAAAATATAGAGACATTCCACATGGATAAAGCCTCTTTTTACATTACTGCTTGCAAACATGCCTGATGCACTGAGGCGGCCACTGCTGGTAATGTTGATCTGGTGGCCACTAATGTCATATTGTCTGATGTGGCCAGCTTTACAACATTAATAATATTAGTATCGCCGAATTATTTCATTGAACCAAAGTAGCTCCCATATTACAGTAAAGTTTGGAGATCCCTCTTCTGGTATATGCCTTCTGCATCAAAATTCCAATGTTCTTTCTCTGTCTTTCTTGTTGTAATTAAATCATTTTATTGTCAAACAGTGGAATGCTCTAAAGTCATTAAAGTGCTCTTGCCCGGAGCCTGGACTTGAAACATTTGAACAGCGTTTAACTGCCAATAAAGCCCTTGGGTGTGGCCTATTATGTTGTGTTAGAACATCTGAGAATGGTATTTCCACCCTAAAGAGTAAGTTCCCTTGGGGCTACTGCTTCACTCTCTGTGGCTAATGTGAACCCTCGATGAACAGGCACCTTCAACTATAATAATATTGTTGCCTGACAACTGAACAAGGATGTCCTCAAAAGCTACTTCTAAACAGGGGTGCCCATATCCCTCCTGTACAATGTAACGTGCACATAATGTCATAGGTACGTGAACAGTAACTGACCTCATGCAGTGTGAGATGTTTTCCTTCCCTCCTCTTGGAGTCAAATCGGCCGTAGATGATGCTGTGCTTCCTGATCTCATCCTCCCTATGGTGGTCCTGCTCATCCATTTCAAAGATATGCCCCACTGTCTTCGCCAATTTCTTATTAAGCTTGAGCAGTGCCTTGACCTCCGCTGAGTCACTCCTTGGGAAACTTTTCAACAAGCGGTTCACACTTTCCGAGATGGTTTGAACCATCTCCTGGTCCAGTTTGTCAGCATTTTCGGAATTGTGAGGGAATGGTGATGTCCCTTCCTCCTCAGGTGGACACCCATCCGATTCGGGACTCCTACCTTGCCAGAGTCTCATGTCTTGAAAGGGGGAAAGTTTATCCCCTTGATCGAGTGGGCTTTTTGGGCTGAAACTTCTAACTCCAGGGATCCCAAAACCTTTATTCGGATTTTCCAGGGGCTTAGCATGCCCATTGGTGATGGACTTTCTGCCTCCTGTCTCTGAGATCTTAAACAATGGTATGCTGCTGACTGGAATGGAGGCAACCGGTTGGTTAAAGAGTGTGGGATTTGTGGCCCACTCCCTGAGAGCTTTTTGTAGTCTCCGAACATGAAGAGGCTTGGTGGCCATGCCCACCAGTGACATTATTTCCAAGAACTCCTCCTCACCAGCTTCACAAAGCTGTTGCACATCATCACCGCCCTGTTGGATGAAGGTTTCATAGTAGGAAAGGAGGTTGGATCTCTGGAGAACACGGTAGAGCTGGAGTTCACCAAGGGTTCGGGGTAATGACATTGTCATCTGTTCAGGGCTGGTCCTGTAGAATTTGAAAGATATAAGCTGATGTCAATATTCGGGTATTATTCCAGGTTACATAATATGGACGGATTTCATAACGTTATTCATTTTTCTTATTGTTTCAAATAACAGTGGTATCCTGCTGACTGGAATGGAGACGATGGGTATTTTTAGGTATCAATCCATGTTACACAATTTGTCGGGTTTCATAACATTATTCATTTTTCTTATTGTTTCAAATAAAAAAGTGACAGAAAATATAGGCAGGATTTTGTATTATTATTTTTTACCCTGTGCAGCAACATCGTTCTGCTGTGGAATGGGCGATGCACAGTCTTTTATAATGCATTTTTGCAATGAATGGAGAATGTCAACCAGTTTTTGCTGAGAAAATAAGCACATGGGGTAGGTGGATGATGTAGAATGGGTGTCGAGTGGAGGGTGGTGAAATGTGACATCATACCTCGTTTCGTGCAATCTAATTAGCATATTCATGAGGGTCTTAACATGAGCATAAGAGTAAATGTTTTACATAAGTGGGGAATAGAGGACATAGTGCTGCGTTTTTTTCATAAAAAGGGTACATGCACTTTTTGACTGAACATAGTTTCTTTTGGAGGTCCTATCCTCTCATAAATGCTTGTTCTGAAAATTGTCAGTAAAGCCAACTGCCTCTTCCTCATCACATCTTATGCTAATTAGGTGGACTACAGGACTCAAACAGGAAATTGTTTTAGATTTTTTTAATGAATGTTACAAAAAAGGGTTCACTCAGAATAGGTACATTAAGGGTTGGCATTCCCAGAAGCCCCCGGTTTTCGGTTCTCCCGCATTGTCTTTATCTGGAAGATTCTCGCTTATGACTTATGAATGAGGAACCTGGCAGCAGCTGGCCAAATAAGGTAAATATAAAATGGGAAAAGGATACTAGACAGTCTCCTAGCTTAAGAAATGCAGAAAAATAAGAACGCTCAGTGTGAGCAAGTGCCATTTTTTAACTGAACACATTTAGGGCCTGACTTAGAGTCTGGCGGACAGGCTACTCTGTCACAAATGCGATGGAGATCCTGTCCACCGTATTACAATATCCATAGGCTATTATGGGATCCTAATATGGTGGACGGGATATCCGATAGCAATTAACTCTGCAACACCACATATCGAATCTGGCAACAACTGCCTATTTCCATATCCACCACCCCAGGAAGCTGAAGCCACGTATTCCACCAGAATACCACCACCTCACTCCTGGTCAGTATGTACACTATTTCCTGTACTGAACCTCTCACCTAAAATTACTGTTGCCAGTTGTGTTTGTCTAATTAGTTCAATGGGAAAAAAACTAAGACTACAATAACCAGGATGCAATAGGTTATCACATGAAGGTCCAGAACTGCAAACAGTGTTCATAATGTCCTGCAGCGAGGTGGTCAATCTAAATTTCCAGACCGTCCAGACGGCCCTCCAACTCACCTATTCAAACTCTTTCTGAAGGCAGATAATTATTGGACCCTTCCTTGCTACTGTGGTATCTATTTAATTGTTCAATTCTTCTTGTTGATGTGATGTACTGGTTATTATGCCTATGCAGTGTACCTCCATATGTTGTTAGCCAGTTCTGTGTTTTCTGTTGTTTCGGTGAAGTGCTCCGCTATGTACGTAGGGAGGTCCACTCAACATAAATACCACAATAAACAGAATGAATATAACCCTGCTTCAAGCTCAACCATCCACATCAGCTGCCTTGATATCATTACTTCAAATCAATATCCCTCTAGACTCTTTCTCAAGTCAAGATTTCTGCATAAAACCAAATTAACAAATACAGTCCGCCAGACTAGGACATTAACCTGCTCTTCCTTACTAAGTAGAGCTAGGTGATGACCATGGTTAGTCCTGCTGGAAGCAGTGCCTGCTGTTCACATAATGCTTATGTAACACTGCACCACAAAGAAGACTACTGGTGGAGTAGACATCAGCCATTGAGCTCAGTACCTTTATAATCCACTGTAAACTTCAACACCCTAGAATGTGAAACACAGCTGATCCAATGTATTCCTATTACCGCCTTCACTTCCTTGATTATCCTTAACTACAGACCTCATCCTTACAATGCAACATTCACTGACCACTTCAAAGATGTAGGTAGTCATTCACAGTTCTGCAGAGAAGAAGCACCTCCATAAAGTGGCAGTGCTCATGACCCGCCAAATTGGGCTGCTCCCCTGCCCCTTTAGAGGTGACAGAACAGTTGCGTTTCCATCAGTGTTGTCCCAGTCAGCACTGACTGAGGAACCCCCTGGCCCGATGGTTCATTCACATCTGGTTAGCAGGGTCAAAATGGGGTCGCCCCACCGTAGGTAGGGCATGGCAACAGCCACTGTTCCTGATAGCCCCAACAGAGGTGTGGCGGTCCAGGCAAGGAAAAATGCCCCTCATGGCGGACTTATGATGGCAAACTTTCAAAAGTCCCTGACATACTTGGAGATAACTTTCTGTACATTGGGCATATTTTTTGTTTGCTTTGCAGCAACAACCTCCTCATTTTGGCAGCTCACGCAGCATTAAACAATAATGAATATAAACCAATGCCACCACTGGATGAACTTTCATCTCAAACACTCCGACAAAGCAGGCGGGGATCTCATAATAGTGATGGGAGTTCTCTGCTACGGGAATTGTTGCCACTGTCTAGCTGCAGGGCTGCCAGTTGAGGTCTTAATGATCTACTTTGTCTTTGATGTACACCAAAAACACCCTATTTTATGCATAATGGGGGACTTCGACAAAGCTTGACGGACCGTAGCTAAACGCTTGCTGTTCAGGACAGAATCACTGACTTGAGTTCAGTTGGTATACGGTCTCCAGCCAAACGAAAAGCTATAAGCGCCAAAACACCCACAACAGCAACTGGAATATGTCAACATACATGCTTGAATTAAAATGTCACTGGCAAACAACCTCACCTCAACATTTCTATCATTGTCTGACATCAGTTGATATCATCATCACACCAAAGCAAAATTCCACTCAAAGTCGTGCTGCTGCTTGGATGCCAGGGCTAGAGATTCCATGGGTTCAGCGAGAGTCATGGGTCTGCAACCTTTGCCACATTGGATCACAAAGAGCTTTACTGCAGAGCTCCCCCAACCACAACCAATGTGTGTGTGGCCCAGAAAGAGTGCCTTCCCCCATAGAAGATGTGTCGCAGGAAGCAGTTTGGCTTTAAACACTTTGGGCAGCCAAGGAAAGGGCTGGTGAAAACATATCTCCTTTTGGAGTAAGACAGTCACCTTGAATCCTATTTTCATTTTGTGTCAGGTAAATCAAGACTGGGTGAGGCAAGGCTATAGAAAGGAGCCACACCCACTCTACCTGGCAGTGTTTGAGAATACAGGAAGGAAGCAATAACTTAAACCAGTCTCAAATGAGCTTACAAACCATTCTAGAAGGTTATTGACTCTTTGCTGTGAAACTATTGGGAAAGAACACTTGCTGCATGGATTAGTAAACTTTGCAACTGTTTGAGATACCTGTGTCAAATACAGAGACAAGCACAGACTGAGAGGCCACTGTTGTTGTACGTGCAAAAACAACAAGTGATGGACGGATAACATTCACCCCCAGTCACAGATCTGGGTTTGATCCATCGTTTTTTTGCTGCCCATGCCATTCCAGTTTGGACCCAGCCATATGCAAATCAGTCTTGACCCTGTTCCCCATGGGAACAGTCCAGCCCGAACTGCTAAGCCAGGTCATCCCTGGACTGGAAACAAGCATCCTGGGACCGGTTTCGGGGTTTCACCCCTCATCAGCCAGGCTAGCTTGAATCCAGTGGCATGGGAAGCACGGGACCCACGTCTGGGCATACCCTTCCCACTTAGGGCGAAAAATGCAAAAACAACAAGTGATGGACGGAATGCTGAACATTGTCGAACATTCACCCCCAGTCACAGATCTGGGTTTAATCCATCGTTTTTTTGCTGCCCATGCCATTCCAGTTTAGACCCAGCCATATGCAAATCAGTCTTGACCCTGTTCCCCATGGGAACAGTCCAGCCCGAACTGCTAGGCCAGACGTGGGTCCCGTGCTTCCCATGCCACTGGATTCAAGCTAGCCTGGCTGATGAGGGGTGAAACCCCGAAACCGGTCCCAGGATGCTTGTTTCCGGTCCAGTGAGGACCTGGCTTGGCAGTTCGGGCTGGACTGTTCCCATGAGGAACACGGTCAAGACTGATTTGCATATGGCTGGGTCCAAACTGGGGTGGCATGGTGAGCAAAAGAACGATGGATTAAACCCAGATCTGTGACTGGGGGTGAGTGTTTGACAATGTTCAGCATTCCGTCCATCACTTGTTGTTTTTGCTTTGTCGCCCTAAGTGGGAAGGGTATGCCCAGACGTGGGTCCCGTGCTTCCCATGCCACTGGATTCAAGCTAGCCTGGCTGATGAGGGGTGAAACCCCGAAACCGGTCCCAGGATGCTTGTTTCCGGTCCAGTGAGGACCTGGCTTGGCAGTTCGGGCTGGACTGTTCCCATGAGGAACAGGGTCAAGACTGATTTGCATATGGCTGGGTCCAAACTGGGGTGGCATGGTGAGCAAAAGAACGATGGATTAAACCCAGATCTGTGACTGGGGGTGAGTGTTTGACAATGTTCAGCATTCCGTCCATCACTTGTTGTTTTTGCTTTGTCGCCCTAAGTGGGAAGGGTATGCCCAGACGTGGGTCCCGTGCTTCCCATGCCACTGGATTCAAGCTAGCCTGGCTGATGAGGGGTGAAACCCCGAAACCGGTCCCAGGATGCTTGTTTCCGGTCCAGTGAGGACCTGGCTTGGCAGTTCGGGCTGGACTGTTCCCATGAGGAACAGGGTCAAGACTGATTTGCATATGGCTGGGTCCAAACTGGGGTGGCATGTGAGCAAAAGAACGATGGATTAAACCCAGATCTGTGACTGGGGGTGAGTGTTTGACAATGTTCAGCATTCCGTCCATCACTTGTTGTTTTTGCTTTGTCGCCCTAAGTGGGAAGGGTATGCCCAGACATGGGTCCCGTGCTTCCCATGCCACTGGATTCAAGCTAGCCTGGCTGATGAGGGGTGAAACCCCGAAACCGGTCCCAGGATGCTTGTTTCCGGTCCAGTGAGGACCTGGCTTGGCAGTTCGGGCTGGACTGTTCCCATGAGGAACAGGGTCAAGACTGATTTGCATATGGCTGGGTCCAAACTGGGGTGGCATGGTGAGCAAAAGAACGATGGATTAAACCCTGATCTGTGACTGGGGGTGAGTGTTTGACAATGTTCAGCATTCCGTCCATCACTTGTTGTTTTTGCTTTGTCGCCCTAAGTGGGAAGGGTATGCCCAGACGTGGGTCCCGTGCTTCCCATGCCACTGGATTCAAGCTAGCCTGGCTGATGAGGGGTGAAACCCCGAAACCGGTCCCAGGATGCTTGTTTCCGGTCCAGTGAGGACCTGGCTTGGCAGTTCGGGCTGGACTGTTCCCATGAGGAACAGGGTCAAGACTGATTTGCATATGGCTGGGTCCAAACTGGGGTGGCATGGTGAGCAAAAGAACGATGGATTAAACCCAGATCTGTGACTGGGGGTGAGTGTTTGACAATGTTCAGCATTCCGTCCATCACTTGTTGTTTTTGCTTTGTCGCCCTAAGTGGGAAGGGTATGCCCAGACGCACCCCGAAACCGGTCCCAGGATGCTTGTTTCCGGTCCAGTGAGGACCTGGCTTGGCAGTTCGGGCTGGACTGCTCCCATGAGGAACAGGTTCAAGACTGATTTGCATATGGCTGGGTCCAAACTGGGGTGGCATGGTGAGCAAAAGAACGATGGATTAAACCCAGATCTGTGACTGGGGGTGAGTGTTTGACAATGTTCAGCATTCCGTCCATCACTTGTTGTTTTTGCTTTGTCGCCCTAAGTGGGAAGGGTATGCCCAGACGTGGGTCCCGTGCTTCCCATGCCACTGGATTCAAGCTAGCCTGGCTGATGAGGGGTGAAACCCCGAAACCGGTCCCAGGATGCTTGTTTCCGGTCCAGTGAGGACCTGGCTTGGCAGTTCGGGCTGGACTGTTCCCATGAGGAACAGGGTCAAGACTGATTTGCATATGGCTGGGTCCAAACTGGGGTGGCATGGTGAGCAAAAGAACGATGGATTAAACCCAGATCTGTGACTGGGGGTGAGTGTTTGACAATGTTCAGCATTCCGTCCATCACTTGTTGTTTTTGCTTTGTCACCCTAAGTGGGAAGGGTATGCCCAGACGTGGGTCCCGTGCTTCCCATGCCACTGGATTCAAGCTAGCCTGGCTGATGAGGGGTGAAACCCCGAAACCGGTCCCAGGATGCTTGTTTCCGGTCCAGTGAGGACCTGGCTTGGCAGTTCGGGCTGGACTGTTCCCATGAGGAACAGGGTCAAGACTGATTTGCATATGGCTGGGTCCAAACTGGGGTGGCATGGTGAGCAAAAGAACGATGGATTAAACCCAGATCTGTGACTGGGGGTGAGTGTTTGACAATGTTCAGCATTCCGTCCATCACTTGTTGTTTTTGCTTTGTCGCCCTTGTTGTTTTTGCTTTGTCGCCCTAAGTGGGAAGGGTATGCCCAGACGTGGGTCCCGTGCTTCCCATGGCACTGGATTCAAGCTAGCCTGGCTGATGAGGGGTGAAACCCCGAAACCGGTCCCAGGATACTTGTTTCCGGTCCAGTGAGGACCTGGCTTGGCAGTTCGGGCTGGACTGTTCCCATGAGGAACAGGGTCAAGACTGATTTGCATATGGCTGGGTCCAAACTGGGGTGGCATGGTGAGCAAAAGAACGATGGATTAAACCCAGATCTGTGACTGGGGGTGAGTGTTTGACAATGTTCAGCATTCCGTCCATCACTTGTTGTTTTTGCTTTGTCGCCCTAAGTGGGAAGGGTATGCCCAGACGTGGGTCCCGTGCTTCCCATGCCACTGGATTCAAGCTAGCCTGGCTGATGAGGGGTGAAACCCCGAAACCGGTCCCAGGATGCTTGTTTCCGGTCCAGTGAGGACCTGGCTTGGCAGTTCGGGCTGGACTGTTCCCATGAGGAACAGGGCCAAGACTGATTTGCATATGGCTGGGTCCAAACTGGGGTGGCATGGTGAGCAAAAGAACGATGGATTAAACCCAGATCTGTGACTGGGGGTGAGTGTTTGACAATGTTCAGCATTCCGTCCATCACTTGTTGTTTTTACTGTTGTTGTACGACCTAATTTTGGTATATATAGAGAGAGAGATTCAATAAGTCATATCTTGAAACTATTTAAGAAAAAAACTTTGACAAGCAAAATTGATGACTGAGAGGAGAGTGAGAGTCACTGGAGGTTAACATTAAAGACCAAGGTTCAGAAAAAACATTAATTTGGGGAAATCTGCAGCAAGAGAGCCCATGTTCAAGAATCCACAGTGAGGTTCACTGCAAATGCTTAGCAGGAATTTATTTCTTCAAAGAGGTGGTAGTGTTTATTATAATAGTATAGAAAGGACACCACTTTGTATGGTATATGATGGTTGACTGCTAAATTCAGAGACATAATTCTTATATGTGATTTTACCAGACCAGCAGGGTGATCTCAATCCTTGCAGTCCTGGGTATTCTCCCACCTCCTTAAACTAAGTACTGGAAAGGAGCAGAGGACTCAATCTCCTTTGCAAGCCAACCCAATCTTTTACTGTCAGTAGGAAGAACATTTGGGCCCTCATTACGACCCTGGCGGTCTTAAGGTCGCCAGGGTCGCGGTGACGGTTGTACCAGCGCCAATGTGGCGGTCCGACCGCCACATTACGACCGCAGCAGTAGCACGGCGATTGGACCACCAGCACAGACAGTTTTCCTCCACAGGAGGGTCGGGCAGTGCTGGCAGTCCTAATCCACCAGGGCAGCCTTGCAAGCAGAGCCGCCCTGGGGATTACAACCCCCCTTTCCACCAGCGGTTACATGGCGATAACCCCGCATGTAAAGTCTGGCGGAGACGGATGCAGGGTGCCCCATGGAGGCCCATGATCTTGGCTTGGGCAGTGCAGGGGCCCCCCTGGCCAGCCCTGTCGCAAAGTTCACTGTCTGCTTTGCAGACAGTTAATTTGTTCGACGGGTGCTGGTGCACCTACTCACTCCATACAATGTACTCTTCTCCAGACTTCCATGCCCTAAAGATTTCACCAGCTTTGTGGCACTTCAGGACCTCCGGAGAATCGCTGTCTAGAATATAGGCGCCTTGAGCTATTATCAACCACTCATTGGAGGCTAGGCCATTCACAAAGAACTAAATCAATTCTATATAAAACTTATTCTAATAAAAACGGGTGCCCATCCAATGCTTTCATTTAACTATCACCCAACCTGTAGTGGACATTTCATTTCCTAAGCAAATTGACTAAATTTGTAACATACACACAGTTACCAGCTTACATAGAAGAAAATAGAATTCTCTCTGATAATTAAACAGGATTCATCCAACACAGGACTACAGAGTCTGAACTTTTTGCAACATAGGACAACTTCAATACCACACTGGACTCTAATGGAGTAACTAAGCATTTATGTGTAATCATGTATATGAACATCTCCCTGATTCCTCAAATGAATCAAGTCACAATGGGAGCATTTTCTTGATGAGATCTCTATAATGAATATTTCCTAACTTAGGAGGATTCCACCAGAAGGTAGATGTCATCTGCCTAGCTCTCTTCAGACTAGAATAGAAACCTCCTTTCTGACCAAGAAATTCAGAAACTAAAGAGAATCCAGAATGCAGCTGCGAGAAAAATCCCGAATATCAACAGCTGGCTGCGCATCTGTTCTGCATTTCAGCCTCTCCATTAGCTGCCAGTAGCCTGATGTATCCTTTTTACAAGCCGTACGCATCAGTGACAGCAGCAAAGCACGCTTTCCTCTCAAGCACAGAACAGGTACAGCTTCTGCAGCAGCAGGCCCAGGTCACGCTTACCTGAAAGCGAAGCAGCAGCAATGAAAGAATCTCACCTACTGTGCTAGTTCAGCACGGATGTCAACAGTACATCTCACTGCAAGCTCCACTCTCAAACAGAACGGGTACATTATATCAGCAAGCGAGGGCTGTTCAGGAAAAATATGCAGCGCAGCTGACCGTCAGACCGACCAGCCGGTGCATGATTAGGCTATTTTCTGTTTTTATTGTTATGGTTCGGCCATGAATGGCCTTCTGTACCACTCGCTGGGATGTGGAATGGGCCACGTGCCTCTGTGTCACGCAAGTAGGTGTAAGCTTGCAGTTTAAAGTACCACTCAGGCGGGACACTTGATGTGCCCGCAATATTGTTTTAAGAGTCAGTTGACTGCGTGGAGGCCACAACTAATGTGGCGATCTGTTTCTTACGAACCAGAAGGTTAGTGCCTCTCCATGCCCAACTGCCGTAAAAAACAAGCAAAAACAGAAGGAGCCTGCGTACGCCTTTTCAGTGGCTCGTGTCCTGGTCCCCACTGATAAAATGCCCTGACCTTGCTGCAGAGGGACAGGTCCGTACAGTGCACTCTGCCAGAGACCACCAAGCCAACAACTGAACAGGTGCGTCGTGAACCCCCGTTTTAGCAGCTACAGCAGGGATGGGGTTGTTTGTGGGCCTCTTCTGGCTGAGCTTTAAAGGAATAGATCGTCAGCTGAAGAGCAAGCAGGAGCAAGGAGAAATGCAGGATTGGTAAATAGAAAAGAGACAGAAAGGAGGGTGGAAGGAAAGATGGGTGCGAGGGTGGAAGAATGAGTGGGTGCATAAATGAGTGGGTAGATGGATGATTGTGTGAAGGGATGAGTGAATAGTAGGTGGATGGAGAGGAAAGGATGTTAGAAAAAAAGGATGGATAGATGTAAGGATGGGTGAAAATATGGCAAAGTAATGGGTGGGTGAGTGGGTGAAAGGATGAGTGAGTGGATTACAAAGTGGATGGATAAGTGACTGGATGGTAGAGTGGGTGTATCATTGAATTGATGGAGGATGGGTGGATGGCAGAACAGATGGATGGATGGCAGAGTGAGTGAAAGGGTGGATGTCTTAGTGGGTGGACAGATGATAGATGGAGGGATGATAGATGGAGGGATGGATGGATGGAGGAGGGAATATCGAATGATGGACAGAATAAATGCATGACAGAAGGTAAAGGCGAAATAGTGGACACTACTGGGTGGATGGAAGGGGAAAAGGATAAATGGTTAGATGCTTGGCTGGAAGAGACAAGGGAGCTCTTCTAGTAAGGATTGGGCTCGCTTGCGCCGTCGCTAGCTTGGAGCCATCAGAGCTCGGTTTTCTCACAGTCTGGTGCACAGGACCACTTGGAGCACCGCACCAGTGACAACCAAAAGTTGGTAAAATCTGCTATAACAAAAAAAAAAAACTTCCAAAACTCACACAGCAATGCGGATTGGCCACAAATGTGCCTGAGGTGGAAACAAGAGATGCAAGTGAAAGGGTGCAGTTTAGGACCAGTCTTGTGTGTTTTTCACGAGGGGACATAAGTAGAAGCTGCATTGCAGGTGTGAAGGTCCTCACAAGCTGAATTTGTTTGCCATCCCTAAAAGACTAAAACAGCTCTAAAGAATCCCTTTAATGGCCACAGGCCGCAACAAATAGGTATCCAGAGTCCACATAACACCCATTCCTCCCAACAGCCTCCTGACAGCTGCTCCCCGCTCTGGTGGAGAAAGGCCACTAGTGCGTAACCGTAAAGGGAAGCACTTACAGTCAGGCGATCCCCCTTAGCTCTCCATCTGTTAGACGTGGAACGAGTTTGACTCGTTGGCCGAGACAGCTCTGTGAAAGGGCAACGCCGGCTGGCCAACATGCAACACGTAGGCTGCTTCATCCCAAGAGACACGTGCTTTTTTAGCTTCTATGTGGGAAGTGAAACACTGAAAAATTGTTTGGTTGATGAGCGGGTCGAGGAAGCTCGACACTGCAAGCTTTTTCTCTCCCCCATACTTTCTTCCCACCTCTTTTATCATCCTACACTGTTCCTTGTTTCTTCACTTGGTCTAATCCCCTGTTCACCCTCCTGACTTCGGGCTCCCTCTCCCTTCCTCAGTCCAGGTGTCGGGGATCTAAGCCCCACTTCCTTCATCTCAGGATAACAGTGCAGCGATGCTGCGTGGGTTTGACCTGAAGGTGACATCCAGTGAAGGGAAAGCAGTTCTCTCTGCGGGTGGTGCATCTCTTACAATCGTCGATAGGCTCCCTAGTGTGATTGCCTGATGAAATCTCCTCTGGTTTTGAGACGTTTTGTGACAACATTAACCGAATGGCCCCTTAAAGTGTTTACACATTTTGCCAACGCTCTTGTGAGCCGCAGGTATTATTCCAGGTTCCCCGAGAGCGTTGCATGTTGACAAGCACTTGACTGCTTTTTCTGTTAAAAACCTTGGACTTCCCCAGCGGTGTGAATCGTGTGCTCATCTCTAAGTGAGGTCAGTGATCCCGCACACAAGTTCCTCATAGGTGCAGCTCTGTTTCCTCACATAAAGGGCTATAAAAGAGGAGGTTTATCTGGTTTTCCACACAGCCAAGGTGGTACTGTTGACAGACATGGTCTGGCATTGCTTTCCTTGTCTACCTATGACGGCTCTTTCGATCATTTGTCTTTGATCACGGACGCAGCTCCAGGACATCAATGACCTGTTTCTGGGCTCTTCGCTGTAATCATTGTGCTTTTTGTTTTTTCCCGACTGTATCTATGTTTCTTTAGTGTTTTACTAGCCGACAAGAAGTGTGTGATTTGGTTTTCTACCGTGGACTGGTTTGGAGTGGACTGGATTGGAGTGATAGTGCTGGGGTGGGATAGATTGGATTGGGGTGGAGTGGGCTGGATTTGAGTGGGATGGTTTATAGTGCAGTAAATTGGAGTGAGGTGGAATGGCGTGGATCAGATTGCATTAGAGTATATTGGATGGGACTGTAGTGGGGTGGATTGGATTAAAGTGGGGTGGATTGGATGGTAGTGGGGTGGATTGGGCTGGAGTGGGGTGGGGTGGACTGGAATGGAGTGGACTGGAATTTGGGGTCAGATGTAGCAAAGATTTTTACCCATTCTGTGTCTATGGGAAATAGTGTTCGTACATATGGCCCTTGGTGTTTTAGAGTGAGGTGGATTGGACTAGGATGGATTGACTTGGGTGAGGTGGATCAGATTAGGTGGAGTGAATTGGATTGTTGTAGAGTGGGGTGCACTGGAGTAGAGTGCATGGACTGGCATTGAGTGGGGGTGAATTGGACAGGAGTGGAATGGGGTGGATTAGAGTGGGTGGTTTGGATTGGAGTAGGCTGGACAGAAATGGAGTGAGGTGGATTGGGCTGGGGTGGACTGGAGTGGGTGGGGTGACTGGGGTGAGGTGGATTAGATGAACTGGATTGGAGTGGGGTGGATTGGATTGGGGTGGGATGGATTGGATTGAGGTGGATTGGATTGGGGCTGGGTGGATTGGAGTGGGGTGGGTTGCTAGGTGGGTGGAATGAGTTGGAGTGGGATGATTAGATTGAGTGGGGTGTAGTAAATGGGGTGGATTGGCCTGGAGTTGGGTGGGTTGGGTGGACTGCAGTGGGTATACTGGAGTGGCTGTACTGCGGTGAGGTGGATTACAGTGGAGAGGGAAGCACTGGAGTGGAGTGGAGTGGAGTGGGGTGGACTGGACTGGAGTGGGGTGCATTAAGGTGGACTGAATTGGAGTGGGATAGATTATATTGGAATGGGGTAGAGTGGATTTGAATGGATGGATTGTAGTATAATGGATGGGATTGAAGTGGGTGGACTAAAGTGCAGTGGATTGGATTGGAGCAGTTTGGATTGGAGTTGGGTGCGGTGGATTAGATTGGTGTGTGGTGGATTGGAGTGTGTTGGATTGGACTGGAGTGTGGTGGAGTGAGGTGGATTGGATTTGTGTGGGGTATGTTGGATTGGTGGGGATTGGAGTGGGGTGGCTTGGGGCGGGGTGCGCAGTTTTGGATTGGAGTTGGGTGGATTGGATTGGTGTAGGGAGGATTGGGTTCTGGTGAATTGGACCACAGTAGGGTGGACTGGATTGGATTGGGGTGGATTAATGTGGGGTGGGGTTATTGGGATGGATTGGATTGAGTGGGGTGGATTGGATGGGGCTAATTGGAATGGGGATGATTGGACTGGGGTGGATTGTGGGCTGGACTTGAGTGGGGTGAATTGGATTGGTGTGGGGGTGGACTGGGGTGGAGTGGATTGATGTGGGGTGTGGGTGGACCGGAGTGGGACAGATTAGACTGGAGTAGGGTGGATTGGTGTGTACTGTATGATTATATGTTAAAGCATAATTTAGGAAATTACACAGAAGAGAGACACAATGTTGCTTTGCAATATTTAGAACAAGATAATCGTCATCTTTTGACAACAGCTAGCGCCCACGAGAAAAAAAAAAACAAAACATGAGTTTAAAGTGAGAAAAGAAGACTTGGTAAAATAAAAGAATAAATGTAACTATAGAAAATAAAACTTTGTAATTATGTTTGTCCTGCTAGGCTCGTTTTTCCCAGTCACACACTTTCTGTTTTCAGGGCTCTAGAAGTCAAAAGAAGTACCTAGGTCACAGCAGGAGCAGTGGACAGGCACTCATTAAGTTGAATCAATCTGTGCTTGGTCCTTACTCCACAGAAAGCAATGGAAATGATGCAAGGCCTTTAGTGACCAATTATGAGGCTGTAAAGAAGAGAGCCATGTAAACCAACAAATGGTAAGCAATAGGTGGGCTCCAAGCCCTTTTTGTTAACAATAGTGTCTTGCAAGCGAGACACATGTGCTAGCGCATGCACTCAAAAGATCAACCCTAAAAAAGTGAAGCCGGGCTGAGGGTGAGCCTCCCTACACAACATACAAGGGTGAGGTTGGGGCGCATAAGCTGACAGCAGCTTTCAGCTTCCTTTGATGGACTGGGACTTACTTTTCCCTGAAAAGAGAAGAGTTCAGGGAAAGAAGGGCTCATTGTGATAAAAAGTTGGGAAAAAGAAGGAAAGGGTGGACGGAGTAAACATTCCACTCGGAAACAGTAACTGGCATTGGTGACTTTCCTGAGATGAGAAGTCCTACACCTAGATAAGAGGGATTAGGAAAGTTTCATTTCACTGGGGTACAGTGCCTAACTCCTGCTCTAAATCATCTAATTATTAGTAAAAACATGGAGGCAGAGGCAATGTGCCAACTCTACATGAAAAGCGTGATATATCAGGGGAGAAGGGCTTACACAACAACAGACATTGTAAATAAAACCTTATCATCATCCTGCTATGTATGGGTCAAACTGAAACTATCATCCTACTTGACCTAGCAGCAACTTATCAAACAATGGACTACTAAATGGTCTTCCTTCTATTAAATATTTACATAAAGCCACTGTCCTAAGTTGTCAGCCAATACCAGCTACAATTGTAAATGTAGACATACTATATTCTCTTTTGTCTTTGAGCCAGGCTATTGTAGGAGAGATCTAAGCCACTAAAACTTGCTAGAACCTTTTATTAAATGCACTGATCTTCGTGTTTAAGATTAATCTTTTTCACCACACAAACAAACTGCAGGTACTAAGTTGTGCGGATATTTACAATGTGATCAATTTACTTTTTAAAGGGCAGAATTTCATGACCAAATACTAATGAAATGTTACTTGTAATTTTACTTTTCCATCAGTTGGGCTCTCTCTGATTTCGTGAAAGGTAGAATATGCCCACACTTTTTAAAGATAAATATTTTAAAATGTGAAAATAATATACTAAAGAAAGCATGCCTCAAGCAGATATTTTCTGTTTTATATTTTTGCAAAAACATCCATCGATCAGCCAAACCAGCCATAATAAAGTATACATAGCGGAAAAACACCAACCAAGCAATGTCTGTATAAAAGAAAAAGAAAGCAGGAATGGGAGGGGAATAGCTCTTATCCCTGATACCACCAGAGAAAAGAACAGTCTGGCCTGTTTGTGCTGAATCTATTTGCTGATCACTTTGAGGATCAGTGAAACTAGAGAAAGGTGTGTAGTTGCCTTTGTTGTGCATTTGGATAAAGGCTGTGGGAACATCATGGTATCATTTTTTGGTGCTTTATTTGATTTCGTGGTGAATAGATCACTTTCTGAAAAAAATCCTCACCTTCAGAAGAATTCAGAGAGTGCAATGTTTGTGTTGCTCTAGTCAGTATCTGCTGAGTTCATGCATTCTATCTGAGTTACTAGAAGGTAAACTGCCCTTTTGAAGATGTTCTTCACTGGCAGTCAGTGCCATATCATCAGTGCTTCCTCTGACGGAACTTTAAACCTCTCACTTCTTTAATGTTTAGCTAATACATAGTGATGGTGCTATCCATTTGAATAAGAATCACATAATGTGATCACTTGCAGAAATTATAAGCGGGCTACATAGACTGCTCTCAGTACATCTAGTGTTATTTTATGGATGTTCCTGCATGATCCCTTCCCTTACAACCCCAGATTGTTCATATGTGCTCCCCATCCCTTAACTGAGAAGTCATTTGCCTCGGTCTGTCCTATAGATGAGAGCTGCAATGTGACTTCTTTCAACACATTCTTCTGACAAAAAAAATGAAGACTGGGTTGCAAGGAGATTTTGCCCTCCTAAACCAATGGCTTCTAGTTCCACTGGCCTTCCAGACATGTTTAGAGAGATCTCATGTACAGTAAGGAATTTGGCACAAAGAAGATGTACAGCAACACCGTGGCAAGAAGTTAGAAGAACTAATTATTAGAAGACGAGTAATCTGAAAACTGTGACAATGTCTCTCGATAGATAGCAGCCTATCCCTTGAATGGGAACTCTTGCTTTCCTTGATTCTGGTGCTGCTCCAAATTATTAAATGTCCTGTATTGAAGTGAGGGATGATTAGTCCACATTGATGTTATAAACACTAGATACAGTTCTTTTCTTACCCTTCAGTATTGTCGAAACCTCAGCAGAGAGTCTGTTTCAGAAACCAGCCGTCCAGCTAACAGTACATGAAAATCCACTTATGACGAAGAACGGCTGCTACCACTGCCACACACTTAAAGTGTGCTAGAGTGGCTGATTTCAAGCCAGAAAGTTGGACCTCGTACTCCTAGTGATTCTTCACAATTCAGACCTCAAGACATCTCTATGTTTTAAACACACTGGGGTAGGGAGTATGTGTTTAAGCCTATGCAGAACACCAATGATGTTTATGAGGAAATATCAGATGAAGCACCAACGTTAAGAATTTGACCAGGTTGACCCACCTGTTTTCTATTTTTAAAATGCAGAGCTGGGCATAATTCTTGTTTAGGCCTTCTTTGTTGATTAGGGAGTACAAGTAATGCATGCGCGTTTTACCCCGGAGTTTTGTATCAGACTCAAATGCATTTCCTTTATTAGTTTGTTTGCTTCCTGTAATAGCTGGTAAGGAACAGAAGGATCAATATATCACAAAACCTCACACTCTACATGTATTCCTTCTACATATAAAAATCATTCAACAATGACCTTGGACCCAGTAATATGGAAGTGATGCACATGTGTACCCTAAAGATTGGGAATCGAGGAGTTTTGGACTTTTCTTGTTTTCGTAATATGTGTGTGTGAGGTGTAACTTTTAGATACTGGTGCTGGGGATTAGGTTATGGGGTTTGCGACAGTGAAACACTTAGAAAAAAATAGAAAATATGTATTATTCATATTGAGGTTTTTAATACAATTGTGCAACTACATGTGGTATGAGAAATAAACAGATGTTATTTTGATACACTTAGAGTTATATGCCATGGATCATAGCTGAATGAGTTTTCTCTTCGAAGGAATACAGTTTGAGTGGGAGGTTTTGTGATATACTGATAATGTAATTACTGTATCCTTTGAACTCGATATTGGGAAAATTCCTCCTTTTCTCCATGCTTGTGCCATAAGCATTTTAGCCTTTCCTTTCGTCTTCATAATTTTATTTGGGTGCTATCCAAAATGGGTACAGTTAGTGAGGGGAAGGTCTGGTATATTTTTGCTGCGCTTGTCGAAGAAGTCAGTCCCAATCCAGTGCCGTCTTTGCTACACACAAAACGTACCAGCATCTGCTACTTGCTAAACAATCAAACCAATTTTCTACGCAAGAGGTGACCTAATTGTTTGCCACAACGGTTACCAAGATTCCCAGATGACTAAAGAAGGAAAGCAGTGCATATCAGAATGGCCGAAAGCAAGGGACGTCTGTAATAGACCAAAGATGGATAAAAGTAATTGTTGTATTGAGTCTCAGGCAAAGGCATTATATTGACATGGCCAGACTCAGGAATTAAGCTCCCCTTCGTCACAGGTGTGCAAAATAACACATTCCTTGAAGATACTGATCCCAAAACCTGAACTTAACAACCCCATGTTATTGGACTCGCTATAGATCATCTGTAGTAGCACTGAAAAAAAACCTCACGCACCAGTAAAACATTGCTTATTGGTTAAGTTATTAAAACTGGCATTTCATGTGCTGGAAGACGTGAAAGAATAGCGCTATTTCTTTTGCTCGAAGGTCAAACAGATACTCAAACACCGATTCACCGACTGAACACCAGATTTTGTATTAGAAGAGTTAAGATGTGGTTTTCTCATCACATGCACCAGTACTTCAATTATAAAGATGCTCACAACTAAACATGGCCCTGAAGTTGCTACAGCTGATTGCAACCGTGTCTTGCTGTGAGAACTCAATAGCATCCCTACTGTGATGTCAGTCTATTATAAACCTTGCTGATGAGGAGCCGCCAGAAAAGGTCCAAAGCAACAACAGAGGCATGCTGAAACTAGAGTGTTGTAGTTTTCCATCTATAATGGTTATGTTCCTTTAGGAGAGTGGTGTCATCTTTAGGTCTCGGGATTCCAGGGGTGACAGTTGTGGGAGACTGGAGTGGGGGCGAGCTGAAGAGAGTACTGCCTTGAGATGAATGCTAATAAAGGACTTCAAAAATCAAGAGAGAGGTACTTGGTGTCACAGAGCATTAGATATGGGGAGGCTAGGACCTGAAGTGTTGTTAGTGTAAATGCAGACAATTATTATGTGACTTTTTAGGTTTATTCCCAACCCACACGTGTAGGCGGGTTATTTTGTTTTAAGTTTTGGCACAAACATAAGAACTAATATCTACTAGCTGTGAAGAGAACTGAATGTCTAAAAGAACTAGATGACTGAAGCTCACATCCCACCAGTATGCAGTAGGTTTCTACAAATCGTCCATCTGGCTCAGCAAAGGGAATTGCATTAGGTTGGGATTCAAAACTGGAAATTGAAATGGGAAACTGAAGACCTCAAATGTAGGACCACTTGGAAACTTTTAGAAACTTTTGTGTGCGCAATACAAACATCCTGGCTTCTTAGACCTAGAGAAATTTAGTTGGGTCTTAACGTGTGCTAGTGTTAGTAGCAGCAAGAGTTTTCTGTGCTTCAATCTTGAGATCCCTGTATTCCTTACCCAAGGGCTAAGAGAGCTAATTTCACACAGAGGCAGCATGGGCAAAGAAGCATCATCTGTCAAGAGAACCATTTGGACAAAGACATAAGAAGTATTTGTAAATCCAATAATTTTCACTTTTGTTCTTAAGCATTGACAACAGTAAAACGAAATGCCTGCTGAAGTGCAAAGCAAGTCAAAACAAAAGATTTAAAAAAAAGATTGCTTTGTGAATACAATGAAGGGGTGAGATACTGGATGAAATGTGTGATGACAGATAATATAATGGCGGCAGAAGGATAAGCACAAAAGAGCCAATAGAAAGAAGGTGAAATATACACAAACGTGATGGATGGAAAGCTTGCATTAATCTCCGCCACTATTAATTAATCTGGCTGCATCCCAGTCCATTGTTATGTTTTTGGAATATCCAAAACAACTCCGTTTAGATCAGTGCTTAATTTGTGCTTGTTGTTTCCAGTGCGGAGCATCATAAATATTTTTGAGGGCCAGCACTTATTTTTCTGCCTCAAGCATTTACTGCGAGCAAAAGCCACATATGGGAAAGATGGAGGAAGAGAAAATATAAAAAGTGTCACAATGGGAGAAGGCAGAAAGCTGCAAAGTGCGCTGAAGGGGCAGGGAGTGGCTGTAAATGGATTGAAGAGTCTTGAGATGGCTTCAGGATTACTCTTCCTCAGTATTCTGTGTTTGCATATTTAATTGCAGCAGCCGCGTGTTCAAGAGGAGGGATTTGGGCACTGGCACTTTATTTACAAACTAGGCACTGATTTAGACCCAGCAATAGGCAAATCAGTCCTCACCTTACTTCATGTGGAACAACTTAGCCCAAACTGCCAGGTCAGATCCTCTCTAAACCAGAACACAAGCAACCAATGAGTTGCAGCTGACACACTAAGGGCAAAGGATATGCCCTAACGTGGGTCTCATGCTCATAGTGCCATAGCACTCAGCCTACACACTACTGATGACACCCAAGCAGGGAGTTGCAGGTGGTCCTTTCCAGGGGGTTACCGGGCTGGGCGCTTTTTATTGTAGCAGGGTCAAGACTATATACTCCTGTGGGCAGATCCAAGATGTGATTGACAATGTTCCAAGCCAGGGGCTGAAGTTTCCTGAGCCAAAGAAGCAAACGGTTGAAGGAGCTGCAACATTTTCTCTATAAATGGCACAAGCGCCAGCACATAACAAACCTAAAGTGGAGTGTTATGGCAGGGGATCGAAGCCAGGCTGGTGTGTGGTAAATGTGGCTACTCATATATTTATGATTATCTAATCCTCTGCAATGAAGAGCCTTACGAACGGGGCCAAACCAGCAATTCTCCCACACCGGGATTTCCCCTGGGGGCTGCAGGTTCAGGGTCTGTGTTTAGAGCGGGAGGGGCAGCTATGACCCAACTATGTCCCCAGGGCCCTATTCTAGTCAAGGCCTACTGCAGTGGTGCTGGTTTGAACATTTTTACGGGGGCTGGTTTTTGTTTCCAGTCCGCCTTGCTTGAGAAAGATTTGAAGCTCAAAGTGAAATGGTTGCTGGAGTTTTTCCATTCTATTGGCTTGCAGTTAAGTCGAAAAACTACCTTGCTGCCCCTTACAGACGGGAGCAGTACCTCAGCTCCCTCCACATGCAGTCTCCTCTTGTTGCACCCAGACTGTACCCATTGGGCTGCTGTTCAGCACCACAACTGAGTGACATTTTCTGACCTGTCGGCCACAACCCAACGCAACGAAGCTAGCCTCTCACGTGGCCACTCCCATTTCAAATGAAGCACTATACTATTTATATGAGTTTGGAAGTATGTGGGTGCATCTTTGTTAATCACATGATTCGCAAAGCGTACCCCATCCCAAATTTTATTTGGGGACATAAATGTTTCAGACTGTTTACGCATCACAAATCAATAACTGTCACTTAATTGGCTTCATAAATCACGCCCCTTTGGCTAGTCGAGTCATCATCCACCAGGCCATAAATCAAGTAGACAGGTATATTGCTGGCTTCTCATAAAGTCATAAGTCATGCCGTAAAGCTTTTTGACGGTTAGTGATGTCAATGGAGTCTCAGAGCTGGAGTACTTTCGGTGAGGGGGATAACCCACAATTTCTTTTAGGTTTAAGTCGTACCTTTGCCTACTCGGTGTGGTCCGCCGCCTGGTGGACATGGGCTGCTCCTGCCGTTTTCTGTGTACCACCCATCTCTGATCCCCTTACTCTGCTGTAAGCCATCCCAAGGTGAGTAGCGTGGTCTGCGTGGCCTTTCACACCCTCCTTAAGCTCCTCTCATTTATCTCCATTACCGCCGACCTCCGTTTGCTGCAACAGTTCTGCGGTTAGGTGTGGGTGGGTTTTCTTAATGTCGCACCCGTCTCGATAGAAAGCGCGGGACCGCGGTGTGTGACGCTTAAATGTGTTTAATTTGTCCTAGGGGTAATTTTGACTTCCGCTCCGCCCTCCTATTGCCTGCAGGATTTGCACTATTTCATCTGGTTTGGAGCAGTTTCCCTCTTCGTCCTCTTCCCTCCGCCTCTTGGGGGTGGGGTGCCATTTCCTGCCTTTTGTCGTCCCTTTCGGGGCTGTCCACATTACCGGGCCTCTTATGACCCCTTTGGGTGTGGGCCTCTCAGTGCTTAATTTGTGAATAAAAACGTGCCGGTGCCCAAAGCTCTCCTGTGAAACACGCAGCTGCTACAATTAAATGTGCAAGACACAGACCATCAAGGCAGCCTAATCCTAAAGCCTTCTCGGGCCTCTTTAATCCGTTCACAGCCACTCCCTGCCTCTTCAGCTCACTCTTGCAGCCTTCTGCTCTCTCCCTGTGTACGCTTTTTCGTTTTTCTCTTCCTCCACCTTTCTCTTATGTCTTTTGCTCGAAGTAAATGCCTGATGCAGAAAACTAAGCGCCGGCCCTCAAAAATAAGTGCCAGTGTCCAGCACCGGAAACAATTTAGGCACTGCGGGCCTCTGTTCTTCTGCTTCCACAAGGTGTCCCGCTTGTGAAGAGTGGAACACTGCGACAGGAAAACAGCCATGAACGAGAGGGTATGACAGAGGATGGAACAGGGGAACAGCCTCTGGGGTGGAACTATGGGACCTTGTGTAGCGGTGGGGTAGTGGGAAACTGAATATCCATGGAAGTCAGGGAGCTTGTCAGAATGGGAGCAGTGCATAATTTGTGCTTGTTGGTTCCGGTGCTGAGCACCGGCATTTATTTGTGAGGGCCGGAGTTTATTCTTTTGCCTCAGGCATTTGGCGCGAGCAAAAGACACATATGGGAAAGAGGGGGGAAGGGAAAAACGAAAAAAAGTCACAAAGGGAGAAAGTAGAAAGCTGCTAGTGTGAGTTGAGGGCGCTGTGACTGGCAGTAAATGGATTGAAGAGGCTCGAGATGGCTTCAGGATTACGCCACCTCAATATTCCGTGTTCCCACATTTAATTGCAGGAGCCGCGTGTTTAACAGGAGGGCTTTCGACACGTTTTTATTTACAAATTAAGCACTGAGTGGGAGTATTGTGGCCTGGGCTGATGCGAGAGACAGGGCAGGGGGATTTGTCAGCAGTGAGGGCTCTGAAGGGGGACATACTTTGTAACAAAATTAATATTGCCCAAGGGAAAGTCTGAGTCAGATGATGCACATAGGAGCCTGCAAGAGGCCAAGTTACTTGATTTTTGGAAAGTCAACCGAAGATATCACTCTCCCACATTTTCTTTGACTGCCAGGGGATACTAAGTGTTCAAAAGCGTTTGCAAGCGCTCTGGGGGACCAGCTTTTCTCATGTACGTGTAAAGGTTAAAAAAATGAAAACTTGCACTCTGCAAAGCATCTTTGAAGAGCGTCACATTCGCCTTGTACCGTTATTGATTTAAGTGACCGTTTTAACTTATTCATGCCAAGGACGAAGCGACCGAATGGCTAATAAAAATTCGTGAAAAATGACATGTCCATTGTCTTGCACTAATTTGATTTGCAGGACATTTCCTAGAGGCCCAAACGATTTTTACACGGATTACGTTAAATATAGACTTCTGCATTTTTAACGTTTTAAGTAATATTAAGAGTTCGGTGTTCCTGGATACCTTTCTTCGTGGTGGCGTGTTTTGGCGTTAAAAGGTCTGGAGAGGGAAGGTACAGAGTGGTGTGGTATACATGACAGGCTTGAACACACCTGCAGCCCTCAGGTAAGCAAAGCACGAACAGCCAGAGGCGCTTTGGTGCTTCGTGGGCAGCATGAGGCGGTGAACAGATTCTACAGTTCAATGCAGCGCTTTGAATGAGCAGGCACTGTCAAATACTGAGTTCCTTCACATCTTTAATTTGATAAGGAGATTACCTGCACTTGCTAGCCCTGCTAAAGTGCATTTATTGCCAGAGTACCTGCACTCGTCGTGAGCAAACAGGTTCCCTAAACAGTGAGTACCTGCACTTTTATATTTCCATTTAAAGCATTGGTACAATGCTATATGTTCGCATCTTGTTCTGCAGTATAAGAGTAAAATTCCGGGCAAACCCAAATCAACGTTCCCCTTCCCCATCCAAGGGCTGTAAAGTGAGTACCTTAAATTGTGTTAGACACTTGTCATTTACTCGCGTTAGAAAGGGCACAAGAAAGGTGGAAAGTACTGACTAACAACATGTTGTATACGTGTACAAACACACCCCTAAATCCCAATTGCCCCTCCCACGCAAACCCACCCACGTGCTCATTTATTTCAATTCAGACACGCCTCGCCCCTCACGGACGCTTCTAAAACATCCCTTTGTTACCGTAGCCCTCGGTTCACGGGACAGTGTAAGCTGAAATGGGCGCGGAAGGACAGCGATCCTCTTGAAGTAAATCTAAGGGAACTTTGGGCACGATGTGCCCTGCTAGTGTGATTCCAAAGAAGTCAGGGTCATTTAGTTGGGTGGGAAGGTGATGATGCTTCCACAGAGGGTGGTCGCTAAAAGGCACGTGTGCATTCCTTTTCCTCCAACCCCACAAATCCCCGTAAATCTGTGGCCGCCCTCTGTTGCTTCGTAACAACCCGCAGAGCCTTAGAGTCACCACAACAGAGCAGGCCTCTGTCCTCCACCCCCCGGCCCCGGACTCGCCTTGATTTTGACGCCTGCTTGCTATCCTCCGTACCGCCTGCCCTGCCAGTGGTGTGGGTCGGTGCCTTCTGCATGTGGTATCGGGTAACTCCAAGACTCCGGGGAAGAAAAGCCAACTGACGGGGCTCCACTTTCGGGCCTCTCTCGCGCAGGCAGCCGCACTCTGACGGCCCCCGGTTCTCTCCCTCTCTGCCCGAGCTCTCTCGCCTGCTCTCCGGCTGGGCTGCGCGGCTTCCACCCACACATGCAGCGTAATCGCGGCGCTGGCTGGCAGCTTGTGTAGGAGGACCGGTGTGGGAGGAACGGAGCTTACTCCGAGGACAGCGAGGGGAGTTGTAATCTCCGGACCGAGGCAGACCCGTGGGAGGGAGAGAGAGCGAAGCAGAGCGTGTGGGAAGAGACGCGCAGTCACACTAACTCAGAAACGCAATCAAAGTCAGAAACTTTGTTTTATAATATATATATATATATATATATATATATATATATATATATATATATATATATATACTATAACCTATGCCCGAAACCGGAATTGCGAAATCTCTGCTGCTCATGACAGCGAATAACGCAATGCCTACTCTGGTTCAGTTGTCGGCGGAGAAACCGGATAAGGGATTTGGATCCCCAATATGGTTAGCGTGTGTCTGTCGGATAAATTGTTTCATTTACTTGAGCACCAGTCCTCTCAAGTACACATCAACAATCTTAGTAACACATGATGTACTGAAATGATTAAGCCCCCTCCTGCAGATTAATGCGATGTCCAGGCACAGAGGCAAGTGACCAGACACCTTTTGTAAAGCAAAGACTAAAAAATGCCCAAGGAGCACGTGTCCACCCCTTTAAATATGCGGTTGCGTCCTACACATCGGGCCATTCTTCTCGATGTCTTACAACTATCATGGCTCTCATGGCAGGGGGATGTGTCTGGAAGAAGGGGCGCTAAGGACTACCAAGGGAGAACCTGCAAAGGTCACATTCAAATATCCATCTTAACTCCACAGAGAGGTACTTCGCCATAATTAAAGATTCTGTATGATTTCTCCCCATGAGTTAATGGGGAAGATAAATCAAACTCCCCAGAATGGGAAATAATCTGTTTGATCCAGAACTACCAGGCCCTTTATTGCAGGTTTTCACCAGATCTGGAAAGTTTGCCGATCAGAAGGTGTTGAGCAGGATGAGGAGCAAAGAGGGCATCTGGGGAGGCTGTGGGCTGTCTGGTGGGACTCCCCAAGTCAATCAGTCAGGATTTGTATAGCGCACTAATTACCCATGAAGGTATCAAGGTGCTGAAATCCAGGCTGCTCGGGGGGGGGGCTTCATTTGAAAAGCCAGGTCGAGTCCCCTTCTAAACTCTTGGAGGACGGGTGAAGTCCGGAGGTAGATGGGGAGACTGTTCCAGGATTTGATGGCGAGGGAGGAGAAGGAGCATTCTCCACTGTTGCTTCAGCAGATGAGGAGTGTGTGAGCGAGACAGTCCGGAGCGTTGGTGGAAGCTCAGGCGGTGATTGATGTATGCTGGTCCTTGGTTGTGCAGGGCTTTGTAGGCGTATGTCAAAACCCCCCAGTGGGGCCCATTCCCAAAATACCACACATAATACCCAGGTGAGAAAGAGGGGTTCCGGCCTGGGCAGCATCTTTTTATGCCCCCGCATCCCGAGGGCACCGGGGGGGATATTCAAAAGATTCCCTAGCCCCCATTGGGCCAGCCTGGATTAACCCCTTACTGCTCCGCAACGAGGGCTCGCGGGGTGGGGGACCCACTTATGTCCGTGGTTTCTGAAGAGGTTGGCCACTGGATTTATGTAGGCGTTGAACAGCGTGGGGCTAAGGGATGAACCTTGAGGGATGCTGAAGATGATGTTCCTGGGCTCCGAGGTGAATGGTGGAAGGCGACCTCTCTGTGTTCTTTCAGTGAGGAAGGATATAATCCATTTGAGGGCTTCTTTCTGTATTCTGATCTGATGGAGCCTCTTGATTCGGGTATGATGGGACATAATGTTGAAATCCTCTGAGAGGTCGAGGAGGATCAGGGGAGCAGCTGCTCCCATGTCTAAGAGGGTTCTGATGTCATCTGTGGCGGCGATCAGGGCTGTTTCATGGCTGTGATTTGAGTGGAATCTGGATTGGGATGCATCCAGAAGATCGCTGCTCTAGCGGTATTAGGTAGGTTTGTGGTTGATGGCCTTTTCAAGAACTACTTTGGCAGGAATGGGGATCAGAGAGATGAGCCTGTAGTTTTTGAGCTTGTTGGAGTCAGCAGACTCTTTTTTGAGGATGGTTTTGATTTTGCTGTGTTTCCATAAGTCTGGGTTTGTGGCCAAGGTGATGAATGTGTTGAGGTTTGCTCTGAGCTTGTTGCTGAGGTTGAACATGTGGTGTGGACAGGGGTCTGTGGGAGCTGCTGAGTGTCCAGTGCATGATGTTGGAGGTGCTCTATGGTGAGGTGGTTCAAAGCGTTGATCCTGTGGTCAATGGTGGCAAGAAGGATGAGGGTGTCGATGGTTTTGGGTTTGAAGTTCTTTAGGTGTTGGAGATCTTGTTGAAGACTCAGATCGCCAGGGTGTCACAAAATGTTTGGGAGGGGGTGATGTTTTCAATTGCTGAGGGGTTGGAGAACTTGACAATTTTGAAGAGCACTTTGCTGTGGTTGGAGCTGATTTCAGTGCTGTGTTCCTTCTTGTTTCTTTCAAGAGTCGGTGATACTGGATTAGTGATGTTTTAAAAGTGGTCCGGGCGGTGGGCTCCTTGGTGGTGCGCCATTTCCTTTCTAGTTGTGTGCAGTTGCGTTTTGTGATCCTCAGTTCTGAGGTCTACTAGCTGGCTTGTTTGGGAGATCTGTTGAGTTTGGTGGGTATGTAGGGGGTGACTCTGTCAGCGCTGTGGGAGATCCCATGGTGAAGTTTTTGACAACCTGTTCAAGGTTGGTAGAGGTGTTGGGGTGGGATGTATTGAAAGCATCTGTCTATTGGCTTTTGGACACTTTGTACCAGCTGTGGTGTGAGGTGCTGGATGGTCTGATAGTGACAATGATGATAGTGCCGGTGGGGACGGGAATGTCAAGGCTGTGCCCCTGCTGGGACCTCTTCTCCTTTTCCAGTAAGGGATTTTCCAGTTCGGCATTTGTAACTGATAAAACTGAGTCATGTTATTTCTGACATGGCAACACTGGACCACTTGGAGTTGATTGGAGCAGTATCCTTACTGGGGCTACAGCTATGAGCTACTCTCAGTGGGGCTCTACAAGTTAATATGCACTATCAGGGCTCACTGGTTGATTGCACACTCTATGAAGTTTGTAAGAGAACGCTGATTCACTCACCACAATCAAGGTAGCTCTTACATACTCTTTGAGATTGCTAACTGAAGGCAAACATCAGAAACCCATAAAAAATACAGACTAGAATGTTTGCAACCTGCCGAGGAAGAAAAAACGATCATAGCAAAATGTAGTATCTGGGATAAGACTATTTCTCAAATTTTGTAGTTAGTGTTTCTTTTTCCATCAAAAAGTGCATATCTCAACTGTAAATCAGACTAACAGGGCGCTGGAACATGTGAATGGGTTATTATTTGGTAGTAGGGGTGACCCCCTCCAAACGTATTAAATACATTCTGATTCTGTCAAAACCCCATTCAGAGAGATTCATTATTTAGCCCTTAGTAGCTAGGCACAAGCAGCAGGTGATCCCTGGAGAAGTGTGTATTAAGTGCAAGTAGAACCTCAATTTTTAAGTCAAGAAATCATCAAAACAAACTTCACAACTAGGATGGAGCCAAGTTCGGATACACCACAAGGTCCATCCCAGTCAAAGATGTAACCTCCATACTTAGTTTCCAGTTGCTGGGAAAGTTCCTTCTGTAAGGTCCTGCAGCTCTTAGGTCTACAGGACGGGTCCATGGCCACTAAGTCTCTCTCTTGCCAGGTCTCCTGCAGGATCTAGTCCTTTGTGGTCAGCAGGGCTCTCTCGGAGTCAGGAGTCTGCCTGTTTTTGTGTTTCTGAAGCATGCAAACAGAAAGCCAACCACTTAAAGCTTGGAGAGCAGTTCCAGGCCCTGGATACAAGCAGGATTCAGGAGTGAGCCCTCTATTCCAGTAGGAGCAGGGAGTCTTTTTCTTACAGCAGGGCCTTCTTCAGGTGGAGTCTTTTCAAGTCCACATCTGTTCTGAGCAGATATGGTTAAAATGCCAGATTTACATGAGCACTAGCCGTTTAGAAAATACATTCTGCCACTCTATCCTATTTTTTCCCTGTCCCTACACTTCTTTTTGCAGCATTTTGCTGTACTGTAAAATTAATCAGGAGTACCCTTTTCACTATAGCAGAACCCTTCTGGAAACAGGCAGGCATGTTGCCTACTCTTTAGCAACTCACCTAATTAGATGAGCTTTCCTCCCACCTCACAAGGTCTAAACTGATTCTCTCCCCTGCTGTACCTGAAACCTAGCAGTCTAGGAGAGTTCTGGGTATGCACAGAAGCCATCTCCACCATCTCCAAGTCAAAAGAGGTATTGCCAAAGGTGCCCTTTGTTCTGCCAAATATTCAAGGTATAAACAGAAGCCCTCTCCGGCATCTTCATGTGAAACAGGTATTGCCAAAGGTACCCTTTGGTCTGCCAGCTATTCTTGTCTACTCCCAAATATCTATTCCCTGCTATGAGGTCAATAGTTAACAACCATCTACTCTTCCTGGACCCAGAGGCAGGGTATTGATCCTGAGCTAGAGTTGTTAACTCTCCCATACAGGGATGTATCTTCCAGCTCTGGAATTATGATGAGTGGCAGAACTGGCTTTAAGCCGTTTATGACTGATGCACCCTATAGTAAAATTTAAAAAAGCTACTTCTACACTTAAGTTATCAAAAAACTGTCTCAAGCATTTTCAAGCATTTTCCAGATAGAAATAGGAATTAAGGACTTTAAACCACCCTAGGCCTGTTTGGGAAAATGCTTAGTAAACCCTACCCAGTGAAAAAGTTTTTAGGTTTGATTTCAACATGAAAGCATACTAACTTCAATGTGTAGTGTGCTGTAATTTTTATATAATATCCCAGTGGGCTTCCAAAGCATACTTTAGAGGTCACTTGTGAATATATAAAAAAAATATGCTTTTCCTACATGTTAAAGGCATTTTACTCTGCCTTGTTTCAATGCAGTGCAATAAAACAGAAGCTTGCCCCAGCACAGTAGTGTTCCTGGCAGATATTTATAATTTGGCCTTATATGAGGGTAGTGGAAATACACCCTACAGTCCACACACAGTAGTTAACCTTCCATGCTATTGGTACCTTTTACTACTATTTAGCAATGGTAAAGTACAGAGTTCTACATGCAGCAATAAGAAACAAAATAATGGGGGGGACCACAACAGTTGAAATCAGGAAGAATTAACCAGACTCTTGGAAATTCTCATGTTGAGACAGAAGGACCTTGAAAGAGCATCATCATTTGCCTGGTCAACCCAAGGTTTTTATTCCACTGTAAAATCCATACCATGTAGGATTATGTACAACCTCAACAGTTTATGGATCTCCACCTGCATCTGCAGCCATTGAAGACGTCTGTCTGAACTCAGAAATAAGGCCCACACAGGTTTGTTCTCAGGAACAAGAGCACCACAAAAGCATGTCTCATTGGCATCCCACACATGGTCCCAGGGTAGTATCCACCTGCTGTTAAAAGGTATGGGATGGTGCTGTCTTTGGAAAGCACTGTCCCTGTGCCATGCTCTTAAGCGTCAGTCTGCACAGAAAATTATTTGCTGAAGTTAGATGCTTGAAGACTGGTTCAGCACAGAGTGCTTTCTTCTGTGTGTCAAAGACCCTGCTTCTGGATGTCAAAGACATTTTGCCATTCTGTCCAAATCAATGTCTTGGGTTGCTTCTTTGAGGTCAGTTCTGCAAAAGGTGCAGCAATGCTCACATGTCCTATAACAAATATCCTATAACAAATCTGCAGTAAACAGTGAGGCCCAAAAGGCTGTCATCTGGGTCTTGGGAGGTTACCAGGCCATGATTGTCTGGATCTTGGCCAAGGTACACACATAGGCCTGCTTTATGTTTCACTTCCTGGCCTTGAAAGTCAGGCCTGCCTTTAGCTGGGCCTGAAGTACTTCGTTCTGATGAGGCAGGTGGTCTTCCCAGCAATGTCATCCAAGTAGGTGGCACCAAATTCCACCAGTCTAGTCAGGGCCCATTTGATAAACTTTGGAAGGTAGCCGAGGTATACTTCAACCCAAAGGACATCACTTTGAACTGAAAGTGCCCCTCTCAACTGCAAAATGTTGACCTTTCCCTTCCACCCACTTTTTTGGTCAATCTGCCATTACCCTGAAGTCAAATCAAAGGTATTCAGAAACTTGGCAGCCTCTGACCGGTCAATTACTTCATCTGCCCTAGCTATCGGGTGTTCATCAGTCAAGGATGGCTGCAGTGAGCCCCCTGTAGTCCCGATAAAATTTCAGCTGTGCAGTGCAACTATGTTGGGTGGCTTTCAGTATACCAGAGCCTCTGGGCTAGATCATGAACGGCTCGTGGGGTCAATCACCCCGAAGTCCATGTCCTGGCTACTTCTCCTTTAATGCTGCCCTTAACATTGTCTGACAGCCAGTAGATTTTATTCTTGACAGTCATGCTGTCACCAGTGTCAATGTAATGCAGGATGTCAAGTGGTGACTCCAGGTGTGAGTGAGAACAGGGAGGCACACTGCTCCACACTGCCCCAGGAGCTGGCAATGGTCCTGATGCTTCTCGGTCAGAGTGGGAGAGTACAGCTCCCTCCACTGCTGACTCAACCTTCTCACTGTGTGACAGGAGAACTAGGAGGAGCTCACTCTCCTCCTCTTCCCCAGTATCGGTTACCATGAACATATCATTTCTGACCTGTCAAAGTAGAGTATCACCCTTTTAAGATGAAAAACTCTCAAAGGGTTCTTTTTCAGAGCAACAAGGTATAGCACAATACTTTCCTTCTCATTCATCACATAGGGTCTTGTATATCTATCTTGGAGTGCCCAGGGCTATACTGGTTCTAAGAGCCCAACTTTTTTAGCAAAGCTGGGACTCTACCACAATCACCTTTCAATCATTTCCTAATTGGCCACCAAATTCCGATTTGCTTTCTCCATGTACTGACTCATCTTATAGTACAGCACATCTTGTGCAGGTTTCTTGAGAGGTATCTCCCAGCTCTCACAAGACTGAAAAGTCCGATAATAGTTTGCACAAATAGAAGCTTAAAGGGATGAAACACACTCCCTTATGGGAAACCTTTGTGGAAGCAAATAGCAGGAATGGTACCAAAATGTACCACTTACTCAGTCTAAAGGGCTATTCTAGACCTATAATCATGCCCTTTAGGGTGTTGTCGAATCCTCTCCACAAACACATGGGCCTGGGGGAGATAAGGAGTGGAAAACTTGTAGTTGGTCTACATTCGTCCCACATGGACTTCATCTATGCAGACATAAAGTTTGTCCTGTTTGAAACCAACTCTTTGAGGAACCCTCCTCAGGTAAAAAATACCTAGTAGGGCCCTGGACACCACAAATAAAGTTGCAGCCTCAGAGATATAGCCTCCGGACACCAGGTGGCATGGCCTACCACCATTAGGATAACTCTTTTCCCAGGGAAGTCTTAGGGTTCAAGGGCATGATAGTGTCCTCTCAAAGGGTGTGCCTCTCACAAGGAAGGTCTGGAGGGGAGCCTTGTGTGTTTCCTCCTGATTTGCCACTGGCCTAACAAGTCATGCAGGAATGGCAGAAGAAGCAACCCTTGCTCTCCTCTCGGGCCTGTGAAAGTGGTTAACTAGCCCTCCATAGGTCTTGGCCTGACGCATGTGTCCTGCCAAGGGTAGCTCATGAGGCACTTCCAGTAGGAAGGCTCAAAAGCACTTTGGGACAACCAGCACTCTGGCTCCCCAGGCACCTTAGATGAATCAGGTGGTCTCTAGAGATATCAGAATTTATCTGGACCTGAGCCTGTTGCTTAAAGCCTTCTAAACTGAGCCATTTTTTTTTCTGCATCTTGCCAAATTCTGCTTGAGATGGCCCTACTGCAGCCTGCCATCCGGCCATTTTGATAAAAATCTCATGTGCAGAAAGGATTTCGAACATTCATATTTTAGTTGCGTGATCATAGTGAATCAAATATAAATTGAGAAACAGACATTCAAGAAAAGACAGCATCTTAGTAAGGTGCACGATAATTCTACAGAGATATGCATAGTTTTGATTTACCTCAACTTACATATGTCTGAACATGTCACCCAGAGTAGACATCTCTTCCCCTGCAGGCTCTGGGTTCCTCAACCTCAGGGCATGACTCCACCCAGATGGTGGGAACCTCTGGGGTTGGTATCCTGCACCCCTTGTCCCTTCTCTTCCTAGAAGGAACCTGGTCCACTCTTTCAGGCTCCAGGTCACACAGATTTCCCTGACGGGCCTCATCTGGCCCTTTTGGTCAGTAGCTCCCACTTAGACACTCCCACATTCCAGCATGAACCTTGTGCTCTACTTCTTTCTTGATAGTATGCCCAAAGTAATTTTCAAACAGTCAACAGGTATAGCAAGGCTACCAGCTACTTTCAGAGAGTCAGAGACCCTACCCAACTATAGATTAATGATTGCAGCAAGATGGCAGATGACCTGGTTGTCAGTATTCAGCATGTGGTGGTACAAATTGGGAATGATTTGCTCTGAAGACACCAGATGACACCTGACAATAGTCTCTCAGAGCCCCTGCCTTCTTGCCACTGATTACTGCCTCTGCTTATCAGTATTAGCAGACATGTAACCTGTGGCTTCCCAATCCCCTTTACCTGTGGACACTGTAGCAACTCCTGTCCAGCCTTGTACCTCCAAAGGACCAACCTCTTACCCACCCCTCAACTAGCAATCCCTATGGGCTGCCTACCAGATGTATCCTGTGCACTAGCTAGAGACTATAGAAATGTTGCCCCTAATCCTATTTTCTCACAGCCCCTGCCTCTGTTTTCTGTACTTTCTCCATGCTTTAATGTAACATTGCCCTTGTCTGAATATATTGCAGAACACTTCCGCCACCAGGAAGTCCTGTATTCAACTTTTTAGACACTCCTCCATTTGGATGAGCTCTCTTCCCACATTGCAGGATACAAACTTGTTATCTCCCCTTTTGTGACTGGAGGCTGGCTATCTAGTAGGGTCCTAGGAATAAAAAGGATTTTCCCTGTTGCACCGTTTCCAAGTGAAGTGTGGTAGTGCTAAAAGCTACCGTTTGCTCTTGCAAATGTTCCTTCCCACTGAGACAGGCCTTTGTCCTCAAAGTCAGAGTTCTTAACTCTCCCTAGCAAGCACGTGTTTTCTAGCTCTGGAGGTGTGATGAGTTGCACAACCAACTTTGAGCCAGTCAGTTTTTCTTTTTTCTTTCTTTTTTTTGCAGTTTTATGTAGCGCAAACTGGACCCAAAGTTATTGGAGCACTTTACATGAGCACCAGTTTAGTTACACAGAGACACATTCATTTTGACCTGGGAAGACTGTAGTTTATTTTTATGGCATTACTTTTCAACTTAAACTATCAAAACGTTCTGCACATGTGATCTTTCAGAAATAGAATGCAGAATATCAACAGAACTCCTATGTTTCTCGTCAGTAAATGTTTTTATCAAAAACATAAATAAATGCATTTCCAGTCCTTCACTAGAATCAAACTTACATACATTCAGTTTGGGATGGCATACAAAAGGTATTTGTAAGTTTCAAAAGGATGGTTTCCAATGGCTATAAATGTGTCAGGAATAACTATAATAATCCTTGAGAACAAGATCGATCTGCATTTGGTCTTGCTCTTGTATGCTCTTCCTACATTTGGACATATTGAAATACATTTCTTTTTATGTTTTCGAACGAATATTGTCTTTATACTAACTAAAGAACCTTTTTAATACCAAAATGTCCTGATAGGCAATAATCCTACAATTCCTCCAAATTTTTCTGATGGAGTATATGATTAGGGTCTTTTCTTATCATATATGGTAACCCATCCCAATTCTCTGTCAGAATCAATCCAAACCTGGGATTAAACTAGATGTTGCTGCTTCTCAAACCTTTCCCATACATTATTCAGTTTCCAAAATATCTATAATTCTTCAAGTCAGAATAATAATCTGATTTAAGAATGTATCCTGGTGGTAGGCCGTGGTGGCACTGTTGACTCTGAGATGGGGGAAGCCGCTGCCTACGGAGGATGGAACAGGGTGCATGATGATCCGGGAAGATGGTACCATGGATGCGGAGGTGTTGAAGCCACAGAGGGGGTTGGAGACAGAAGGGGAAGCACCCTTCCTGGACGATGTGGACTCTGACAATCCATTGCATACTGGTGACATTGTTCCTGACGTGGGTACCTAATGGGTGGGCTGCTCCTTTGGAGCTCTCTTTACATGCGAAGCCTGATTGTAGGAATTGCAATGCTGTGAGTATGACTGGGGGAGCATGCGAGCGTAGTGGCTGGTAAGCCGTGGTCCACCAATTGCGAGCAACTGGGTTATTGGTACCGAAAATGCAGAGTGCATGATTGAGGTAGTTGATCACTTGCCCCGTGGTAGTTCTGGTGTAATGGTTTGTGGGGCCATCCTCCATCTAGGGGAACAGAAAGAGGGGGTGCAGTGTGAACCTGGGGATGGTTCATGTAGTATTGTGCCTTAGAGAGTGTTGTTTTGATGACATCCTTTTACATTTCTTCATTGTTACAGGTGAACGGTGGGGGGGGCCTACCCTCTTTGGTTGTGTGAGGAGGTTTCTTGTTTGTGTGAGTTGGGAACCAATGGTGCATAAAATGAAAACCACATACATGTCCAAATTAAACTATGTGTCCTAGCACATAGTTTACTTTGGACATGTATGTGGTTTTCATTTTATGCTACTTGTCCAGGGTGGGCGTTTCAGGGTTTGTTGGTTGTATAGTTAAGGTTTCAATGTCATCTAGACATGGATGGGGTGCGCAGACTAGACAGTTGGTATTTAGAGAAGATGAATGCCCCAAGCAAGTATAAGCTGCTCACTTGGTATGTGCAGGGACTAGGATCCTACAAAAAGTGATATAGGGTGCTCCTCAAGAGGGATAGTGTTGACGTGGGATGCTTACAGGAGACCTACCTTACTGACACTGAAGTTAAGAAACTGCCAAAGACATTGAGGGGCGGGAGGTCTACTATGCCAATTACTCATCTGGTTTGCCCCTGGGGCACCATGTGTGTTGACTTACATGGAGGCGGATGTGGAGGAAAAGTATCTGCTGCTGCAAGGCAGGTTGGGTGGGGTTGACGTGGACCTTGTTAAGTCCTACGGGCCCAACACGGATGATGAGACCTTTTATTTAACACTACAGGATGTTGTATCCCTGATGATTGACTCCAGATTGATGTGGGCAGGGGACTTATATTACATTGTGGACGGCACACTTGATGATAGCCCTACCCCCTCCACTGAAGGCAGTTACCATGCAATTAGGAATTTTTGCCGATTTGAGGGAGGCTCATCCAACGAAGCAGGAATTCACTTGCTACTCCCCGACCCCTGGTGCCTTTAGCTGGCTTGGTCGTATCCTACTGACAGAATACATGGAACCCAGAGTGCTAGCAGTGACTCACCTGTCCCAGTGACATGTCTGCTGGAGTGGGAAGTGGAGACCCTTGGGGTCAGGTTTCCTCCAGAGGTGTTACCCATCCTGTGGGCAGAGACACACTGGCGAGTGCCCTCACAGACTACTTTTAGGTCAATTGGGCCTCCACACAGAGCGGTTTGACAGAATGGGAGGTGATGAAGGCTGTCATGTGGGACGATGTGTGGGACTTTCCTCTGAAGTGCAACAGATGTTGCAGGCAGAACTTCTCCCTTCTACCCTGTCCTTGTCAGATGTTTGGGGATGGCTGTAGTGTCTTTGTTTCTTTCTCTGTATTACTGTTTATCAACTGCAAGCAATAAAAGTTGTTTTAAAAAAGAATGTATCCTAAGTCTCTTTTGCATTAGTAAATATTGAGAAAATATCTGCTTTACCATTACACTTTCATGGGTTGCAGGGTATAATTATATCTAATTCAACAAAAACAGGGATCACCTTAATTGTGCAGTAGACACATTTCATAAGGTGTTTTTCAAATGTATAAGGTTCTTGTGATCAGTGTACAGTGATCGGATAATTTGCATGCATACAATAATGACCCCAATCTTGAAAAGCTAACTAGACAGTCAACAACTATGTCTAAGTCATGGTATAAGTAATCTTTGATCTATCTTAGAAAAATACACCACTTAGTGCAAAACAGTTATTGATTTAAGAAATTGGGTTATTGGTTAACTGGGGTGTGAGCCTTGGTCAAGCAACAACCACAGTTCATGTCAGGGTAAGGCACTAGCAAACGCCAAATTAACCTGTGCTCATCCTCTGGCAGCTTGGCACAGAGCAGTCAGTGTGTGAAGTATTTGTGCACTTCAAACAGTAAAACAGTGAAAACACCAGACAAAAAAGATCCTACACCAGGTTAAAAAATAGAACTTCATTTAATAAATAAAACAAGCTCAAAACGACAAAAATTCAACAATTGAAATTTGAGCTATACATTTTTAAAGAATAAGCTGTAAAAGCAAGAAGCACCAACCAAAGATATCGGGTTATGCCGGACTGGGACAAAGTCAAAAGTTCAGGGCCAACCATGATGGGACATGGGCCGGCTACAGGGACTAAGTTGGGCCTGCTGAACCAAAGTTCCTTAAACCACGCAGTAGAGGGGATGCGTCAAATCAGCAGTGGCGATGCCTCGGTTCTGAGATGTGGTGAGGCTGCCATGCGAGTTCCTGATGTGTTGCCGACCATGTAACAGCATCGATGCATCATTTCCAGGATGGGGTGAGGCTGCAGTGCGAGTTCCTTGATATGTTGATGTCGAGGACCCAGGTGCCTGGGCTTGCAATGTGAACGCTGTTGTTGAGGATGCTCTGTGCAGTTGAGGTGATGCGTTGGTTCCAATAAGCGCATAGGGTGTGATGGAAAGTTTTTGCGTCATCGTCAAGGCTGCAGTCGACGGGGATGTGAGGACCTTGCACCCAGAAAAGTGCTGCAGTGTTGCTTCCGAAGGTAATGCTCTGGTTTAAAGATGCAAGGTACAGCGGTGGTATGAGTCTGACTGCGCCAAGTCCAACCCAAGCAGTAGAGGTGATGCATCGATTTTCTCCCCACAACAGCAGCAGTGTGTTGATTCTGCTTCCGCAGCAGAGAATGCGTCGGTTCCACTGGAGGAAGCACCTTAGGCCCACTTCCAAGGCTCCAGGAGTGGGATGGCACCACTTGGCAGGACAGACTCTCAGATGGCAGAGTCCAGGTGCAGGAGTAGGGTGGTTGGAAGTCTGTATGTCTCTGAGACTTCAGATCAGGAGGCCAGTCAACTAGCCCTTGGAGTCACTCTGGGTTCTGGGTTGGAGAGATTCAGGTCCAGTCATTCTCACTCACAGGCAAGAGGGCAGCAGGCACAGCTCAACACAGCAAACCAGGAGTCCAGCAAATAGCAGTCCAACAGAGTGGCAGGCCTTCAGCAGTGCAGCTGACCTTCTCCCTGGTAGAGTATCCAGATGCCCAGAAGTGTACTGAGTTTGTGGTGCCTGAGTTCCAGTTTTTATACCCAGTGGGGCCTTTGAAGTGGGGAGTCTTTTAAAAGACACCTTTGAAGTGCACAGATGCTGTGCCCCTCACACCCTGGCTCCAGACTCAATACAGGGTTGGTATGAAGCCCCTTATGTGTGGGCAGGACGCAGCCTATTCAGAGGTAAGCGAGGCTGTTTCCAACTTCTCCTTCCCATCCTGACTTGTTGGGGTGGGAATTTCTAGTTAGCAAGGCTAGGCCACTATAAAGTATAAACAAATAAAATTGCCAGTGCTAACATAATTGTTTCTATTAAATCATTCGAACAACAGGTCATGCAAATCAATAACCATGATCAATGTTTTTAATTGTCAACAAACACAGAAAAAACTGCCATATAGTACTAATATTGGAATGCCTGCATCTTTGACAGGCAGCATATAAACACACACAATACAATGCTTATTTTGAAGATAAACAAATAAAGCAATTCATTCGACATATTTACATATAACATCAACTCATTATATATTAAAAAGACATTTATTTGAAAATTGTGGGTCACTGCCACAGTCCTAAATCATTTCAGCTTGTATTTAGTCCATGCTCCTTCTGTATGTTGAAGCCAGAGGTTCAGGATTGTCAGTTCCACATTTCATAATGCTAGGGGCCCAAATTTTATATTTCTTAAAATGAGTACCCTAAATATCCACAATTATCAACCCAATTCTCTAGGGATATATTGTTGACGTGTTTCGAACCCCTATTATTTAAGGTTCTCCACAGGACAAAGGACTGTATGACATTGTGGGATAACTGTAAAGAAAAGACAAACAAAACACACTGTTAAGGATAAGGCCACTTGTCTGGTGTAGGCTGTGCTTAATCCTATGGGAAGATTATCAAGTCAATGACGCTCACGTGTATTGGTTCTGGTATTTTTTGGCCAACAGTCTGTGACAATATTCTGTGTGACTTCTTTAGAATCGTATTGCTCTGACCCTCTGTCAGATGGGGTGGTGGAACAGACTGACAGAACCACCCTTGTGGAGGGCTTGTCAATTGTTGCAAGTGACCTCCGTGGAGGGCTTCCACCAGTGGAATCTCCTAGGGATCTCCATACTTGGGGACGTGATGAATGGAACTGTCCTAAAGTCCTGTCAGGATTTACAAGTGGAATACTAGCTTCACTGCAGTCAGGTTCACAGATATATCCATCTCCACCAAGCCCTGGCTCCGTATAATGGACTTGGAGGCCCTACCTGAATTTAATCCCTTAGAGGGTAAACTGTTGATGGGAGACTTGGGCAACCATAAAGTTGCACAGATATACCAAATACTTATATCCAACCAACCCAATGCATTTCAGGCTCTCAGGGCTGCATGGGAGATGGATGTGGGGGTCCTTGAAAACGAAGACTGGACCGAGGCATTGGGGGTGCCGTGTGAGGCTGCAATAGCAGCTTGTCTGTGGCTAATTCAACTTAAATATCTACACAGAATCTGTTTCACACAGCATAGGCTCTGGTGCATGGGCTTGGTGGCATCTCTGATGTGTCTTTGATATGGCACAGAAGACGGAACATGCATACATATGGTGTGGAGCTGCTCGGCTCAACAGTGATATTGACACAAGGTAATAGCCTGTCTGGGTGAAGTACTCGCTTGGTCAATCCCAATGGATCCTAAGCTCACCCTCTTACATCTTTCCAATGATTTGGGCAGGAATAAGTATTGCTTATCCCTCTTATACTTAGGTTTCATCTTGGCGAAACAGGACATAGCACAGGAGTGGAAAGCTACAATCCCACCCCCTCACCCCTCCTTGGCGGTATGAAAGAGTGGTATGGACAATTGTAATGGGTTGGAGGTGGCAGTATATAAGCCAAGAGGTTGCCCTTAAAAGCACCCCAAGATATGGCAGGTGTGGGCTGATTATCGAAGCATCGTTCTGGAACCTATCGGCCCAGTGGTTTCTTTGCTGGATGATGAAATTAGAGCCTTCATGGGCTGAGTGTTGCGAAAGGGAATGTGGGACACTGAGTAACATAATCAAGTCCATGTACTGCTTAAATACTAACTGCTGGGCTGAAGGGCAGGTGGAACATGCTTGTAGACAGATTTGATTTTCTTTCTATTTTTCATTGCTATAATTGTATTGCTGGCTTTATGTTCTGTCTACTGTTCAACAGCAAAATCAATGAATTAAAAAAAAAAACTGTGGTAATATGTACAGAATCCTAAGGCCAACAGAAATTAAGTCAGCAAAAACAGGAGGCCTGGAAGCAAAAATTAGGGGAAACCACGGCAAGGATGCTAGGTCTAAAAGTGATGTCATTTTTTACATATTATTGCTCCTATTGTGGACCCTAAAACATTTGCCTCCACAATTAATACATATTCTGTCTTAGGGTGTTAAAGGATTGGGGCTGGAGTAGAACGATGATCTTTAAAAGTTTGATTCTGCCTCCTATCATCAATGAAAAAGTACAGTGAAATTGTATCATTAATCAAGAGGTACGGGATACTAATGCACAAAATCCTGAAATTAATAGTTTATAGTAACTTAGAAAAATGCAAGAAACTTTGCACTTTCATATTATGGGGGGATAGCCAGGAAAGAACTGATTCAATTTTGATGGATCCATTTGTAGACCATTAAAAGAGTTAATAATGTCTATGAATTATAAAGGTTCTTAGTGAAGGAACATTTTTCTGCCTTTGCATATAGTTGATTAGCTCCTAATTGTTCTAATACTGTACAAACATGCCTAATGGGTATGTAAAAAAACATTTATATCATCAAAATAAATGAAAGCAAATTGGTCTAAACAATCTAGCGAGGATTCCTTTATGGAAAGCTGAAACACTGCAATTGCATTACACAAGCCAAATGCATTGTCATATATGCAAATTAAACCAAATTGTATACGAAATATTGTCTTCCATTCATCTCACTGTCTCACTGTAACCACATGATAGGGACCTAGCAGATCCAACTTTGAGAACATTTTCGAATATATTGTATGATCCCATAAAAGTGGAACCAGAGACAAGGAATATCTATCCTTTACAGTGATATTGTTTAATACTCAATAATCAATACATTACCTTAATTCACTTAGTTCCTGAGGAATAAAAAATGGAGCCGAAGAAACAGGAGACTAAGAGAGATGATAACAACATTAGTCAAAACATTAATCTAAATATGGTCACTAAGTAATTGCATCCTTCTCTGTTAAAGCATGTATTCTACTGCATGGAAGATATGCCCCATGTATCCAATCAATGTGACAATCACATATTGAATGAGGGGGTACAGTTTCTGCTGCCTTGTCATTGAATACATTAATATAAGCATGATAATGGGAATAAATCTGATGAGATGTACTGCTACTGTGGCAAATAAAAAAGACTGAAGTAAATCAAACTGTACCTTTACCACAATTTATTTGTGGGTCATCTTGTTGGAGCCAGGGAATTCCTATTTTTTATATTCTCTTTATTGGCATTTATATATGAACAAGCTCTTAATCTGTGCCACAGTAGGCATGAAATCTGTATCGGCTACATGCAACGTTATAAGTGAAGAAAAAGGGTTGCAAAACAGTAGATGTTATATTATGAAAGGAGTAACAACAAACAGTGGTACAGTAAGTGCAGATGCACATTCTTTTCAGTTGCAGTTATCAGAGACGATCCAGCCCCGTGCCCCATTACTTAGTCTTAGCTCCAGATTCCCTCATAATCAGCATCATTATGAAGTAATCAGTAATCCAATAACATGGTTACATCAGTTCCCATAGTCCAGACCAGTGTGAGTGTTTCTCCTCAAATACCTGTTTCCCTGTTCGGTTCCAACTCAGTCAGTTCACCTCCCCCCCCCCCGGACCTCCCCACTCTCTCGCCTGTGTAGCTATATGTTCCACATCTTGTGATGGCAACACTTGCTTGCTTTCCCCTGCAATTTCCCTGTTCATGCTTTCGAGCAGTACCGCTCAAATCTGCAAGTCCTCTTGCGACATCCCAGTGATTTAGCTTCATGTGAACCTCTTTTGCCAGTCCCCACTAGGTAACATCTTTATACCGCATGCGCAGCGAAGGAGACCTAGTGCTCATCCAGTCTATGGCCACTCTCCTTTTTGCCAACACCAAAGGCAATTGTGGAAACCACCAATGCATCTTACCCACTGTGGGTTGTTTGACAAAACTGAGTAGGCACACCTTGGGAGAACTCCTCGAGTGATATGCCGTCACCACTTGGAATTGTGTAATCATCATTGCCCAGAATCTGCATACCCTGGGGTATCCCCAAGCCACATGTAGGAAAGAGGCCATTAGACCAGCATCTTGGGCAGGCTATGTTGCTACCCTCATACATTCAGATAAGCTGAATGGGCGCTAAGTATGTGCGACATACATAGTTAAAACCTGCATTGCTTGAAAACCTTTCACTAGTTCACAACTCTTTCTCCAATCTGCGCCTGACAGGGGCATCTCAAGCTCCTCCTCCCATGCACCGCTCTGATTCTATCAGCTTTAAGCTCTTTATATTAGTGTGTCACCATATGTCTTGTCGATCCCGCTATCAACAAGAGGTGCAATGTGTCCATCTTTCGGGCAGTGTGTGGGAAGCCTTTCCAAGTCTTGCGTGCTTGACAGCTTGGGATTCTGCAGGAATTATCCATTCCCCATTGCAAACGTGCCTCTACAAAGCTTACAAACTGATCACCCGGGTGGAGGTCCCCCAGTGTCTCTCAACCCCCCTCCCTACTTCGAGCTGTCAACATGGATTCACTTATGCAGCTGAAAGGCAACAATGTCCCCAAAACAACGTTGCTAGCAAAGTGGGGCCTCTTCAAGACTCTGGTGATAGCTCGTTGCCAGAGCTCTGGCACTTGTCAAATCAACTAGAGCAGTGGTTCCCAACCTGTGGTCCTGGGGACCACTGGGGGTCCATGAAGCCTCCTCAGGGGTTCCGCGACTGCTCAGAAAATTGAATAATATTAACAAATTAGGTCCCCAGCTTTCAGTAATGACTTAGTTGGGGGTCCCCTGATTCCAATAATGATTCTGTGGGGGTCCCTGGGTTTGTGTAATGATAAAGTGGGGGTCCACAGAAGTCAAAAGGTTGGGAACCACTGAAGTAGAGCACTTCCCGTGGTGTTTGTGAGCCATGCCTCAACAGTGTCATCAGCGAGTGATCTCCATTGGTGCACCACCAAGCCTCTTTTCCCAGTTATCCTCGAAAGGTATACTTAAATTAATTGATATTGCAGGGTATTAGTTATATCAAAACTAATTAATGTGTGATGATTATCTTGACACATCTGATGAAAAGTGCGAGTGTTATGCATAATTGGACCTGAAATGAGGAAAGTTCTGCTCATCGCTTTTACTTCATAGGATTCGGTCTCTTCCATGATAGATCATTGTAGTCTCTTCACAACCCTGAATCCACCAATACCCCTGTAGCACCTGACTCAATAAAATACTTTCAGACTCTGAATTGTTTATGGATACTGCCGACAATAAATGTTTGTTGCTTTCTTAATTATTTTTTTAAATCAACATTCCTCAGAATCTCTTGTCTCACACCATGCTGGGACTCCTTTCTGCACTGAGCTGGGGCATTTCCCACCAAATATCTTGATGCTGCCTTTCAACAGTGTTTTATATATTGACTGAGTGACCCAGAATAAAAGCACTGATAATTCGTTCCCTCTTTTCTTTCTCTTCCTTGGTTAAAGAGGGTTCACTGGCACCAATTTGCATAGATTCAGGGCCAGAGGCTCAATTCCATCCCTTCGACCGTATGATAGAAACTCTACGATCAAACTTCCTTTTTTTCATTGTGGCAGTGCTTTAATAGTTCCAGTGGCTCTTCAAAATCAGTTGGTCTTTAGGAACCTCAGCCAATAAACCATTTAAATCATCAATCAGTCCCCTATAAAATAGTGCTCGTTTCTTCTCTTTTTCACTCCCAGCTTCTAATACCCATCTGTTAAATAGTGCATTATAACTTAATAATTTATTCTTTGCTTGTCTTACATTGAAAAGTCCAGTATCTACAGACCGAGTTAGAATTCTCCTATCAAGTACTCTAGACATCCCTGTCTTGAAAGCCTCAGATTCACCTAAGAGAGGACTATTTTGTGCCACTAAAAGCAGGGAACTTGCAGCAGCCTATCCAGTTAGATATTAGAGAAAATAAAGCAATTTCGATTGTGGTGTAAAAGAGACCGCTTGTGTGCATAAAAAACGGAGACTACACTGAGCTGAAAAAAGATTTTCTTTTTGAGAGGCTGCTGTGTATCTTTCAGGGGAGGCCAAAGGCAGCGGTATAGAAATTATTGGAGTGACTAGGGCACTAGTAGAAGCTTATGCATTTAAACCCGTACTACAATTAGTAGATGGCACTGGATTTGGTAATAGTATCAGATGTTAAATTTGTTGGTGGGTTTAATTCAACAAGTAAGCAAGGACCACTGCTTATCGTTGCAACACTAAGTTTTCTATTCTTGAGACACACGATTATTTATGCATTTACTGCAATATTATATCTAAATATGCACATGAAGGTCCTTCTGCTTCCACAATACCCACGCGGAAGGTCACCCTGGGCTTCCCCATCTGTCACATACATGGTATAATCTGCAGTGTTGCATGGACGACCTTTTCCACGATGTCCACAGAATTCACTTCTGAATCCAATATGGACACTATATTGAGAATCCTTGGGGGGAGGTGTCACAAACGTAGTGGTTGGTCTCTTCCTAGTATAGCCTCTTCTTCTAACTCGACAGACTTGAGTTTCCTAATAAATGTAAAAGACAGGGGGGTATACCTTGAAATTAAACAAAACTATGTATATCTTACTAGACCGTTTTCTCATATTACTAGGATAACGCCTGTTCTTAACTGTCAGTTTTCCCAATTTATTTTTATTGATATCCTATGATGGTGCATTTACAGATTCATGTTCAAAATTCTTTCTGAAAATGAGATATTTTTGAAAATCATACAAAGTCCGAAATACAACTCGCAAGCTTTCCGGAAATTCACAGATTTTCATCAATGCTGGCTTTTGTTCCAGCAGGGTAAAAGAGGCAGTGTCATCAGAAATACCGCAAAACACAGTCCGACCTAGACTCAGAAAAACAAAGACCTGCAAATAATTGGGAATGTACCTGCCCCACTAGTGCATGTCATCATAACCACCCCAGCACTACAACCCTTGGGTCATGAGACACTTCCTGTCTGTATGACTGCATGCTCCCCCAGGCCATGCTAAGGGTGGGAAGTCTGTCCTATACTGGCCGCACAGTTTAAATCCTCCCACAGGCTAAACCCCTGTGTAATTTTGGGGACAGAGTATGCCCGATGTGGAAATTGCAACGGTTGTGTCGTCTGCTACTTGGGGGAGATCCATATGAGTGCAATAGACCTTCTGCATCGTCTCCAACACCTCCTGGCCCATTGCTTCCTCCCAGCTGCCGTGAGTGGGGTTTCTGCGACCCGACCGACTAGTAGGGTCCGCCAGTCTCTCACCACACCTTTCCTCGCACCTTCTTGCTATCGGGACACACTTACAGTGACACCAATCCTTAGTGTAAAAGGTCATTTATTTAGGACAGGATTTAACCAGATTACATCATTTAACTTTCAACATATAAACCCCAACTTTAACAGAACCTCAACCTTTAAGATTTCCTTGCTCATCTTTCTCACTTCCAAACCCGCATTTCGGTTCCCTACCCCTGGACACTCCCCTTTTCCTTTCATGCCCTACTTGCTTCTTGCATCCCCCCCACTCTGATCCTTCACCTGCTTGTTTTTCCCCTTGGAAGGGTGGCCAAGCCCGCATCTGGCTCTCCACCCTCCCCCATCTACTGTATCACCCTTTTATCAGCACCTGCCCTAACTGATGCTCAGCAGCCCCCCCACACAACCCTTTGTCATAGTACCCCGCGCCGCTAGCTCCCCTCCTAACTTAGCCAAATTGCCGGGTGGCCAAATTCCATCCTGCTCGATCGTCGGCGCGGAAAGATGCCAATCCCTCCCCTCACACTGCTTTTAAACCCCACCCCTACTTACCTGGAACCTATCCCTTCCCTCGGCGCCACTTCCTGTCCTCCTAAATGCGCACGCGAAGAGACTAGAGCGAGTCTCTCTCTCCGCGGGCCCCTCCAATGCCGAAGCACGGCAAGTATGGAGCGGCGTGTGGAGCCGGAGCAGGGCAAGGACACATGGAGTGAACGTCTCATGTCAATGGGCAACTGGTAAGCTGTAAAGGCTTGTCTTCAAGGTTTTCCTGCTTTTTCTGCTCTTGTGCTAGTAGTGTTGTGCAGTTAGTTAATGCGGCCTATGTGGTGGCATAGCACATCCCATGTAGATCGGGCACGTGTGTATATGCATATACACAGTTTGGTGCTTCTAGGGGATGTCACAAGTGATATTCAACATGACAAGTGCGTGATATTCGGGTAGTGTGTTCTGTGCGTTTGGTGTGCAAGATATATGTTCTTCACCCTCATTTCCTATCATCAAAACAAGGAATTCGTTTTCCAACAGGTTCTTCCCAGTGACCCGCAATGGGAGAATCCTCTACAGCTGCACGGTATACAGCGTAGAAAGCATTTGTTTGGTGGCGATCGCTCGGAGCAGCTTTTCTAATGCATGACGATTGGTGGGTTCATTGAGAAAGTCAGGAGTGACAACTACCAGCAACACCTGCAGTCTATTATACGAGACTATGTCGAGAGGGGTGCCTGTGTGTTCGTTCCTACTGAAGGTGTCCAATTATAAATGTTGGTTATTTATGTACGCCGATTACAAATCTCCCGACCAGACACCTGTGAAACTGCCTTTGGTTCATGCGTCACTGGCATGAGTGTGTGCTGGCCAAGGGGCAGGGAGGGAGAGTAAATGGCCTCCACATCGGCTCCTTTGCCCAGTTCACCCTACGCTCTGGAAGTGCATGCAGTGGTTGTCATATTCAGTGTATGGGGGGTTCAATCGGGTTTCTAAGTGGTATGGTGTGAGTTTCATCTGTCTCAACTTCCAAGTGTTGGAGTTAAGGGGCAGGATGGAACCAATAGTGCGCGAAGTGCACCTGTGCAAAGAGATAACATAGCTCCAGATTGGGTGCCTCAAAGCCATACCGTTGGAAGGGCAACGTGAGACTCCTCTCCCACTTGACTTTGGGTTTATCTATTTCTTTATAAAGTGCAAACAAATGCCCAAACTATGTCTCCGCGCTGCCTCGTAGAGAAAAATTGAGTAGAGGAGAGAAAGCGAAAATGGAATAGGAGGTAGGCCAGAGATCTTCAGAAAAAGAAGTGAGGGATGGAACACCTAGATAATTCAGATGACAGCAACTAGGGCAGACTAAACAGCCAGGTTTTCAGCGATTTTCTAAAAAATTTCAAATTTGGATGACTTCTGGAGCTCTCAAAATGAGAGATGAAATGGGTAAAGCTTCTGCCACCTGATGAGGGTTTAAACATTTTAGGTGTGGTTAGAATGTTGGCAGTCGAAGATCTAAGTGACCGGTAGGAACATGCCTAGCAATTCTACTTTTCAAAGGGATTGGACAACCTGAGTGAAGAAGTTTGTGGGCAATACAGATGGTTTAAAAAGCCACTCTTGGGGTGTTTCCAAGATGGCGGAGCGCTAGGACGTGTCTGCTAGCGCTCTGCCGCCTCGATCCTGAAAAGTGCCTTGCGGTCCGTGGGGGGGTAGCCTGGAGGCTTCACCCGCATTGTGAGGCTCCCCCGGGAGTTTTGTCCCGCTCGGCTGCGGCCGGGTCCGGGTTGTGCCGCTCCCGCGATTAGAGCTGGACTCGGCCCCGGAGTCGGGGCGGGGCCGCGGAACGGTGCGGGAGGCGGCCTGGGCCGCAGGACGGGCCTCTCCCCGGCGGTCCTTACAAGCGTGGCACTGTGGGACTGAGAGCCTGGGGGCTCTCCCTCGGCCCCACAGCAGCTGGATTGTGCCGAGGGCCCCAGCGCCTGGAGGGCTGAGCGCCCTGAGGGAGAGGGGCGCTCCCTCGTGTTCGACCGGACCGGGAGCGACAAACAGGGCCTCCTCACCCTGGCGCCTTGGAGTGGGGCCGTTTGAAGTGCAGGGCCCCAGCAGAAGGTAGGGGCCCAGAAGCTCGGCCTCCGGGCTATTTTACTCCACCATTTGAACTTTTGATGAGCGTGGTCCTGCAACATTTTGGAAGGGTGCCAGGAGCGGACTGTTGCAAGGGGTGGCTGCTGGGGGTCGGACCTGGGGCGCGGTCCCGGAAAGGGCGGCATATACTGACTGGCCCCAGACGGAAACTCTGGAGGCCCTGCGGGAGTGAACTGGCAAAGCGTGACCAGGCCGTCGCGCCATGGCGACATCAAATTCCAAGTGCGAGTGCTCAGTGAGGGACATGCTGGCAGGGACGCGCCTGACATCTGGGACTGTGGCGGAGGACCTACCTGAGACGAGGGCCCTGGAGAGTCGGGTGGAGACAGATCCAGAGGAGAGTTCTCCTGTTACGAAGGGCTTTCTGACCTCCCTGTTTGAGTCGCTCCGGGGAGATATCCAAGAGCTGCGTAGGGACATCTCACAGGAGGTGAAGGAGTTACGAGGAGAGGTTCCCTCCTTGGTTGAACGTGTATCGCAGCTGGAGGACAATGAGATCCCTTGCGGTGAAGAGGTGGCTGGCCTGCAATAGGAGGTAGCCTGCCGTCGAGAGCAGCAGGACCTCCTCCAGATGGCGGTTGAAGACTTTGAAAATTGCTCGAGGTGACAAAATATTCGTATTAGAGGGGCCCCGGTTGGTGCTGAAAAAGAGGACATTGGGGGCTACGTGGTGGACCTGTTTCGCTCCTTGCTTGGCACAGACGAGACACGGGAGGTAGTCCTGGACCGGGTACATCGAGTTGGGCGCGCCGGAGGTCCTGGAGACCGCCTCCCTGACATTTTAGCCTGTCTCCACAATTTTGTCCTTAAAGAAAAGATTCTACAGCGGGCCCGCAACCCCCAGAGTGTACTTTTTCAAGGGCATGAACTCCAGCTATTCCACGACCTATCTGTGCGGACTTTGCAGAGGCAGAGAGAGTTCAGGCTGATCACAGATCACTTGAGAGCGCACAATGTGTCCTATTCCTGGGGCCATTCGTTCCGCTTGGTCTTCCGCCGGGAGGAGCAGCTCCGGCAGGTGAAATCCGTCTTGGAGGATAGCCGCATCCTGGGTCTGGAGGATATAGGCCGGGAGGCGAGCGAGGGGGTGGTCCTGTCCGCGGGGGGGCCCTCCTTGTTGGCGGAGAAAAGAGAAGAAAAGGAAGCTGCAGCGCCCGACGGCCTCGGAGTTGAGGTCGGAGAGAGAAGCCGCTTTGAACAATTTGGCCGCCGGAACTTCAGCCTAGTGTGGACACCCGGGGGCGCCCGGGATTGCTATTGGCCGCATTGCTAACAATATGCTGAACGTCGAAGAGGGTCGAGGTGGCGGGGGCAGTGGACCTGATCACCTGATTTGGTTGGATATACAGCCCCGTGGAAACTGCACCTCGCGCGTATGGACGACCGAGGACTTCTGTGTTCTATGCACCTGTTGTGCTTATTAGTTGACTGTTGTTGGGTTTCCCTGCAATGCTGGCTTTTTGTGGAGATACCCTCAGGCCTGATTGCTCTAGGTGGTCTAGATATTACTGAAGGGGGTAGTCCTCTGCTGTGCCCCCGCCTCCTCTGCTTGCTCCCCTCAGTATAGGCTATGACCATTAAATGTTTAAGTTTAAATGTTAGGGGGCTCAATAACCCTACTAAGAGGCTAGCCATCCTATCAGCTTTAGAGAGATCGGGGAGTCCTATATGTCTCTTGCAGGAGACGCACCTTGTCTTTAAAGATACCTACCGTATGCGCTCTAAGTGGTTCCCCAGGCAGTTCTGGTCCTTGCTACCATCAAAGCATGCAGGTGTGGCAATACTTCTATCACGTTCATTTCCGGGTGAAGTGATATCAAAACTGCACGAGGTCCCAGGGAGGCTTTTGGCTATGAGGCTTAGACTGGGTTTTTTTTCCTTCACAATCGCTTCCCTTTATGCACCTAATTCCCAATAAGAAATCTTCCTGAGACAGTCTTTGACTCTGCTGCTCCAATCCCCTGATGGTGCTGTATTTCTGGGGTGCGACTTTAATTTGGTGATGGACGGGGACCTGGATCGCTCAGGTCATCGGTATGGGCAGACGGGGTCTTTGTCGGATGCAGGGCGGCAGTGGTTGAGTGAGTGTGGTCTGGTGGATGTGTGGAGGAGTGCGCACCCCTCGCTGAGGGACTACTCCTTTTACTCATCAGCAACCAAAACATACGCTAGGTTGGACCTTTTTCTGGCATCCCAGGAGCTTCTCCCCAGGGTTAGAGACTCAGCGATTGAGCCGCGGGCCCTGTAAGACCACGCCCCAATTACAGTTGAGATCCACATGGACATGGAGAGGGTTAGTGCATCGGGATGGCGATTTAGGTACTCGATGCTTCAGAGCGCTGCAACGGTAGAGGCGATCCGAAGGGCAATAACAGACTACCTTAGCTTTAACGATGATGGGATAATAAGCATTGCAACACTGTGAGAGGCACTGAAAGCTGTTTTGAGGGGTGAGGTGATGTCCCTTTCTTCTAGGCACAATAAGGCAAGGAGTCGACTTAGGGGGGACCTAGAGCAGCGAGTGAGGGTTTTAGAGCGCTCACATAAACACACCGGTGCTCCTAGAATATGGCGAGAGCTCGAGAAGGTGCGAAAGCAGCTGAGGAGGTTGGACTGGGATAGGGCAGAGTATGCGGTAGTCCGCCTCAAACACAAGTACTATGTAGGAAGCAACAAGTGCAGGAAGTTACTGACACATAGGTTGAGAGCGCAGCGTGCAGCATCAATGATAAAAATGGTGCGCTCCCCTTCTGGAACAGAAGCACACACGAGTGACCAAATAGCGCAGGCTTTTGCAGAATTCTATCGAAATCTATACGGGGCTGAGGAGCCCGGTACCTTAACTCCAGAATCCTTCTTAGAGGACATAGCAATCACCCCCTTGTCTTTGAGAGAGGCAACCGCGTTAGATCTACCTATAAGGGCAGAGGAGGTTATATCAGTGATCGCCCGGCTGCAGACCGGGAAGTCACCTGGCCCGATGGTTTCTCAGCGCTTTTTTATAAATCCATCTGTGTGGAACTTGTTCCCGTTCTGGTGCGACTCTTTAACTCTTTTCGTCAAACGGGCGCTCTTACGCCTAGTATGTGAGACGCTACCATCGTGGTTATCCCGAAACCGGGGAAAGATCCTGAGGAATGTGCCTCGTATAGGCCGATCTCCCTCTTGAATATTGATGCCAAATTATTCACTGGCATTTTGGCACATTGTCTCAACTATTATATGCGGGGGCTTGTGGATCCCGACCAATAAGGATTTATACCGCATAGACAGTGTAGCGATAATACCAAGCGACTGCTTCACCTCTTGGATAAAACCGAACGCTCTCGTAGGGTGGCGCTCTTCCTATCTATCGACGCTGAAAAGGCGTTCGATAGGGTTTACTGGCCATACCTGTTCAAGGTGCTTGAACGCTTCGGACTGGGATCGGGCTTCATGGCATGGATTTGCTGCATTTATCGAGCGCCTCGGACGGCGGTTCGAGTTAATGGGACACTTTCTTTGCCGTTCGCCGTCCAAAGAGGGACCAGGCAGGGGTGTCCGCTGTCACCCCTCCTTCTTGCGCTCTACATGGAGCCTATAGCACAGAGGCTCCGGGACAACCCTCAGATCACGGGCGTGAAGTTTGGGGGAGATGAACATCTCATATCACTATACGCGGACGACATCATCCTTACTCTGGCGGAGCCTATGACCTCACTACCAGCGCTAATGGGTGTTTTAGAGGAATTTGGACGGGTCTCGGGGTTTCGAATGAACATGCTTAAATCGCAGATGGGGAGCAGATGCAAAGAGTCAGTTAGGTGGCACATTAACTGTGCGCCATACAAAAATAATCCGCTATTGGCATGCCCACTAAAAGCACCCTTTTGGAAGTGGGTGATGGGTGTCCAGGGAACACTCAGGCATCTTCCTGCAGATGGGTGCAATACCTTGCTGGACCCATCTATGGGAAGATCTGTGCCCCCCTTCTCCCACAAAATGTAGGGCAGTTACCACCTGCAGAGTGAAAGGCGGACCAGAATCTTCAGACAATTGGTTTGTCTTTCACTAATTCGGCATTCGCAGTGCAAGGCAGTTTTTGAAAGTATATCATTATATGACGTGGGAGACTGTCTGCTTCGAGAAATAATTACATTCCTTCTCAAGGTGAACCCTCCAAGTTACTTAACTAACCTGAGCTCACCCCCCTGGTAACTACGGTACAGACAAGCAAAAATAGTAATAAAGTAAAAATGCCAAACAATAAATATCCCAAACTGAATTAGAAAAAAAAGAGTCAAATTGAATAAACAAAAATCACAAAAAACTAATAGGTAATTGGAGATATGAATTTTTACTTTTTACAATAAAAATAGCACCAAAGAGCACAAGGAACCAATGATAATCAATGGTCGCAGTAGATGGGGACATAGGTGCGATTTGAGGCGGACTCAATAGAGTGCTGGTGGAATACAACAAGCAGGTTATCCTGGTCAAAGATTTTACCTTCTGCTTTAGGGCCTGATTTATATGTTGACGGTCCAGTTGTCCATCCTCCATGACGGAGGTTTCAATTTATCTGTCATGATGGTGGAGGGTCTCCAACCCGATTTGTACATGTGATGGAGGAACCTTGTCAGTGGCTTATCCGTCTGACCTGCCGTTATCCTTCGTTACAGTAATCCGGTGACAAATAATACTCTGTTGGCATTTGAGTAGTGGTTTACAGCCCGCCAGATTTAAATGTGTCATATCAGCGGCCTTGCATAGGTGTACTGACATAGTTATTACATTGTGGAGGTGTTTTCCTTTGGCATATCCATCTGTTCTAATGAAGTATGTGTACGTCATTCACCTGAGTTTAATGTGCAAAGTAATCACACCTGCACACCACACTAAAAAACACACCTCTTTCTGAACCACAATCCTTTGTCTTTCTCATTTGGAACCTGCAAGACAAAGGCAAATTTTTGCCTTTTTGTTACTTCATTTTTCTAGTTATTGTACCTTAATTTGTCTAATTACATTTCATTTAATTTTATGTTTTTCACCATGTCTGGAAGATGGAACCCTAGATACCTGAGACAGAAATAACTGTCATGACTGATGAGATTATTAGGGTAGAGCCACAGTTGTTTGGTGCCCTAGTTCAGAATATCACCATGACCCAGAAAAGGCAAATGAGGGATAGAATTGTTACAAGAGTGAATGCAGTATCTGACACCAGGCGCTTGCAGGTGGAAATTAGGAAGTGCTGAAATGATCAGCGAGGGAGAGTGCACGCCCTGGCCTAAAAACCCCACCTAGAAGCCCAGCAGACAAGAGGGGGTTCTCCAAGGGCCATTAACGTTTTCCATGGGAACAGAAGGTGTATGGAATCCTCCACACTGAAAGTTTTTGAAGGAATCCCTGGTGAGTGGATACTGGTAAGTGAAATCACTGTATATCATCATGCATGCCTTAGTTTAAGAGAATCTTACTTTGCTTGTTACATTTCCTTTTTATTAAATAAAAAAAAAAACAATCTTTAGTTACACCTAAATAAAATGGTACTTTCCAATTTATAAATGATAACTTACTTTTCTATCAATAAAGTGTGCAATTGGAGATATCATCTCTCCATGCTCATGCTATAATCAGTACAGCCATGTATCTGTATTCATTTGTTTGTGCTGTAATCTGAGTGTTCATTTTGTAGGCTCACCAGGAATGTGGTAAGAAGGTTAAAAACGAACATTGGCTCAACAACTGCAGAATATAGTCACAGGGACCTAACTACTTGGTAATAAATATCAATTTTTTAAAATCTGCAACTTCATTAATATTGATCTACCTCCTGTTGTCCTCTTCTTTGTATGGTCTTATTCCAAAACCAGGTATTTGTTTTGTGCTTACATTTGTTCGAATATTTTCTTTTTAATATACATTTATTTATATATTGCATGTGACTTTTACTTATGGGCCACATTTTTGAAGAGTGTTAAGGGTCAATAACCATGTCTCCCATACTGCAACATTGTAGGCCATGTTTCCTTATGGAATTTTCTGACTTCATCTTGATACATGTTTCACTGATAACAAGACTGCGTATGTGATTGTTTTCAATAAATCAAATACACATTTTGGAAAATTTGCTAATATTGAAAACAATGTTACTATAGCATATTGTCTGGCATTCCCTAAAGCATTTAAACGAAATATCTTCTCCATGGTCTCTATAGATTACTAAACTTACTGCTGCATTTTCATGTTGTCTCTAAGCCTTTTAAATCATGGTCAGTCATACACATAGTAAGGCACTAGAATTTAAGGTCCTACGCCAATATTGTTTTGCAAAATGTGATTGTGGGTTCAGTGTAAATGGGCTGAAACACAGCACAGCACATTGTTCAAAGAGATGTACCCACTTTTGTGCTCTTACACCAAGTCTAGTAACCCTCTAATGAGGCTTAAATAGACATTCAAAATAACTAGCAACTAACATCAACTTGTTAGGTAAGTATTAGTAGTCAGGACAAATATTTTCCAGGCAATGTGTGTGTATAGTATAGTAACTGCATATACATCTGCTATGTTACACCTATGTTAACAATAACATTTTATGTTATACCAATAAAGTTACTACTTGAGTATCCAACATGACTACGGACCCATATGGTGAGTTTGGAAGACACCATACTCTCATTAACTCATTCTGGACATTGTATCAATACATATCAATCCTCTGCATCTTATTGGATGGCATGCATGTATTCTTTGTGATAGAATACCTCATCTCAGTCACCCTAAAATGTGTTTTTCAACATAACTCACTATCTGGTTATCTATCAGTGCATCTTGATCTCACTATGAATATCAGGTTACCGTCTGGAGAAAGCATTCTACACCGAACCTCTTTTATCTAAATGTTCTAAAAATAAGTCATTTTATGATGTAATAATAATACATATTTTATTTTATATTGTAGGACCATCAGACAGAGGTATAGTCGAGTAACCCTCTGAGAATCTCCCAACCATCACTCTTACTCCAACCAAAGCCTTCAATAGGGACACATCTCCTGCTTGTCTGGATCATGAGCTGGAATAGCCTGGTCCGTCAAGTTTGTCTGGCCAGGCTACAAGAGTGAGCCTCACTCTGCCTATCAGTACAACATTAATAGCAATGGTAGTGCAGGCACCTCCTCAACAGGCCAAAGTTGTCTGCTCCTGTGACCAAACAGCCATCAGCACCTCTGTAGTGTGCACACCTCTCCAGGCTCCTGTACTGCTAACACCTACAACATCTGTAGTTGAGCCAGGATCCATTGTTACGGTGCGCAATGTTCCAGGGTCATCTGTTAATGAGGTTAGGGGTAGGCCTGCATTGGCACAGCTGATTGAGGCCACTTATCCGTATAGTTTTCGGAAACTACGTGCCAGAACATCTTTAGTGCAGCCTATATACCACTTAGGACAGGTGACAGAGCTCCTCAAAATAAACAATGACCTACTGGGGGCGCAAAATCAATTGCAGAGGGAACACAATGACTTTATGGAAGGTCAAAGTTTTATCATGTACTCCCTTTCTGGGGAGGTGCAGGATTGTTTTTGGGAATTTGTAGGACTATTAGGGAGTCAGCTACCCCATTCTGTGGACATTCATCAATATCTAACATCCCACTAGGCTCCTCCACAGAAAAGGAGGCCCAGCAAACCTTTGAAACACCTGTCATCACCTCAGAGTCCCCTCATAAGAGATTGTTTGTCTGAATCAGTGGAGAGGATTCCACCAGGACCACCACTAAGAGGCCGAATCACTTATTTCCGACTGTGAGTCTAGATCATAGACTTTTGGGGCAATTTCTTTAACACATTTGCCCTTTGAGAAACATCTGTTTGTGGACCAGGACTTCAAATAACTGTGACTTTACCTTCTCCATTTCATTTTATCATACAACCTAGTACTGTCACAGAAAATATATTATATTCTGTTATTGTATTTTATTCTCCTGGAAAGGCAAAATAATTATAAATATTTTTGTGATTATATTATTAAGTACAAAATTTGGCTAAAACATGTAATAGCGTCTTTTGTGTTTATTTTCTGTGTTGTTATTATCATGTTGAATTATAGACTGAACTTTGTCAAAATGTATAAAGTAATATTAACATGTCAAACACGGTATTTCAATACAGATAAAAGCTGGACTATATTCAAATATGTGCTGCTACCCTTGATCCTAGTACTTCCCACATGTTCCAGCAAAAAAATGGTTATGTGTGTCAGATTTGTGCTCCTCAATATATTGACTATTCACTTTTCTAAATAAAAAATCTTTAGGTCTTTGATTTTAAAAAGATCAATTTTTATCATGATTTTTATCTGTATCATGACACAAACAAACATAAATAATTATAGTGTTGAAATTTACATTCCCTTTGAGGCTATTTCTAGTTGTCTTTTGATCAATATGTATGTCAATATATGCTTAGCTAAAATAATTTTGCAACACACCATGCAAATAAATGTAAGTTTGTACATAAACCCATATTAGTAGTTGTCATTAATGAAAACACAATGCAATCCTTCCATCAGTCTGAGAAAGTATTATGAGAACAAGATTCACAGTAAAGAACAAGTTACTTACCTTTGGTAACGTTTTTTCTGGTAGAGACATATTCTAGTTGCAAAGTCCTTACCTTAGAATTTCCCCAGGGTCTCAGTCTGGATCTGGAGATTTTTCTCGAGCAGTACCCCTGCTTCGGTCGGCTACGTGTCCATCATCGGTGTTGTAAGCATTGGATATGATTTTGCGGGACCTATATAGAAGCCACCACATCCCCCCCTGGTGTGCTGACATCAGTTTCTTTTCATGACTTTCCACGGCAGAAATGCAGAGCCATGAAGAACCCTAACCACTTGCGTGCCAAAAATAGGTCCCTGAAAGGGAAGTCCCTGTCCCTAGAAATCAGTTCGCAGAGCGGGAAGGATGGGTTGGTCAGTAAGGAATCTGCAACTAGATTATGTCTCTACCAGATAAGGTGTTACTGAAGGTAAGTAACTTGTTCATCTGATAGAGACTTTTAGTTGCAGATTCCTTACTTTAGAATAGATACCCAAGCAATACCATCTCTGGAGGTGGGTCTGCAAACCAAGATCATACTAAGAAGTCCTGAAGGACTGAACGGGCAAAGTGCCCATCCCTTCGGACCTTACAGTCCAGGCAGTAGTGTTTAGTGAATGTGTACTTTGAAGCCCATGTTGCTGCTTGACAGATGTCCAGTACTGGAACTCTGTGTGCTAAAGCAGTGGTTGCAGCTTTCGCTCTGGCACAGTGAGCACGCAAACCCCCCGGGGGTTGCTTTTTCGCCAATACGTAGCACTTTTTAATGCAGAGAACAACCCATCTAGAGATCATTCTCTTCTGCGCTGCCTGACCTTTCTTTGCATGCACATACCCAACAAATAATTGATCATCTACCCGGAACTCTTTGGTACGAACAAGGTAGAACACCAACACTCTTTCTGTGTCGAGGCAGTGGAGTCTCTCTTCTTCCTTAGAAGGATGAGGGGTGTGTAAAAGGTAGGCAACGTGAGGGATTGACCAACATAAAAGGGTGTGACCACTATTGGCAAAAAGGAAGCCCTGGTGTGAAGCACCACTTTTCAGGATAGGTAGAAAGGTAGGGTGGCTTAGATGACAATACCTGCAGCTCACTCACCCAATGGGCAGATGTAATGGCTACAAGGAAGGCTGTTTTTAATGTCAGAAGCCTGAGAAGACAATAATGGTGTGGCTCAAAAGGAGCGCACATTAAGAAGGTAAGAACTAAATTTAAATCCCATTGGGGCATGATAAATGGTGATGGGGGAAACATATGAGTAAGATCCTTCTGACTGTAGGAGACTTAAAGAGGGTTTGTCAGGTAATCTCAGAAATGCAGAGATAGCAGACAAATAACTTTTGAGGCCTTTCTGGGCCAAAGTATAAACAAGAGGACATCGGAAAGAGGGGCAGAGAGGGGGTCAACAGACTTGTCTGTGCACAATGCCACAAATTTGTTCCATCGACAGGCGTATACCATTGTGGTGGAGGGACACCTGGCTGCCAAGATAAAGTTACAGATTTCGGTGGAAGGTCAAAAGATGTCAACTGCTGCAGCTGAATCTACACGCAAAAAGGCGGAGACTGGACAGTTTCTGGTGGAGAACCCTCCCCTGCTGCTGCGATAGAAGATCCTCCCAAAGGGGTACCCTGACCAGAGGACAGATGGCCATGCTCAATAGCTCGAGATACCAGACTCTTTGTGCCCAGTCTGGAGCCACAAGGATTACTTGGGCCTGGTCATTCTTGATCTTCTTGAGAACTCTGGGCAGAAGTGGTATGGGCTGAAAGGCGTATAGGAGGCCCGAGCTCCACTCGAGATGAAAAGTGTCACAGAGCGAGTACCACCTTGGAAACTCCAACACACAAAACTCCTGACATTGTGCATTCCCTGCCGAGGCGAACAGATCTAACCAAGGCTCTCCCCACTAATGAAAGAGACATTGTGGCACCTGCGGATGTAGACGCCATTCATGATCGACTAGGCATTGTCAGCTGAGTTTGTCTGCTGTGGTGTTCAGAGAGCCAGTCAGATGTTGAACCAGCAGGGAAATGCCCTGATGTGACAGCCATGTCCAGAAGCGCAGAGCCTCCTGACAATGGGTCCCAGACCCCACCCGCCTGCTTGCTGCAGTACCAAATGGCAGTGGTGTTGTCCATGAACACCTGCACTACTTTCCCTTTGAGAGAAGGAAGGACTGCTTTCAATGCCAGTCTGATCACCCTGAGCTCCAAAAGACATGCGGAGCCCGGACTCCGCCAGAGACCAGAAGCCTGTTCTCTGCCTCTCCCATGTGGCCACACAATCCCAGGAGTGACACCACAAGTACCGTCTGTGGGCAGGCAGGATAGGAATATGGAAATAGGCTTCCTGCAAGTTCAACGCTACCATCCAGTCTCCTGGGTCTAGGGCAGATAGAACCTGAGCCAGAGTGAAGATTGTGAACTTCTTCTTCCTGAGGAAGAGATTGAGGGACTGTAGGTCTAGGAGAGGGTGGAGGCTCTGGTCCTTTTTGGGCACCAGAAAGTAGCGGGAGTCACAACCACGACCTACTTTTGACACAAGGAGCCTCTCTATGGCTCCCTGGGCCTAGAGAGCCATAACCTTCTCGTGGAGAAGTGCCAGGTGATTCTCCGTCATCCAATCTTAGGATGGTGACATGGAGGGAGAGGTAATCTCGAAGGAGAGGGAGTAGCCCCTTCGGACTATTTGCAAAACCCACCATCTGACTTGATGGGCCACAAGCGGGGCAGGTGATGGCGAATCCTGACTCCAACTGGTCCCAGGTGCGGACGCGTCAGACTAGGAAGATTGGGAGTCTGCGGCTGAGGGGGAATGGGTGGTGGACTCGCTAGACCACTGGCTGCCTGATCCAGGAGGGCATTAGGGCCATATGTATGAAAACTGGGGTCTGCGAATCGCAAATAGCGATTATTAAGAAATCGCTATTTCCGAGTCGCAATTGGCTATGTAACAAAAGTGCGATTCGGAATTAGAGATTTCTTTAAAATCGCTATTTGTGGTTTGCGAGGCCCATTTACCGAATCGCAATTTGCATTCTCGCAATTTGCGATTTTTTTGCTATTCGGTAAAACATCGCAAAATGCGAGAAAGTTCGAGAATGCACACCTGGAGGAGCCTGATGACATCACCATCAGGAAATGAGTCATCCCAGGCAGTTTCAGGTGCCACACCCAAACCAGCATGCGGTGAGAGAGAGCAGCCCAGCCACATAGAGCAGCACTCAGCAGGAGCAGCAACACCTGAGCCAGAATGGAGACCCAAGGAACATCACAGGAGAAACAGGAGAGGAAGCGCAAACTCAAGTTCAGTGAACAGGAGCTGGAGGTACTGACTGAAGAGGTAGTGAGGAGCCATGACCGCCTGTTTGGGAAATCATCACTCCAGGTACCTGAGAGCGAGAAAAGAAGGCTATGGCTTGACATCCAGGGAAAAATCTGCACCATTGGAGTGGCACAGTGCTCAATTGAGGAGATTAAGAAAAGGTGGTACGACCTGCGCTCCCGGGCAATGGAGAGGGTGGCAAGGAGACTTGCAGAGGCCAGGGGCACAGGTGGCGGACCACCAACCGAACCACCTGCCACACCACCGGAGGACCTGGTGGAATCCACACTCCTCCCTGAAGCTGTGACAGGGGTCACAGATATCGACACCTCCAGTCAACCGAGTACCAGCCAAGGTAAGTGCAATGTTGTTGTGTGAACCCAATATGTGCATGCACAAAAGCCCCTTAGGAATTAGCATGTAATGTGAAGTAGTGTGTGAAGTAGTCCAGTCCACATCTGAGAAGCAGCTCAACAATGCATTATGGGAGTTGCGGTCCACAAACTAGTACAGACAGTAGCATGACAATGTAACGAAGCATAGTGACACCCAAGGTAACACAACACACACAACACCATGTAGAGCAGTACCTGTACCTTTATTGCGATTTTCAGACAGATAATGTAACATACAGAACTGACATGCTGCATTGTGTTGCTGCAGGTGGGCCTGGCCCAGCAGCCACACACAGTCTTTGTGTAGGGGAGACGGACACCCAGCAGCCCTCTGACACCAACACCAGTGGGTCCCTCCACATCTCCACTGTGCGCCGCAGGCCCAGGGCACTACCACTGCCAGACCTCAGTGGCGACTCGGATGTGCAGCAGGAGGGGCCAAGCAGACCGTCTGTACCAGACAGGCGCAGCCAGATACCGGAGGACAGGGGACATGCAGCACAATGCAGGAGTCCCACAGTGTCCCAGCAGCAACCTCATAAGGCAGGTGAGGGTCCATCCTTGTTCGGGGACCTTGAGGCTGCTATGTTGCAGCAACAGTGACTGCAAAACAAGCGAATACTGAGTTTGGACCGGAACCTGAGAGTCCACAATAGACACATGATGGGCCTGCATCGTCAACTTGACACACTGAACAGCAACATCACACAGCTGCGTGAGGGACAGGTGCAGGCTTCTGAGGGCACTAGGGACCTTACTAGTGCAGTGCGTGACCTCTGTCAGGAGCTGCGCCACGAAAGGGTCAGCCGGCGCAGACATGAACACCGCTTCAGGACAATGTTTGCAAGCTACTGCAGGTCCTCAAACAGGATGGCAAACTCCACAGCACTCATCGCCCGTCGCGTTGTGGCGCCACAAGTGGAGGCTGCACACACCAGCAGGGACGTGATCCAGGGCCTTGTGCAAATCACTAATGTGATTGAGCTTGTCATGGGACAGAGATCTGCCACTCCCAGTGAGGTAGCCTTGGGGGACACTGAGGACAGTTCTAGCCTCAGTAGTGTGGCAGTACCTGCAGCAGACACCAGACGGCACAGTGCCAGGCGCAGCACTGCCACTGAGGGTGACATTGAGGGTGCCAGTGAGTTAACTGGGCACCCGAGTGGTGTACGTGGGAGGAGGAAGTGACTCTTGCCGCATTGACACTGGTGTTCCCACTATGACGTAATAGTGCGTGACTCAGTTCTTTTGTTATTTTTAGTTTTTGCCATCACCTGTTTACTTCATTTATCAACATTCATTACCTGATGTAAGGTAATAAATTTCTATCCATACAGGTACAGTTGTCAGTGGAGTTTTGTCATTCATACTCACGTCTGAAATGGTTGTGTGTGATGTCGGCACGCCTTTGCCTTCCTCTGCTGCACTGGTCCTGTCTGCTGGCTGTAGAGGCGGTATGGGATCGTCATCCTCATCTGATTCAGTGTCACTGATTTCTATAGGTATGCCACTGGTTGTAGCTATATTGTGCAGGATTGCACAAGTAGCCACTATTCTACATGTGGTTTCTGGACTGTACTGTAGTGCCCCTCCACTCTTGTGGAGGCAACGGAAGCGACTCTTCAGAAGGCCAAATGTGCGCTCAACCACGTTGCAGGTTGCCCTGTGTGCTGCATTGTATCTCCGTTCTGCTGGTGTTGTGGGATTGAGGTAGGGCGTCATCATGTAGGTGTGCACTGCGTAGGCACTGTCTCCTGGAAGGGACAGAAGGTGTGATGAGTAACTCAGCCATCTGATATGGGTTTGTCATCTATGCGCCAGTGTACAGAGTGACATTACCTAGTAGATATCCTTCACCAAACTCCAGTCTTGTGTGAATGCCGCTGTGACGAAAGATGTATGAATCATGTGTGCTCCCTGGGTACCTGGCCACGAGATCAGTTATGATATAGGAGGCATCGCATATCTCCTGTATATTCATGGAATGTTGGTGTTTACGGTTTCGGTACACATACTCTGTGACTGATGGTGGACATATTGCCACATGTGTGCCATCTATGGCACCTATGACGTGGGGGAACTGTGCTATCTGATAAAACTCAATTTTTGTCTGCTGTATTTCCTGTGGGGTGTGGGGGAATCGGATGTACTGTTGGAGTTTGCTTAGCATGGCGTTGATAAATGCATCATTGAAAAATCTGGAGAGGGTGCTAAGTGACACCCCCCCAGCCGCTGATATGACCCCTTTGTAGCTCCCTGAGGCGAGTAGGTGTAAGGAGCATAATACCTGCACATGGGTGGGGATACTATGTGTCCTTAGTGTTCTGCGCTGCAGTAGGGGTTGCAGCTCAGCTATCAGATCAAGTTTCATAGCTGAGATTAACCTATACCTCTTAAATATTTCCTCCTCTGTCAGGTCAAAAAGTGTAATGCGCACTCTGAAAATGCGCTCCTGTCTCCTCCTCCCTCTCCTCAAACCTGCCAGGATCCTCATCCTCCTCGCCATGACGTAGTGTGCAGCCATTGTGTAAAAGAATCTGAGGCATTCTGGGCCTCTTTATATAGGTTGCACCTGGTTACCACCTGCTTTCACTTAGTGGTATTTTGCATGTGTAAAATGCCATTCTGCGAAAAATCGCTAATTGCGATTTTTTGATGCATCTATTTGCGATTTGGATTTTGCGATTCGCATTTTGCACCTCGCAATTTCCTACTGGAAATACCGAATCGCAAAATGCGACTTGCAAAACCAGGTCGCACCACAAAAAATCGCAATTTTTGCGATTTCTTATTTTTGGTCTGCGAATGCCTTTCATGCATCGCAGACCACGTTTTTGCACTTGCAAACGGCCGATTTTTGCGATTCGCACCGTTTGCGAATGCAAAATCGCTTGATACATCTGGCCCTAGATCCCATATCTCAAGCCACAATGGGACTGGGCAGCATGGGTGGCACGGTGGCTGGAGGGGAACAGATGTGGCTGGGTGCCCCTTCCGTAGCCACAAAATGGGCAAAAAGCAGACTCAGTGTGGCGAGGGGCAGCTGCCAGGTCCAAGGACATGACCCTAGCCCAGGAGTCCTTAAAGCACTCAAGCGCCGAGTTCGCTTTGTCTCCAAAGAGACAGGGGCCATCAAAGGGTATGTGCATAAGAGTGGATTGGACATCCCCCAAAAAGCCAGATGTCCTCAACTAGGTGTGGTGCCTCAAGTCCCCCGTTGATGCAACCAATCTGCATTAGGCGTTGGTCGTATCCAGCCCACATCGTATTATGAACTTCGCTGCATCTCTCCCGTCAGGTACAGCATGGGAGAGAATGGCCTGGGCCTTCTTCGGGACCTGTGGCAGCACCTGCACAACCATGTCCCATAAAGTATGTGTGTAACGTCCCAAAAGGCATGTGGTGTTCACAGACCGGCATGCCAGACTGGAAGAAGAAACATCTTCTTCCCAAGCTGATCCAACCTCTTGGATTCCCGTGGGTGTGAAAGGGAATGTGCCCAGGGACATGGAGGCTTGGTAACCAAGCTCTCAGGGTTTGGGTGTTGCGTTAGGAACACTGGGCCATTTGGAGCGGGTGCCTGACGGTGGGCAATAGTCCTGTTCACAGGAGCCCCTGTGCTGGGTTTGGGCCAGGTGCCCATCAAGACATCAGTGAGGGCTTGAATAAAGGGCAAAAGGGGTTCAGAAGTGGAAGCCCTAGGCTGAAGCACCTCTGTCAGGAGGTTAGCCCTGACCACAACTGAAGGCATCTCAGGGCCCAGGACCTCAGCCGCTCTTCCCACCACCACTGAATAGGACACTCACTCTTCCGTAGCCACGTTAGGGGGAGAAAGCCTGCCAGTGTCAGGAGAAGTGTCCAGACCAAGTCCATCCGCAAGTCTATGGGATCTTCCAGCTGGTTTTCCAAAGGGTCCAGCGATCCCTCCCATCCTCACCGCACCCCAACCCAAGTGAACAAGGGTCAGGATCTGACTTAGGGAGCAAGTTCCCTGTTAAAGTCGGAATCGGCGTTGAGCAACGTCTGTCCGGCACTGTGTCAGAATTGGCAATACGGATGGGGTTAATGCCGACCAGGGGCACAGACAGCGTCAGAAGCGTGGACGTCGGAAATGTCATCAGAAAAGGTCGAGGTGGTATGATCTACGCCGCATCGGATCCAGGAACAGATCCATGGGTACCACCCAGAGCCGAAGCCGCCAGCACAGAAGCCAAGGGGACCCCTGCCTACTCTGCAAGGCCTGAACGTGCTCCAGTGGAGTGGGACTGCCTAAGTAAAAGGAGCGGGCCTCATAAAACACATGGAGTTGGGCAGGAGTCACTCTGGCTTCCAGAAACTCGTGGAGGTGCGTAATCGACCCAGATGCAGGCTCTGAGGATAGAGGAACTATGGCACTCCATTTCCCTCATTGCGTCAGCCGACAGATGGGGTGAAGTCGAAGAAAATGTGTTCTTCTTTGCTTTTTGTGCCTCGACTTACCCGACCATTCCAAGAATGGGTGCTCCACAACCGTTCTCTGGACCTTCCTCTCGACTGAGATCAGTAGCGACATAGAGCGGAGTCCCTGGCCGCAATGAGCTTTAGGGAGCACTCCTTCAAAGCTTTCAGACTCATGGCTCGACACTCAGAGCACGACTTCAGGTTGTGGTCGCGCTCCAAACACCACAAACACGAAGTGCGGATCCGTCGCGGACATCACCCTATGACAGGATCTGCAGGGCTTAAACCTGGTCCTGTGTGCTGACATCCTTGATGCACCAGGAGTGTAGACACTCAAAAATCTTTGGCAAAAAGTTGAAAAAGATTAGTTAAATAGTGACTGAGGGGTCGCTGTACTTCGAATCTGCGGTGCCTGTTGCTGAAAGGAAAGAAGTGACGTCTGCTTGCCAGGGTGGCACCTATACAGGGCCCACAACATCACATCAGGCATGCACGATGCCAACGACGGACACAAAGCTCACCAACGTCACCTGACGGCACGCAGGGGTACTACTTGAATAAAATCTCCAGGTGTAGATTGACGCCCGGGGGAAATTCTAAGGTAAGGAATCTGCAAAAAGGAATCGCTATCAGATATATCAAGATACAAATATTTCACATCCTATGACTCAATGACTAAATCACAAGCAGGGGTGTGGAATTCATTAAAATATCTACTTGTACATGGGACAGGCTGCTTCTTAAATCTACTTGTCCTGCAATAAAATCTACTTGTCCTGTGGGTGCCATGTAGTGCGGCGACAAATTATGGCAGCAATGTAACTATGTAAGACCTCTGATAATAGCTTCTCTGATTATACCAGGGCTACTACTATAGTAAGACTTGAATACTTGCAATTTCAATCCCTACTATAGCAATTTCTTTATTTTGCCACCTTTTCGCAGATCTACATAGTGAGGCAGGAGGAAGCAGTAAGCAATAGTTCCAGGGCTCAAATGCCTTTGAGTCTCCAAACCTACTAGCTTGCATGTTTTAAGGATTTTCACCAGCTCTTCTCTAATCTTTTCCCATAATGAGAAAGGTTGGAAATTTACTCCTGACAATAGTAGAAGTAGAAGTTCCTCCAGGTTTGGGAAAAAAAGTGGTTGGAAAGTGAACTTGTAAATGCTCAACATATTTCCACATGAGCAAATCTACACATGTATATTTGCTTGTGCTAAAATACAGTTCACAAATATTTCCTAGAAGTACGATTTCATGGTCTTCTTCAGTGAGTGCTTGTGAATTCATGAAAGTCATTAATTCAAAGACATATACCATGGGTGCACTTTTGTGACTTTTTATTTAAGAATTGGGTCCCTAATTAGGTCTGGCGTTAATAAAGACATTTTGTTTTTTATTAAACTTCTATTTCTCTCTCTATCTTTCGGCTGGCTTTACTGTGAGTGATCGCATTTCTGCTATTTCACACGGAGCATATTGGCACACAAAGTAGTTTTGTTCAGTGCCAGGAACTACTGTGGCAATCAGTGGCATAACAAAACTGGAGGGGGCTCCCCTGTAAAGAACACGGAGGCCCCCTCCAGACTCACTCAGAGCAGGTGCTGTGCTGAGGAGGCCCCCTTGAGGGGGGCTGCGTGGCCTTTGTTACACCACTGCTGGCAATGTGTGTTTTTGAGACCAACAACTTTTTTTTTTCTTTTTGCCAGTGTTTGTTTCAATGGTGAGGGCCTGGAAGCCCCCACAACAATAAAGTGCCACAAAAACCATGACACGCATTGACGAAACCAAAAGACTCACAAAGAAGTTGGATCGGTTGGCCTTGCCAGTGCTTGTTTATTTTCATTCTTCCCATAATCTTGTTGAAAATGGCTACACTGATTTTCCATTAAGAATATTTTTTTGAAATACTAGTATGCATCAATACATTTTACTAAATGACGCTTCAAAGAAATAGCATCTAAAATTTCTTAGTAGCGAAACGTTTTTTACTACTTGCATTTTTTTCTGAACATTTTATTTTGAAAACAAAGAATCATCACTCTTGCTTGCAAGCTTCTGCAAACATTTGCATCTAATCAGAGAGCATTCTGGGAGCATTATACTTAGCCTCATATTGTTTAACTTTTCAAAACAGATGTACAATTTTTTTTTTATTAACTGAGCCATTGTCAGTAGTGCAGTGTGGCCTTAAAAGGGGTATTTACAGCGCTCACCCTTATAATCAAGAGTTTTCATTAATGAACCATAAATACAAGCTCAAATAGCATTAGCATATAGACACTCATTACCTCAACTGCAGACAGTTCCCTGTTCTATAAACTACCAGTCAAAGGGTTTGGGCCCACTTGTCCCAAGGACAAAATAAACATGAAAGCTTGTTGCCATTGATCTTAAACAATATGTCTTGGGCATCAGGCAATAGGAATTCCACATCAATGACAAGTTATACAATGTACACTATCCAATGATTCAGAATCACTCTAATGCTACAGGAGATTACAGTGTGTTGACCTATAAATAAAATGTTAATATTTTAATTATGTTTTTGCACATCAGGGTCCTTTTATCACTGGTAATCAAATGTACCATTTATGTTTCTGACCTTAACTCTTAACAAGTCTGGAAACTGCATCCTTCGTATACAAACTATAAGAGCGTTCTATGTATCAAGCTACACAAAGACACAATAACATCATAGTGTCCAGCTACCTTCATTTAACATCTTAGAAGGCAACAACTGTAATGTGTTTCTAAAACCTACTAGAATATCTAGTAAAGTAACAAGTTGTTTTTAATTTATATTGACTAAGGTTATTTCCTTCTTCCTCAACACTGTCATCTAAATTGTGCAGACCTCCAACATCACCCTTGTTGTAGTCATCATCTGGGAAGAAAGGTATGTTCTGCTGCAGAATTGTAATTTGACAAACCTTATCAGTCAATATTTCTTTCAGGAACCCAAAAGCCCGCAGACCTCCTACTTCAACCAAGCACCTCATTAAAGAGGGCTTCCTGTGGTGTTGTTGGATTTCTCAGAGGTGGTAACAACCATGTACGGTTTGGATACACAGAATCTCCAGAAATAATTTAAAAAACATAGATAAGCATTGAAATTACATTATTATGTTTAGGTATCTAATTGATGTAATGATTTTCATGTTTTTGAACATAGCACTTACCAACCAGCCGGGCCCTCACATTTTTAAGAAGTGCCATCTGTTTTTTTAAGCTGCTATTGCTTAGCACAAAGGAATCATGAGTGATCCAGGAAATAAGGAACACACACTTGTGATGTACATATCTGGAATATGGACAACCTGCACAAGGATCAAATGGAAATGTTTTCTATTCTGGTACACTTGCTCTCTGTTGTGTGGTGGAAACAAAGCAATATGTGTTCCATCAACGGCACAAACCACATGTGGTGTGCCACCCAATGTAAAAAAAATCTCTGCCTTGATAGAATGAGGGGATTGAATGTAAGTGTTTATGTGGCTCAACATTACAGAAAGGAAATGCTGATGTGCACTAGAGAAAGTTGCCTGGACATGTGGTTACAATTCTTAACCGCTTCTGTGCCTTGGACGAGGTGACCTCGTCCAAGGCTTCAGTTCCTGTGTGCCTTGGACGAGGTCACCTCGTCCAAGGCACGGGAATTTGGGGGAGCGCTAGCGTGCCCCACTGTGCACCCCCCTCCCCCCCCCCAAGGCAGGGATGGAAGGGGAAGACCTTCCCCTTCCACCACCAACCCCCCCACCCCCCCCTGTGGTGTCAGCGCGCGAGCGCGCGCTGATTTGTCACAGGGTCTCCCCCATCGCGCTGGAAGCTCTGCTTCCAGCGTGATTGAAAGAGAAATGCTCAGCATTTCCCTTTCATTCACGTGGGGGAGGCCCGGAGGGGCTTCAAAGGGAAGGAAATGTATTTCCTTCCCTTTGAAGTCTCTCCCAGGGTTTCAAAAGCCGGATTGCTTGCAATCCGGCTTTTGAAACCCCACTAGACACGAGGGATTTTTTTTTTTCTGAAAGTGACATAAGGGAGCGACCCCTTGGGCAAGGGTCGCTCCCAGGGGGGGGCATTTTTTTGGGAAGGCCTTTTCTGCCCCCGGGGGGGTGGGGGGGGAGAAACCTCTAGGGCACCAGGGATCATTTTTTATTATTTTTCTATTTGTTTAGTTTTTTGTTTTTTTTAGGTGGGGAGCGACCCCTTGGGCAAGGGTCGCTCCCCTAGGGGGCAAATTATATTTAGGCCCAAGGGGAGCAGAAACCACTAGACACCAGGGAGTTTTTTTTGTTTTTGGAAATGTCACGCAAGGGGAGCGACCCCTTAGGCAAGGGTCGCTCCCCTGGGGGGGGAATTATTTTAGGCCATTTCTGCCCCCCGGGGGGGTAGATCAGCCTATTTTGATTAGGCCGATCTGCCCCCAAGGAGGGTAGAGACCACTAGGCACCGGGGATTTTTTTTTTTTTTTTGTTTTACAGATGGGGAGTGACCCCTTGGACAAGTGTCGCTCCCCTGGAGGGGAAAATTGTATTTAGGCCATTTCTGCCCCCTTTGGGGGCAGATCGGCCATTTTTTGCTACGCCAATCTGCCCCCAAGGGGGGCAGAAACCACTAGGCGCCGGGGATTTTATTTTTGGCGCCAATGTCACGCAGGGGGAGTGACCCCGTAGGCAAGGGTCGCTCGGAGGGGGGGGGAGGGTTTTTTTTTTTTTTTTTTTTTTTTTAGAGATGGGGAGCGACCCATTAGGCTAGGGTCGCTCCCCTGGGGGGCAAATCGTATTTAGAGCATTTCTGCCCCCCACTTGGGGGCAGATTGGCCGATTTTAGGTCAATCTGCCCCCAAGAGGGCAGAAACCACTAGGCACCGGGGATTATTTTTTTGGCGCCAATGTCACGCAGGGGGAGCGACCCCGTAGGCAAGGGTCGCTCCCGGGGTGGGGGGGGGGTTGGTGGGGCAAATTTATTTTAGGCCATTTCTGCCTCTAGGCGCCAGGGAAAAAAAAAAGCTGAGCTGAGCTTGAGGTCAAAATCTACAGGTAGGCACTTTGCAAAAAACACCTCTGTTTTCTTTCAAAAAATGTGATGTGTCCACGTTGCGTTTTGGGGCATTTCCTGTTGCGGGCACTAGGCCTACCCACACAAGTGAGGTATCATTTTTATCAGGAGACTTGGGGGAACGCTGGGTGGAAGAAAATTTGTGGCTCCTCTCTGATTCCAGAACTTTCTGTCACCAAAATGTGAGGAAAATTTGTTTTTTTAGCCACATTTTGAGGTTTGCAAAGGATTCTGGGTAACAGAACCTGGTCAGAGCCGCACAAGTCACCCCATCTTGGATTCCCCTAGGTCTCTAGTTTTCAAAGATGCATAGGTTTGGTAGGTTTCCCTAGGTGCCGGCTGAGCTAGAGGCCAAAACCTACAGGTAGGCACTTTGCAAAAAACACCTCTGTTTTCTTTAAAAAAATGTGATGTGTGCACGTTGCGGTTTGGGGCGTTTCCTGTCGCGGGCGCTAGGCCTACCCACACAAGTGAGGTATCATTTTTATCGGGAGACTTGGGGGAACATAGATTAGCAAAACAAGTGTTATTGCCTCTTGTCTTTCTCTACATTTTTTTCTTCCAAATATAAGAGAGTGTGTAAAAAAGACATCTATTTGAGAAATGCCCTGTAATTCACATGCTAGTATGGTCACTCCGGAATTCAGAGATGTGCAAATAACCACTGCTCCTCAACACCTTATCTTGTTCCCATTTTAGAAATACAAAGGTTTTCTTGATAGCCATTTTTGACTCTTTATATTTCAGCAAAGGAATTGCTGTATACCCGGTATAGAATGAAAACGCACTGCAGGGTGCAGCTCATTTATTGGCTCTGGGTACCTTGGGTTCTTGATGAACCTACAAGCCCTATATATCCCCGCAACCAGAGGAGTCCAGCAGACGTAACAGTATATTGCTTTCGAAAATCTGACATTGCAGGAAAAAGTTACAGAGTAAAAAATAGAGAAAAATTGCTGTTTTTTTCACCTCAATTTCAATATTTTTCTTTTTCAGTTGTTATTTTCTGTAGGAAACTCTTGTAGGATCTACACAAATGACCCCTTGCTGAATTCAGAATTTTGTCTACTTTTCAGAAATGTTTAGGTTTCTGGGATCCAGCATTGGTTTCATGCCCATTTCTGTCACTGACTGGAAGGAGGCTGAAAGCACAAAAAATTGTAAAAATGGGGTATGTCCCAGTAAAATGCCAAATTTGTGTTGAAAAATTGGGTTTTCTGATTCAAGTCTGCCTGTTCCTGAAAGCTGGGAAGCTGGTGATTTTAGCACTGCAAACCCTTTGTTGATGCCATTTTCAGGGAAAAAAACCACAAGCCTCCTTCTGCAGCCACTTTTTCCAATTTGTTTGAAAAAACCGAAATTTTCACTGTATTTTAGCTAATTTCTTGGCCTCCTTCAGGGGAACCCACACAGTCTGGGTACCTCTAGAATCCCTAGGATGTTGGAAAAAAAGGACACAAATTTGGCTTGGCTAGCTTATGTGGACAAAACGTTATGAGGGCCTAAGCGCGAACTGCCCCAAATAGGCAAAAAAAGGCCTGGCATAGGAGGGGGAAAAGGCCTGGCAGCGAAGGGGTTAATAGTGTACTGAAAGGATCCAGTTGCAGTGAAATGGAGAACCGTCATTGTCTTTACAAGTGGTGTAATAGCCCAGGGATTTTGATTCTGAAGTATACGTTCTGATGCCAGCTGATGTGCTAAATCCAAGATTGTTTGTCAGTTAAGTCTATATTTCTTTATAGTCTCCCTTGCAAATTGGAGAGGTCTGGAAAGGGATGGAAGACTCTTAGCTGGCGTCTTCTGACTCTGTCCGGGGCCATTTGTGATGGCTGTAGAAGTTTATCTAAACAAAATATAAATAATTAATGATAGTATATATAATAAAAATATGTTAGCTAAAACACATTGTTTAAGAAAATATATGTATATGTGTACATGAAGGGTATATGTGCTCAAAGTTATTACCATTCTTTTTAAATTACAATTTTGAATTTCTGTCAACAGAGGTTTCCTTTGCACAGCATAAGATTTAGGTATTAACAAATGCAACATTATCTACTTATATAATTTGCTAAGCATCCATTACATATGTGCTATACATACGACATCATCATGAACCTAAACCTCTATTTTAGGCGGCTCTGTAGAAATCTCTAGAAAGGTACATGTGGTCCACCTAAAATGGCATTTGCCTGACTTAACTAGGACTTCTGCCCATCAACAGCGTACACACCCATAGATTGAGAAACTCTGTGTGACTGATTTGACTCAATGCCATCATTGGTGTAGGTGTCAGTTGACATATGCATACATCGTAGTGGTGTTCAAGTATCTCTATTTCTCACTAGTCTCCGAACCTTGGTACAGTGTAGACCTCCTCCAACAATGCTGCTCTCTGAACTCTGCAAGCTACAATGGTGTGTAGTGCTGGAGACTGAGCCCCAAACTTCACACCAGAAGAATACGAAATGTTAGACGATGTCCCGTCTCAGTTCAGCCAGCTGCATGTCTCTGCAGAGCAACAGGTAAAAAAGGCATTTGTTATAGTACCTTTTTCCTATTAAATATATTTATATTTAGTTTAAAAAACAGGAGAAACATTCACACTATGAGTGTGTGCAAACGTTTACAAACAAGTAGACAAAATTAAACATTTTAAAACTTATTCTATGATTGTCCCGAATTCCTTGCACTGCACATTACAAGCCGAGTGTTATTTTCTATTAATTTTAACGTCATGGCTTTCTATGATAACATTTAGGATATGTAGGAATGCTTTGTAACATGCACTTGCTAGCTATGCTAAGTGTGCTAACATGCTAAAGCCACCAGTACAGTGGTTTCAACTATTATGTTCAAATTATATACATCAAAAGCTCCTTTGTATGAGAAAGTTGCAATTCAGTGCAATAAATGTATATAGAACAAGAGTACTTCGAGTCAGATACTGTGAAACAGGGCACTTAGTCCCTCAATAGGACATATTTCAACAACAACAAATCACACAATATAGTGTGTGATTTCTGACTCAAGTATACACTATCTATGAAAATATACCGGAAAATTATGAATATCCAAATGTGTATTTACAAGTAACAAAATGATGCCAAATAGCTGCAACAATGTAATAGCTGCTTACTTTGTAAAAAAGGATTGTATGCCTTTCTGTAAATACTTGGTTTTGTACAACTGTAGTAACAGAATGAGATTTTAAACTACATTACCCAGAATGCTTCATCAAAAGCTATTAGTATATAAATGATAGTAAACAAGGACGCACCCACCACAACAAAGACTTTTATGGTTGAAACACGTGGGTGTTTGCCACATTTTGCTTTCAATAAATTGTTCTATTTGGGGTTCCTGGAGTGCGGCATAATCTTGTTTTGTGTGACACACACACACACACACACACACCCGCTCACACACACGGACACAGCCTTACTACGCAAAAGGAAGAAATGGAAAATCATTATCAACTCTACCCATAATAAGAGTATGTGGTATCTATTAATAAAGTCAATATAAAATGCATTGTAATTTACATTTTACACATATTTTACTGTGCTTTTTGTTTATCCTATGTTTAGGTCAGCTCCATCATAAGAAAAACATATGGCGGGTCATTGCAAGGAAATTACAGCCCTGATGTTCCATAAGCACATAGCTTGCATTGCTGTAAGTGGTCGGAGGACCAGCGATCTGGACAAAGATTACAGCAGAGGTCCAGCTAGGAAAGTCCTCCCGGCAGCGGAAGCAGGTGCAGTACACCCTGACCCCCTTAATGGCCGGCATGTTGGTGGTGGCCTATCCACAACCTGAGAGGGAACTGAATATCAAAGAGCAGCAACAAGGAAGGAAGTGTTATGTTGTTTGTATGGTGTTGTATGACTAACAACCTTTTTTTTTCAGACCCACCAAAAAAGTAGGAGTATCCTTACAAACAGTACAACTATAGAAATGTAGAATCAAGCCTTATAAATATTTGATCTGCAATGTGATCGATGCTCTGTGGTAATAATTCCATTTTTACAATTGTGATCATGTATAAGCGAATGGAGGTAACGCATAATTAAATGTTAAGAAGGTGTGAACATCAGCATCATGTGGTAAGGAGCTGTAACATCTGAACTTGGATAAGTAATGCACTGGACCTTTTCCTCAATTTAAATTACATAGATTGTATTTTACACTTTTTCACATTGTAAAGAACAGAATGTGTGCTTAATTGTTGAGATTGTGAATTACATTTCATCTCCAATGAGCCTTTAAAAGAAGGATAGTACTGCTTTACAATTTCTCCTGTGCTTGAAATAGTCAAACATAACAAAAACATGCGTGTGTTTTGCCACTTTATATTATCTTTATAAAATTGGACCTTAAAACACCAGCAACTGTCCAGGACCTAGTCAGAATGTGTGTAGGAAAAATAAAGCACATTATTGATATATACTAACGAAGAGTCCGGTGTGTAGACCAGTTAAACAGAGCAGGTGGCCTGACTGCAAAACGGCCTTGAAGGTGTTAAAGTGAGCTACGGAAAGCAAATATTGTCTATTTTTTGCAATAATATGACAACGTAGTGGTATATGGAGGTCACACATGAAGTACTTCAGAAGACCCTTGGCAGTCATGCTAGAATAGTAGAGTGTATAATCAAAGTCCAATATTTCATATCTATGTTGTGAGAGCATGGAAGTCTTTGCTGTGCTCATCACAGGGCCACTATTGAGGTGTTTATATGGTCGCAACATATAGTATATATAGATAGTGGCAGCCTGTGGGTGTATTACGATTACCTTTGGGCACAGACACGGTCTTTGCTTATTTGCCTTCTCCTTTCCAGGTGCGGGTCCTGCATGTCCACTGAAACCTTCCTGAAGCCAGGCCTGGTGCCTAGATACTTGGTGTGGTCATTTTTCATTGACTTATGAAAGCCAAATGGGCTAAGTCCAAAATCAACCCCAACCATAATGGCATATTGCTGTGCTCCTGCTACTTAATGCTGCACATTAATTATTGGTTAGGTAGGTGAGCTACATATTGTTTTACAAATATTAAAAACAAAACAAAAATCAAATTTTACATTCAGGTTTTATTTATTTCCAAATGCATCCTTCAAGCTTTTCCAAACCTGCATGCATGCATCATTACGATTTATGAAGTTTTTATATCATTTTGTATGCAAGATGGACTGCTACACTTAAGACCATTGGTTGTAGAATTTCAAAAATACTACACAAGTTTACAGAATAAACGGTCCTTTCATAAATGTGTAACAACATGCTACCTGCCCCCCTGTGTTGCTGTGCGTACCATAGGTATTAGCTATATTTAAAGAAAGTTAATGATGGTACTAGAAATGTTGTTTGAAATGAAGGAAACCAGCCGCACAATCATAAAAAACATATAGTTGCTGGCATTATTTTAAACGTATTGCTTTGAATATTTGTACTATATAGATAACAGTCAAGTTAAGATTTGTGTTGTAGTAAACTAGCATGAACTACTGTTAGGAATTTTAATAGTACACTGCGAGTATTCTGAAAACACTGGTGAAAAAAAGCTTACTATTTTCTCTTTCTCTTATAAGCATCCTCACGAGCGAGGAGTGGGCGGGGCACACGGGGGTGACACAGCAGAACTCGCGCAGCTGCTGGGTGAGGTGCCTTCAGAAAATGAAGACTTGCATCCCGTACTCCCCAGAATTTCCCATGACTGTCTTACATTCATTACCCCACGGTGAAATCTGGGAGGCAATGGCTGATTGGTTGGCAGCAGGAGTGACGAAAGTAGGTGTCTTATTCAGGACGGGTGAAATGCTACTGCTTGAGGACTTCCGAGCAGAGTTTGGGAGTTTGGCCTACCACAGGGCCTCTTTGTGCTTCACGGAGCCATCACTGCAGCGTTGTGAGAACACTGGAAGTCAGGTTTTGTCGAACCAAAGTCGCATCCCATTGGCCAATACTTAGCCCTGTCATCGGGCGCGTTTAAGGCAGATATGTGCCTCTATAGGGCAATGAGGGATGATATGGCACAACCTTTGGAGGCTTTGAGAATGAAATGGGAGGAGGATCTAGATATCCCTTTTTCTGTTAAGGAGTGGGCAGAAATACTGGACAGGATGACAAAGGCCTCACAAAATGCACTTTTTAAACAAATTAACTATTTTATCGTACACAGGGCCTACCTAACCCCGGGGCAGATCATAGAGATTTTCAGAGGACAGGAGCATCCTGCCCGCGGTGTGAGGCAGAGAGTGACAACTCAAGCATACATTATGGGACTGCCCCCAGTTGGGGATGTATTGGGAGGAAGTGAAACAAATAGTAGCTGATTGACAGCTCATGTGTAACAAGGTATTGCTTACTAGGGTGGTTCCACCATACATCCAAGACAAGGTCACTAGCCGATTCCAGGACTTGGCATATGTCCTGGCCAAAAGGGAAAGCATCCGAAACTGGAAGGTGCAGAGAGGACCAAGCATTGGGGCTTGGCTCAGAGAACTTGAAAGGTGGACTGGATATAAGGGGGAAGTGTTACTTAGAGAAACCAGGAGAGGTTTGCGCCCCTTGGAAGTGGCAAGAGTCTGGGAAGCCCTAGTGGTCTGCTTAAAGGAACCAGAGGCACAATCCCAGGGGTCCTCGCCAGGCCAGTCTTTGATTCCCACTCCCTAGGAGCTCAATGAAGGGAGATTAGTGAGAAGGGATGAGTATCGAGAGTGATCCGTCCCTGCTTGCGCAGATGCACTGATTTACCCTCCCACCAACTTCCATGCTAGGCATTCATTTGCAGTTTTTCTTCCGTACATATAAGTACCCAGACTGAAGCAAGTCTAACAGGAACATACAGTGGACAGACTCAGGGAGAATGGGGGTGGGGTGAGTCAAAGTTATTGCACTTGTTCTTGTGATTGACTGTTGTGGTCACTTCGCAAGACCTTCAATAAAATGAGTTTTCAAGAAAAAGCATTCTCATGAGCTAGCAAAGGGAACATTGGCTAAGAAGTTTTAGAACAGGACGTCTGCTGGGAGTTGAAAGATGACACAACAGAAACCAAAGGACCCAGCGGCATGGAAGTGATGGGGCGGGAGAGGAGGGCACTACATCTTCAGATTCCGAGACCTCCCCATCAGTGGATCTCAGACCATTTCCTGGACTTACTACATTGCTCACTTCCACCAGAACTATCAGCATCCTACCTCATGCTCCCCCCTCAGTGTAGGCCAATACCCAGCCCCTAAAAAGGCTGTGATCGCCTTTGCCCCCAGCACCTCCACCCGTGCCCTTGTCCACACAGTAGTGATGTCTGAGGAGGCTTTAGAATTGTTAAGGAGCCCGAGTAGGGCAGGCTGCACTGTTGTGTGCCATCCAAGGAACTAGCCATCAACTTACCCAGTAATTAGCATTTCAGGATGGCATAAACAGTACAGTTTCTGCAATACTGAGAGGGTTGGGCTCGAACAGAGCTGCCTCAGACATCACTGCACCCCATCCACCACCATGCCTCTTCCTCTCTGGGTCCTGTCCAGTGCCCTTCCTGCAACCACTATTACCCCACTAACCTCCTCTCACCAAACAACCCCAACACCAGACCTCAGCAATATACTCACATCCACACATAAACACACAAAAACACAAAAGACTCAGAATCATCCACCAAAAAAGCAAAATTCAGCACCAACACAAAACTATACATACAGACAGTCATAAAACCACCACAAACTCCACCACCATTGACCCACCCAACACACAACCAGACACACATACACCTATGCATCCACAAGTAATCACTACCATCAGCCTGATACTCAAGAACACCAGCAACACAGACTGACACCCTCAGACCCCAACACATACCTACACCAATACCCTCACCATAAAAGACATCCGCACCCTCACCAAAAACCACACCCACACCAAAACACGCACATTCATCTAAACCCACACCATCATCAAACCATCACCCAAACCTACACCCTCACCATCACTCCTAGCCGTACCCAAACATCACCCAGACCCACATAAAAACACACATCCGAAACCACCACCACACCTGATCCAGCTACAACAGACACATTCCCTCACAACACACACACACACACACACACACACACACAACCTTCAGTAAACACAGCAGCCATCCTAGCACCCTCTTCCTCCCAAACGTCGACTTCACCCACCCAATCTTGCCATACTCCACCCTCATAGACACCCAATCCTACTCCCAAACCCCTTAAAAAGACCCCACACCAGTACTTATTTGAGGTGTCTGAGTTCCACCAGTCCATGAAGCGAGGCAAACCCCTTTAGGAGGAGGAATTCTCTGTAGTGCTCATGGATATAAGAGGCAAGAATATGAAGCAGTGATGCTACACTTGAAGAACTACTAAAGGTATTTTTTAGTTTGTGAGAGAATTATCTCACCAATTAAATCCAATTACATTTTTTTAAACACGTTTAGTTTATATTTGTCACATAAACAATGTAAAAATGTATTTTGTTTTATTACAGTAATAGATAAAATATATAGAAATTTGACGTAGTTAAAATGATAATTGCATGTGTATCCTTTTACATACTCTGAAATCTCATAGGATGTTGAATAAAAAAAAAAAAAGAACTTACCAAAATGAAAAATAAACGGTTAGAAATGGGCGAAAACAAGAACAGTTGCCTTCAATAGAAAATGTTTGAAAGCTTTCAAATTACAACATATATTTCTTATAAGTATTTTTAATATATGTTGCATACTATAAAATGGATTTAGAATTGTAATATGTGGCCACTCTGACATACACATGTAAATGTGTCATACAACTGGTGTATGTTAATATACATTGTGTTTTTGATGTGCACTTTTGTGATATTGACGGAGGCATATGCCAGTTTACAATGGATAGTAATCAGGGGAGTAGCCAGAAAATTAAAATACCCCTCACTTTGAACCTAAGCTCTGATAGCACCAAGCAAACGAGACATGTGAGCCCGTACCTCTCTAAAAGGGCTCCCTTGTCTGTTCCATCCAATAATTGATCTATTTATCCTTTCACTCGTCCAACCACCCACTGATCTGCACCGTTACATTGTTTCATCTACTTGTTCTTTCATCCATCATTCAGTCTTTCACTATTCCATCCATCCATTGGCCATTCCATCATCCATCCGTACAAACATTCATCATCTATGGGAGCATCTAACTAGACATCCATCCACCCACACATTCATCAGTTGACTTATCATCCGTTAAAAAAACCTTCCATACATCAATTGATCCTTTTGTCCATGTATTCATCCATCCACCATCCATCTTCTCTGATTTCCATTTACTTTGCTGTCCATCCTCTCAGATTTCCATTTAGTAGGCCATCCATCCATCATCTCAAATTATCAATTACTCTGCCATCCTTTCATCCACCCAGCCATCCTCTCAGATTTCCATTGTCTCTGCCATCCTTTCACCCACCCATCCATCCTCTCAGAGCTCCATTTACTTTGCCATTCTTCCATCCATCCATTACTCCCTCTCTCTGCTTTTCACCTACTCTGCATCCTTTTGTCCATCCTCTCAGATTTTAATTTACTCCTCCTTCCATTCTTTCAACCACCCATCTTTTCTTCCTCTCATCTATCTATCCTTTCACCCACTCATTTATATGTTCATCCACCCATCCTTTCACCCAATTATCCATCCATCCTTTCATCGACCCATCTTTTCACTCATTCATCCACCCCTTTACTCCCTCATCCATCATTTCACTCACTCATTCATCCACTCACCTATCCTCCTTTCCCTTTTCCATCAGCCTTTCTTTCTTCCTTTCAGCGATAATTGTAAGATTTTATCTGTCAAGTTGCAGATAAAAGAGGCCCATAAAATACCATACCCCTGCCCAAGCGGTTAAAGCGGAGGGGTTCACGACGCCCCTGATAGTAACACATGTCTAACAAAAAGTATTTGTAAGATTGTTTACAAGAATTTGTTAAAGTGTGAAGGATTTAGGTAAACATTTAACATGGATTACAACACACATTTAATGGTGTTCAGAAAAAGATACCTAAAAAATGATGAATATTTTAGGAAAAACCTAACATTTTGTTACACGGAATTTTAAGGAAAAAAGCATAAATTAGCATGCTTTCAATTTGTCGGTGAAGTGGTGACTCATCATCCATATCGACCAGCCAGTAAGCAAAGCCTTGCAACATCAGATTCATGGTGAAAGACTGAGGTGGAAATGTAGGTAAAGTCTACTATCTTCTATTAAACAGTCTGCTATCTTCTATTAAACATATGAAAGTGCAAGGTCAGATGTGGAGGTTTAACCACTTCTCAGTACTAGGAACAAGGGGAGAACAGGTCCAATCCTTTAGGGCTCCTCCCAGGTCAAAGGCATCAGGTACAGTCCTGTTCTGTTCTTCAGCAGGTCTAGCAGTGAAAAGGGTGAATGGGAATGCCACATTTATGCATGGCATTAGCTAGTGGGTGTGGGTGACTCCTGTCCTCTCCCAAATCAATGAGATAAAACTGCCCAGGCCCTGACCTATCTACTTTTGCAATAGTTCCTGTTTGCCCTCCTGCAAACAGGCCCCAAAATGCTATGTGTCAGGGCATTTTCAAGATGGCAATAGGCTTCAACACTAAACTTGGGCTCGGACAGCTGTGGTTGTGTGTGGGGACTGTACAATGGTAATCCTAGTGACACTAAAATCCAGTTACAGGCAGGCACTGTACCCACGTCTGGTAGGACAAAAGCAGGACCCTCCAGTACCGGACAGTGGATGCACAGTTATTGTCTTGCACCCTGTTCTCTCCCTTCGAAGTGTGCACCAAGTGTTACATGTGGCTCAACAGACCTGTCAAGCAGGAATTGAACTGTAGTGTCAAAACAGATACCCATACCCTAGCCCTGCATATTCTGTGAAATTCAGAGGAGTCATCTCTGCCCATGCAGGTCAGCCTATTGCTTGCCTCTGGGAAGCCTACTGACAGTCCAGGCAGGCAATGAGTAACTTTATAAAAGTTACTTTCCCATAAAATTTATTAAAATCGGCTTCACCTCGGACTTTGATTTTTAATCACTAGTAAGATAGTGGTTTCATTATTTTTCTAGCTGGGTATATTACTCAGATAGAGCATTAGTATTTTAACATGTAGTCTTGTTTTCTACATAGGACAGCTAGTCCTGTCACAGTGAAAATAGTGTTTTGGGCCTTGTTACTGTTGGGACATAGTAATATTAATTTTGTACATGCCTCACTTTTAAATACAATGCACTCTATCTTGTGGGCTAGAATGCCCAAATAGGGGTGAATTACAGATATTTACATTGAAAGCTTTTACATGTTAATACGATTTATTTTGACAGGCTGTAGTGCATGTTTTCAACTTTTGGAGTGAGACTGTAGTAGTAGGTCTGAAGCCATGTTTGCAATGTCACTATTGTGGATACCAACATAGTTGCTGCAGTCCACACGTGGCATTTAACTGCCAGGTCCTGTGTACATTTTGTACTGTATGCTAGGGACTTACACCTAAGTTAAATATAAAAATTAAGAGTATGCCAATTCAACCGTGGTTAAATGGGGTGCACCAGCACTTTACTACTCATTAGCTAGGGTAAAGTGTCAAGAGTTCTAAAGCAATAAAAAAATATGGGGTCCAGGAAAGGCGCAATATCCGGGGTGACCACGCAAAAAAGGCGGTATTCCTACAAGCAGTCTCGCACCTGCACATGGAACGCACATTTGCTTTGATACAAAGCACCGTTTGGGGCCGTATGCAGAGACTTAAGTGTGCATGGACGAGGCCTATATCAAACAGTTAGAAGCATCTTTCCTCTTACCAATTGATGTGATTTTCGCACAGAGTATGTAGCACTTGGATTCGAGCTAACCGAGGGAGCCACGCCAACCCCAAGAAACACTTAAGGATGTGCCCAGTCCCAGAGGGGAATTTGAGTGGGGGCGCATCTGCCCCCTAGGTAACTTGGACCAGAGACAGATAAACAGTACCTTTCTGGTGATACTGCAACTGTAACATAATAACCATTTCAGGTTTGAGAAGGACATCAATACCACGGCCCCAAGCTTTGTAACTGGGAGCCAATCTGGAAGGTGAGAGTACCAGTACAAAATAGAAATATTAAGTTCTGCTTCTTACCCAAATTCTAATAATCTCTTTTAAGATTTCCCTGCTCAATATCGCGAAAGGTGCCCGAAATTCTCATGCCCAACTCCAACGCGTCCATCATTTGCCCACATCTCACTTTGAAATTGTGCTTGAGTTCGAAGCCACGCTTTTCTAGCCGTAAACGGGATGAACAAATTTAATTCCAAAAACTCTCAGGTGTATCAGTAATTTCTGTATCAGAGGGATTAAAAGCAGGGAAGCTCTAGTCGTGACTTAACACAAACATATGCAGAACAGAGTGTCACATGCCTCTGTTTCATGAAAGAATAGTCTTCAAGGTTTCTTCTTACGTCATACAAGCACATCAGAATCAGTCAATCTGGCTCATAGTACGAAACGGGATAGTGCGGTCGGCTCAGGCTTGGATTGGAGTGGGTATGGCACAGCCACTGTTCCCAACCAGCAGATGCTGCCTAACGAGCTCTGGCAGAATGTTGAGCACACCATCCTCACCAAGCGTCAAAAAAGTGTTATTTAAGTGCGAGAGAGAGAGCAAGCGCTATGAACGGTCAATAAGTGAAGTGGCACGAGGAACAGCAGGACGGTAGATTGAAGAACCTCAAGAAGTCCCAAAGCAAGTAGAGGGCAGAGGAAGAGAGAGAGAGGGATAGAGAGACAGGTAGATGTGTAGAGAGGTAGAGGTGTAGAGATAGAGAGGTAGAGAAAGAGGGATAGAGGTAGAGAGAGAGGTATTGTGAGAGTGGTACGAGACGTAGAAAGGTAGAGAGCGGGGTAGAGGCAGAGAGAGAGAGATAGAGGTGTAGAGAGGTAGAGATAGGGAGGTAGAGATGTAGAGGTAGATAAAGGTGGACGGAGGTCGAGGTAGAGAGAGAGGTAGAGAGAGAGAGGCAGAGGTATAGGTTGAGGTGTAGAGAAGTAGAGGTGTAGAGAGGTGGAGGTATATCGATGTAGAGGGAGGTAGTGAAAGGTAGAGAGAGAGGTATAGAGAGAGAGGTAGAAAGGGGGTAGAGGTAGAGAGAGGGGTAGAGAGAGAGGTAGAGGTAGAGAGAGGTAGAGGTGTGGAAAGGTAGAGGTGTAGTGGTAGAGAGTCAGAGGGAGAGGTAGAGGTAGAGAGAGAGGTAGAAGTAGGTGTAGAGAGAGAGATGGGTAGAGGTAGAGTGGGAGGGGTAGAGGCCGAGATGCAGAGGTATAGGTAGAGGTGTAGAGATAGAGAGGTAGAGAGAGAGGTAGAGCGAGAGAGAAGGGATGAAGAGAGAGAGGGGTAGAGCGAGAGAGAGAGGTAGAGAGAGAGGGGTAGAGGTAGAGAGAGGTAGAGGTAGAGAGAGAGAGGTAGTGATGTAGAGGTAGAGATATGTAGAGGTAGAGAGAGAGTTAGAGGTAGAGACAGAGAGGTATAGAGAGGTACAGAGAGAGAGAGAGGTAGAGACAGAGAGAGATATCCAAGAACAAAGCACCAACACAAAAGAAACCTCAAACCTTTGGTTTGTTTTCACTGGTGTGGCGTGAACACATTGCTATGGACAACCAAAAAAGAACCCTAATGCTGCAATGCCCAGACAGGAGGGAGGAAGGGCCATCATGTGCTGTAACAGGAGGAAGCGTGAACGTAGTGTGATGGCCAACAAAAATCTGCTTTTAGTGAAATCTCCTAGGAGGGAATCAAGTACACAAAGGAGGGACATTTAGAAAAATGCACCAATAAAAAGAGGGCATTTAAGACCAACAAAAATAAATGGCAATAGTGGGCGTGGTTAAAGCCCATAGACTGAATACAGCATGTCTTGCAGACAGCTCATACTCGCTGCCTAGGCTCAACCTAAAAACAGTATGATAAGAGTGTCTGCAGTTAGCTACAGTGAAAGGCGTTCACGGCAAGATCTATAACTATATGACTATAACTTGTGCCCTAAGGTAACTATAACTTGCGCCCCATCATGCACAGTTTTGCCTAAATAATTTTACTGCAAATGTTACATTAATATTATCAATGATATTATCAAAGATATCATGAGTGATGTAATATGTGGGGTAATTAGCAGTGCATGGCGAGTGCGCGAGTTATAGCTATGTTAGGGCATGAGTTATAGTTACTTGAGCTAACAATAACTATAACTGTTGAATTTCTATGGTTTTGTGCGAGTAAATTCAGATCCTAACTATAACGTCCCTATAACGTTTGATTTTTTAAGTAAAATTCTATGTTTTTTAAAATTCTATTTTCCAACTATAACGTCCCTGTAACCTTTCTTTTTTTCAGTGAATTTCTATGTTTTTATTTAACGTAAAGTAATTTTAATTACTATACTTTAATCCAAAACACCACCGAGCATGGCCGGGGTTGACCGCAGGGTCTGACCTTGTAGACAATCCTCTATAACTACCCAAACCCGGGCCACGCCCAGCCTTGCGCTGGGCGTGGGCCAACCCCCTATAACCACCCAACCCTACCTCTAAGTGGGTCTGTGAGTGTGTTCATGAGTACCTCAGCGGGTCTGTCAGTGGGTGCATGGGTCTCTGAGTAGATGTGTGAATGGATGCAGGACTCTGAGTAGGTCTGTGAGTGGATGCATGACGGAGTGGGTCTGTGACTAGGGACATGATTGTCTGAGTGGGTCTGTGAGTGGGTGCTTGGGTCTGTGAGTGAGTTTGTGAGTGTCTAAGTGGGTCTGTGAGTCTATGTGTGAGTGTCTGATTGGGTCTGTCAGTGGGTGCATGAGTTTCTGAGTGGGTCTGTGAGTGAGTGCATGAGTGAGCAGCTCTGTGATGGAGTGCAAGACTCTTTCAGTGGGTCTTTGAGTGGATGCATGAGTCTTTTAGCAAGTCCATGAGTAAGTGTGTGAGTCTCTGAGTGTGTCTGTGAGTGGGTATGTGAGTGTCTGAGTGGGTCTGTGAGTGGGTGCATGAGTGTCTGAGTGAGTCTGTGATTGGGTGCATGAGTGTCTGAGTGTGTCTGTAAATGGGTGCGTGAGGGTATGAGTGGGTCTGTAAGTGGGTGCATGAGTGTCTGAGTGAGTCTGTGAGTGGGTGTGTGAGTATCTGAGTGGGTATGTGAGAGGGTGCGGGGTCTGAGTGGTTCTGTGAGTGGGTGCTTGAGTCTCTGAGTTGGTCTGTGAGTGGTTGCATGAGTGCCTGAGTGGGTCTGTGAGTGGGTGTGTGAGTGGGTTTGAGAGTGGGTGTATGAGTGTCTCAGTTGGTCTGTAAGTGGATGCATGTCTTTGAGCATGTCCATGAGGGGTGTGTGAGTCTCTGAGTGGGTCTGTGAGTAGGTGCGTGAGTGTCTCAGTGGGTCTGTGAGTGGGTGCATGATTCTCTAAGTGGGTATGTGGGTGGGTGAGTGCTCTCTGTTTTATCCTATTCTGCTCTGTTTTGCCATTCCTGCTCGTTTTTCTGCCTCTCTTTTGCCTTTCCTGCTAATTTTTCTGTGCTCTCTTTTGCCCTCTTCTGCTTTGTTTTGCCTTTCCTGCTCAATTTTCTGTCCTTGGTTTTGCCTTTTCTGCCACAGTGGCATGGACAAAGAAAGCTTGTAAAGTGAGTTCAGGTCACAAGTCCTTCAGTCCTCTCTGGTCTCTTCTCTGCAAAAAGATGTAGGAAAACTAGGTCTTCAGGATTCCTTGTAAACCAGGAGACAATAGCTGTAGGCATACCACTCTTCACAGCTCAATGACTATTTTCAGTTCCAAAATCGATATGAATTCAGTTGTTTTTGTTCATCTCCACTGGAGTATGGAAAACCACATGTGATCTCAGTTTTACACTGATCTGTGAAATAGCTGTAAAATGGACATGAAGGGGCCAGACACAGGATCACTTTGCAAGAGTAATGTACATTTCACCAGCAAATTATTTCAATTATTTCTTTTTAACCTAGGATTAATGAAATACAATTTTACATCACATTAACCCCATCCCCGAGGCCTGGCCTTAAGTTATATATATTCAAAAGGGGAGGAGGGCCGCGCATGTCCGCTCCCTGGGCTGATGTCGGCCCCAGGGACCACATCCCCCAGGGCCAGGCTGAGATGTAATGGGGGCTGTACGCCCCCCCCCCCCCTCCAGGCTGATTTCAGCCTCTGGGACCCCATCCACTGGGGCCTGGCCATGTCTACTGGGTGTCCCTTGAAACCCAGTTTGCAGGATTGGGGCTGTGGAGGGAGCCTCAAGCCCCCGCGGTCCCAGAAGACTTTGCACCTCCTGCGGCAGCCGGCATTGCTCTTGCACACAGGGAGCTGCTGGAGATGCAGCTACCTGTGTGTGAGAGCAATAGTTTCATCTCTTTGCTTCGGCAGGGAAAGAAATTAAACCTCAACCTCCAGCAAGCAGAAGCACTATGACAGCTCCCACCCGCTGGAACCGGAGTGTTTGCTTTTGCTTGGTGGGAGCTGTCAGATTCCGCCAAGCAAAAGCAAACAGCTATGTCCTGGGGCTGGGCACCCTGAACATAGTAGGAACTGGCCCTGGGGGAGTGGTGGTCCCAATGGCCATTCATGGCTCCTTAAGTGGGGCCGCGTGTCCCCCCCCTTTACTTTTCAGGGCCAGCTGAGGGTTGGTGGTGGTCCCTGAGGCTGTATGTGGCCCGAGAGGAGGGCCGCACGGTCCATCTCCTATTGTTTTAAAGGTATTTAGCTCAGGAAAGGTGGTGGTCCCTGGGGGTCGGAGGGGTCCGCGCGCCCCCCCTTACTGATTCTTTAACCCCTAGGAAGTGATGGTCCATGGGGCTTATAGAGCCTCAGGAGGGGGGCCGTGTGCGCCCCTCTCCTTTTTTATAAACAAAGCCCCTGAGAGGTGATGGTCCCCAGGGCTCCAAAAGCCTCATGAGGGGTGCCCCACGTGCCAACCTCCTTTTTTTAAACAATTCCCGGGGGACTGGCCCACTCGGGGGCTTTTTTCAAAACAAGAGCGGGAGCCCTCGCTTGTTTTTCTTTTTTAGAATTTTCACAGGAGACACAGACCCGCGTGATTTTTAGTGAAGATGTTTTCAAAATGCTTTTTTTGCCATGGCAGTGCCCCTCTCGGACCCCTGCGCCAGAGGTAAGGGGTCAGTGTATTTCTAACTTGCCCCCTTTTCTTTTTTTTAATGTTTTTTCAGGGACTTGGCTGAAGCCGAGTCTCAAGATGGCTGGCAACCTATGTTCCTTCTAAGCTGCACGCCAGTGCACCCGCGCACACTGTGATTTCTCTCTGCACAGAGGCTCATTCCAAAGCTTTCATTTGTGGGAGAAGAGCTATTTATGAGGTGTGACGATTCCATGACAAAGCTGAAACAAACTGCCTGCCACGGACACAGAAGGTATTCAGGGGCATATTTACAACAAACTGGTGCATCAGTGCTGATTCACCAGTTTTCTTGTGTCGTCCCTGCCTCACCTAACAACACCATGGGCGTGCCGTATTTACAATACAGTGCACCGTGGAGGTCGTTAGGCCAATATTATCAATATTTTTGACACTATTGTGCCGCTTTGCTGCACTAGCATCAAAAATGTTGATGCTAGTGCAGCAAAGTGCAAGGAGGCCCATAGGTTTCTATGGCTGTGTCATCTTAACGCTTGCTTTGAGCAGGCGTTAAAAATGATGCCAAAAATGGTATAGTAAAATCTTGTAGATTTCATTTCGCCATTTTTGCGGGCCTCCTAGCTCCGAAACGCCCCCTTGCATACATTATGCCTGGCGCAGGTATAATGTGCTGCAAAGGGGTCCAAAGTGGCTCAATGTGAGCATTGTGGCACTTTGTAAACATGGTGCAGCAAAAAAGCCTTCCTAACACCACATTACGGTAAAAAAATGACACTAATTTGATGTAGGAAGGACATAGGGGCTTGTAAATATGCCCCTCAGTTTCCTACTGTGAAGCACAAGCCACTGCGACTGGATTTTACATTGTATGAGGTATTTCACTCCTTTTTTCTTGTTTCGCCCCTGTCTCACCTAACAACACCATGGGTGCACGTATTTACAATACAGTGCACCATGGCGGTCAATAGCATCAACATTTTTGACACTATTGTGCCGCTTTGCTGCACTAGCATCAAAAATGTTGATGCTAGTGCAGCAAAGTGCAAGGAGGCCCATAGGTTTCTATGGGTGTGTCATTTTAATGCCTGGTTTGAGCTGGCGTTAAAAATGACGCAAAAAATGGCACAGTAAAATCTTATAGATTTCACTTCGCCATTTTCGCGGGCCTTCTACCGCCGGAACGCCCCCTTGCATACATTATGCCTGGCGCAGGCATAATGTGCTGAAAAGGGGTCCAAAGTCGAACAATGCGCGCATTTACTTTGTAAATAGAGTGCAGCAAAAAAAGCCTTCTTAACGCCACATTAGCGTAAAAAAACAATGCTAATGTGCCACAGGAAGGCGCTAGGGGCTTGTAAATATGCCCCTCAGTTTCCTACTGTAAAGCACGAGCCACTGCGACTGGATTTTCCACTTTAGGAGGTATTTCACTGAACTGGGCGAAAGAATAGCTGGTTCACCTTGAGAGCTTAGTCTCCCACAAGGCATAACTTAAAAGTAATGATTACTAATTAGGTTTGCCTTTGAAAGTCAATTAACTCAAGTGCATACCTGAGTCCATGGTGGAGCAGAGTGTGCCCAGGATGTAATTTAAATTTGGGTCTAGAAAGTCTATCAAAATTAGCCTTGGAGCTTCTATACTGTATGCTCAGAAGAGTGCCCTGCAGCATTTTGTTGCCCCCAGCCTATTCATTATACTACTTGTGCTGACATTAACTGCACTAGGTATGGGGTGCATTGCTGTGTGACCTGTAGATCTTCCCTTCCCTCGGTGCATCAGTGCAAGCCTTGGACAGGTAACTGCTCCTCCCGCCAATTCAAACATTCCTCTAATGGTCTCTGCTGTTGCTTGTTGTTCGTGCGGTTCTCTGGGGCTCTCCTCCAGTGCTTTTTGCTGCTGTTCTCTATTTATACTTTGCTCAGTGCTCTGCTACAGTGCTCACTGCTGCACCCTCAGTTTCGTGCTTTTCTCAGGTGCTTTCTTCTAGTCAGGGCTTTAAATGTCACTGGTTCTTCCGGTCTGAAAACCAGACGTAATTAAAAAATGGACTTTGAAACGACTCCCTGGTGGGCCCTTTATATCCTTTACTGGCAAATAACACTGATCGATTTCTGAACAATTAATGTAAAAACATTACCGTAGTCAGTACTTTTTCATACTTCACACATTTTTACTTAAGCTTACATTTCCTAAGCGTAAGTTAGCTATTTCAGGATGCTGAGTTTTTGTATTTTAGTGTAGAATATTACTCTTGTATTGTGCATACTTTGAATGAAGTCGACTAGAGGTGTTACATGATCACCCAACCCCTGGCCTCTTTGCAGAGTGTACAGACAAGTGCTTTGTATTCTAGTCACAATTGTGATTTTGTGTGAATGTGTGTCTGAAAGAGTTTCACAGTTGTCAAAATACTGAGACGGTGAAAGCAAAAAAAATGCATTGACTACAAGTGAGAAAGTGTGTTGTGTGTTTTGAGGAAGTGGATTCAGGAGAGAGTAAAAAGAGGGTGCTAAAGACAACAAAGATGAGGTGTAAAATATGCAGATTTGGCAATAAATGGAGCATACAGTGTAAACACAATGGGTGTGAATGAGACACTTAAGATCCCTACCCCTTTCACAGGCCGCAGTAACATTTAATTAACAGTCTCACAGCTTCCAAGCTTAAACATTTTCAATAATAATTATTTACAGCAAAATCATTGTGGTTACTTGTTTACCTTAAACAGCTAACAACTCTTGACAAAGCCAATATTCCTGGTTGGTGTTAAGTGTATGTCAGTTGTTATGTTATATGAATGGATGCAACAACAGAATGCAAACAGAGGAACCAAAATAATGGTTGAGTAGCACACTATGAAAATCACAGAAACGTATATTGTTTAATTCACTCCTTTAATTACACAGGCCACCCCCTGTTTTAGAGACCCCCATTTTTTGCATCCCACTTAGTACCCTGCTTGCAGTGCTTCCAATGTTTCACCAGTGTTCTTCTCCACTGCTGGATGTTTCCCTCTCCTCATCATGCTCTCCTCTGATGCAGTCTGCTGCTCCGTCTCTGCCTGCTCTATTCTGTTAGACTCTTCTGGTGCTCATCATGTCTCCCTATTCTCAGGGTTCCATGCTGTTCTGCTCTGTTCCAGTGGTCTCTGTTGCCCTCTCTTCTTTGGGGCCTCATCCAGTGTGTAGTGTCGCGTACCAGTGACGGAACTGATACTGGGACACTACCATCTGTGGGATTGACCTGAGTGGAGGTCTTTCCCGAGCCCCACGTGTTTATCCCCCTACGTTCATTACGTTCTGTGGTGGTTTTGCCCGGGTGTCGTCAGGGTGACTATAAAAATAAAAAGGGCGTTGCCCGTGGACGGAATGACTGGCGGTTTCGGAGCGATCCTGTAGTCGTGTCCGTAAAGTTACAACGCCGCTGCACCCGGCCCGGACAAGACCGCTGATGAAGCCTAATAACGGTGTGTGCCAAGTTTTTATTGACGGTCTGGTATGAATGTCGGGAGGTGCCGACATGACATTGGTGACGAGGGGTGTGGTTCTCGAATCCCCACTCCTTTCTGTGTCGGCCGCTTGGTCCTGCGGTGCTCGTGCCACGGGTGGGCGCGTTGTCTGCCTGCCACGCCCTCTTCATTCGGAAGGAGTTCCCTGGGGCTCTTTGTTTCCTGGTTCCTGCTGTGTGGCTGCTCTGAGTCTCTCTGACTCTTACACGCTGCTGCCAGTGGACTTTAAACAGGAGGCTCCGCCCACCTTGAGTTCTGTTGTGAAGCTCGTTTTTCCTCTGCTGTCGTCTGGGGCTGGCCAGAGGATTTCTGTTTGAGATTGTTTTGGCCTTTGTGGAGGACCTTTGTTGCTGCTGACTACTGTGTGAAGGTGCCTGGGTCTTCCTGCAGTTACTGTATTTCTTCCTGTGGGAAAAGTGCGTCTGAAGGTGGTCCTGCTCACCTTTCTGGTCGTTTTGTGCCTGCAGACGCATGGTGAGTCCTGCTGGCAGTGATTTTTACATCCATATTGCTCAGTCCCAACAGTGTCCTTGATGCCACCAATGGTCCAGTGAGTACACAATTTGGTAGTGTGAGGCCAAGACTGTATCTGCAAATTTTAAGCATACCTGCTACTTACATCATGTCAACAATTCCTCCCATTGAGCATTTCATTGTGGAAGGGGCCCCATCTGCCCAAGCCCGTAAGTAGAAAGAATGGGTGGAAAGGGTTTTATTATATTTTGAGGCCACCAAAGTCGAAGATGCTCAGAAACGCTCTCTAATTTTACATTTAGGAGGAAAAGATATCTACAAAATATCCAAGAACCTTGTTGAAGATGACCCAAAAACACGCGTAACGTTAATTGCTGCTCTAAAGAGACATTTCCAGCCCATGGCCAATACAGACTATGAGCGGTTCGTTTTTAGGCAAGCCCGTCAACTTGCGGAAGAATCAGTAGACTCTTTCCACATGAGGCTAACAGATCTGGCCAGCACGTGCAGATTCGCCGACGAAGTGGAGGAAATAAGAGGGCAAGTTATTCAAGGGTGTTCATCAGTGAAATTTAGAGCACGTATCCTGGAGGAGTCCGGAAGGTCTTTGCCCGACATTCTCCAGATGGGACAAACTAAAGAGTTGTCCAAAGTCCGTGCATCCCATATGGAAGCAGCCCTACAGAGACCAACAAAAGAAGAATCTACAAACACATTAGCCCCAGCTGCAAGCAAGACGAGATTCGGTGCTAACAAGCCTCCAACTAAACCCTGTGGGTATTGTGGCAGACCATCACATCGACCGTCTGAATGCCCAGCCAGAGGAAAAAAAATGTGCTGGGTGGGGAAAGTTGAATCACTTTGTGAAAGTCTGTAGGTCAAGCAAAACTCAAAACCGGGAACGCTTCCATCAATGTGGCGACAAGCCAGTCTGAACATGGTAGCGACATGGACGATGATGAAGCGGAAGTGCATGTAGTTCATTCGATATTCTCTCTTGGAAGTGCTTCTCATATGAAAACAAAGTTGCCAAAATGCCAAGTTCAGTTAGGCACCCATGAGGTTCTGGCAGTAATTGATACAGGGGCCTCGATTAACATTTTGGCTGCAAATGAACACTGCAAAATGTCCCCAATTCCAATGTTGTTAAGAGCGAAGGTAAAAGTCTTTGCCTATGGACAGACTACCCCACTGGCCCTCAGAGGAGTATTTAACACAACCATTACCCATGAGTCCAAGACAATTCTAGCTAAAGTTTATGTGGCAGAAGAAGGACGTGGTATGTTACTGGTTTGCAAAACTGCTGAAGACTTGGGAATCGTCACCTTTGCATTCAGTATACACCAACAGTCGATAACAGAACGTTTGAGCCAGTATCACGGAATCTTTGAAGGGGTAGGTTGTTTGAAAACGAAATAGGTGCTAATACACATTGACAAGACTGTGCAACCTGTCGCTCTGCGCAATTGACGCGTTGCATTTCATCTATGACCCCAAGTAGAAAAAGAACTAGATCACCGGGAGAAGGCGGGCATTATCGAGAAAGTGACAGGGCCCACACCATGGGTCTCTCCCATTGTAGTTGCCGCAAACCCAAGCAGCCTGGCGAAGTCTGCATCTGTGTGGATATGCGGCTCCCTAACGTTGCCATTAAACGCGAACAACACCTGACTTCCATAATTGATGACATCATTGGCGAACTTAGTGGGTCATGCTGGTTCTCAAAACTTGACCTGCGATCAGGGTACCATCAATTGGTTTTGTCAAAAGAGTCCCGGTACATCACGACTTTCTCTACCCATGTCGGGTTGAGGAGGTACAAACGTTTACATTTTGGGATCTCCAGTGCTGCTGAAGTTCTTCAAAATGTGATCCATGAACTGATAATGGATCTTCCTGGGACCCTCAATGTCAGCGATGACATTCTGATACACATGCCTACTGTTGCAGAACATCATTCCCGTCTCAGAAGTGTTTTGCAGAGGATCCAAGAATCGGGTTTGACATTGCATCGTCAGAAGTGTGAGTTTAAAAAAAACAAAATACCGTTTTTTGGATACATGTTCTCGGCAGATGGCATTACTCCTGACCCAGCAAAAGTACGTGATATAAAAAATGCACCTCCTCCCACATGCATAACAGAGGTCAGAAGTTTCCTGGGAATGGTAAATTACTGCTGGAGATTCATCAAGGATTTGTCAAATCTCACCCAGCCGCTCAGGAATCTGACCAAATTAACTGAACCTTGGACTTCGGGTTCGGCTGAACAGAGGGCATTCAAAACCATTAAAGATGCCTTGTCCAGTGATACCACCCTGGGATATTTTGACCCCAAGAAAGAGACCAAGGTCACAGTTGATGCTGGTCCAAAAGGACTAGGTGCTGTGCTGTTTCAGGAACAAAGTAGTAGAGTTTGGTCCCCAGTAGCATAAGCCAGCAGATCGTTGACTGAAACTGAGCAGAGATATTCTCAAATAGAAAAAGAAGCAATTGCTGTGCATTCGGGTTGCAGGCATTTTCATATTTATGTCTATGGGCCTCCTTTCGTGGTAACAACTGATCATAAACCTCTGTTGCCTTTGTTCAATGGTACGGCGGCAAACCCCCCTCCAAGGATAGTAAAATGGATGCTCCAATTACAGGACTACCGGTGTCGGTTGGTGTATCGCCCAGGTTCTGAAAATCCAGCAGATTTATCTAGGCACCCTCGAGCAGCTTCAGAAGAAGAAGTGCAGGATGTCCAGGAGACGGAGGAATATGTCAAGTATGTATCAGAACGATCGAGACCGTTGCCTATTTCAGTCAGTGGGATAGTCTAAGCTACCGCTAAAGATGAGTGTTTTCAAAAGGCACTTTCTGCTATCAGAACCAACCAATGGTTTGTGGTGAAGAGACAACTGCCATTTCTCGAGGCTGACTCCCAGTGTATTCTTGGAAGTTTGTATAATATTAGAGATGAACTTACCATAGATGGTGATGGTTGTCTGCTACGAGGATGCAGGTTAGTCGTCCCTTCGTCGCTCACTGCCAGGGTGGTGCAGCTAGCCCACCATGGAAACCAAGGCATGGTCAAGACAAAGAGCAGACTAAGGTCTAAAGTTTGGTTTCCTCTCATTGATGAGCAAGTGTAGGAAGTGGTGAGGTCATGTGTATGGTGTCAAGCCTCTGGAGAGTCGAGCCATCCTGTTCCAGTTGAGACTGAACCCAACCCTGATGCTCCTTGGGTGTCAGCCAGTCTTGACTTCGGCAGTCTCCCAGATTGTCGCCACACTATGGTAGTGATTGATGATTTCTCCAAGTACCCCAAGGTGGAAATTACCCTCTCTCACAGCTGAAGTAGTGATCTCTCGGATGGAGAAAGTTGTAACCACCCATGGTCTCATCGCTGAAATCAAAACCGACAATGGCCCGCCTTTTCATAGTCGAGAAATGGCTGAATACTTTAAAAACATGGGCATTCGACATAGTCGGATCACGCCCTGTTGGCCACAAGCCAATAGGGAAGTCGAACGTTTCATGAGAACTCTCAACAAGGTCATCCGCATTGCTCATACGAGTGGTCAAACCAGTGACTATGCCATTTATTCCTTTTTACGCAACTATTGCCAGACTCCTCACTCAACTACCAACCGAGCTCCTGGACATGTAGTTTTTGGGTGAGCAATAGTTGATTCCATCCCACATCACCGTTCCTGGGTCCCACCAACTCTAAACGAAAAACCAAGTTTTTGACTGACGGTTGGCCACCAACATCTATGCCAGTCACAAAAGGCGCGCTGTAAGTTCTGGCCTCAAAGCTGGTGACAAAGTGCTGCTGAAAGAAACGTCATCTGGCAGCAAGTTCCGAATGCCTTTTGATACAGTTCCTTGGACTGTCATTCATCGGAAGGGATCCTCTATTGTGGCACAGCGTGGATCTGTTGTTGTCACCCGTAACATTTCCCTGTTCAAGAAATTCTGTTCTCCGGCCAGTGATACTCAAAGTCCAGGCTCCCCAGTTCTGGATGATGATGATGATGGGTCCATACAGGGTGAAGTTCCTAGTAGTGAACCCAATGTGCCTGTTTCGGAAACTGCAGGGCCGGTCCCTGTTTCTGACAACATCTCCTGCAGAGACGCCGGCCAAAACTCTGTCCCAGGAAGGTCTAATGTTACCAAGTACAATTTGCGCAGCAACTCGACTCCTTCTACTAAGCTGCAAGACCATTTCGTTGATGTGTGATTTATGTATATGTACCTACATTGTTTCTTCATTTGATTTTTTTGGAGGAATGTAGTGTCGCGTACCAGTGACGGAACTGGTACTGGGACACTACCATCCGTGGGGGTGACCCGAGTGGAGGTCTTTCCCAATCCCCGCGTGTTTATTCCTCTACATTCATTACGTTCTGTGGTGGTTTTGCCCTGGTGTCATCAGGGCGACCATAAAAATAAAAAGGTCCTTGCCCGTGGACAGAAAGGCTGGCGGTTTCGGGCGATCCTGTGGTTGCGTCCGTAAAGTTACAACGCCGCTGCACCCAGTCCAGACAAGACCGCTGATGAAGCCTAATAACGGTGTGTGCTGAGTTTTTATTGCCGGTCTGGTATGAATGTCGGGAGGCACCGACATTACACAGTGGACTGTGCTGCAGACTCCTTTTCGCCCTCTTTTGAAGCCCTTTCTTTTACACCCTTCTCTTTATTTCTCTCTTCCTGTACTGTCCGCCACACCCTCCTTTTCGTAATCTCCTCCACTGCTTTCCACTGCCCCCTCCTCTTCATGCTCTTCTTCAGAGCTCTTCTTCGTTGCTCTCCTGTAGTGCCATTTTCCAGTTCTTTCCTCTAGTGTTCTCCACCTCCTCCTTCTCTTCATGCTGTCCTCTGGTGCTTTCTATTGTCTTCTCATTGTGCTCTTCGCCAGAGGCGTGTTTTGGTGCTCTCTTCTAGCACTCTCTTCCACTGCTTTTTGAAGTGCTCTCCTCCAGTGCTCCATACTGCCTGTTTCTGATACGGTTCTACTCCACTGCTCTTCTCTGCCACCTCCTCATTGTGCTCTCCTCCAGTGCTCTGTGCTACCCCTTCTGTTTGTGCTCTCCTTCTGGTGTCCCTCCTCCTCCTAGTGATCTTTTCAGGTGCTCTCTCCTGGAGCATGCTCTCTGGTCTACACACCATGATAGACACTTCATGGCCACTTGCCTTCTAATTTCAAGCTGATGGAAAGATAGTCTGCCTCTTGGTGCATGCCTCTACGCTGAGATGTAGGTAAACCAGTTGAGCAACAGGAAACTCTTGGTAATGCAGCAAACTTCACAGTCAGCTTCAGGGGAGCTCAGTTCTCCAATATTGGCAGATTAGGAAACCCAGGCACCAGGGGTGGCTCCTCCGCTATGGCTATGGCTGCAAACATTTTACAGTAATACCATAATAAACTATGTTTATTATGATATTACTGTAAAAGGGACAGGGCCACGGAGCATGACAGGAACAGAGGAGGAGTGCACAGCACTCCCCCTCAGTGCGCATTTATGTTTGGCTGGCTGTCTCAGGCCAGCCAAACATACATGAGCACTAGGCTCTCTCCAACCCGGTACTGTGTTGCCAGGTTGGAGTGAGCAGGCAAAGACTCTCACTCTGCCTTGGAGCACCTTTGCCAGCAGCATGAAAACAGCGTTAGGATTGGACGCAGAGCAGGCTCAGAGCCTGGGCTGGTAGTTGAAGACCGGAGCGGATCGGAGCGGCGTGGTGGGAAAGGTAAGTTTTTTTATTATTATATAATTTTGGGTCGTCCACAAGGCACAAGGAGAATAATATTTGCTCAGGTTCAAATAGTTTGGCCAACTAGTCAAACTGAAACTGCAAAGTTGTAGTGCTAGCTCCAACGGCTGAAACTTTCACATTTAAGCATATTTGGTAAACAGACCACAAGAATGGGTGCTGTCTCCAACAGGGTTATAGCCAATAGGCTGCAGTGCAGGTTTTTAAATCTCAGATTTATAGGAGCCTTCTGCCTAATTATAAATTATCCTGTTGTTGCAAAACATGAGAGCAGAGGAGCAAGTTAAAAAAGTGCTTAATAAAGAACACATAGGCCCTCCTTATGAACTTGGCAGTCGAGACCGCCATGCCGGTGGCGGCGGAATTTACTGCCACCGGCATGGTGGTCTCGACTGCCACATAATGAAGGCAGTGGGGACCGCCACAGGCGGCCTTCCGCCACCACCAGGCTACCGCCAATAGGCAGCCTGACGATGGCGGAATTCTTCATGCAAGCAGCGCTGCCATGTGGATAAAGAACCCTTGTTCCGCCAGCCATTCCCTGGTGGGTTCACCCGCCAGGGAAAGGCTGGCGGAAGGGGTGCTCCTGGGCCCCTGTGCAGTGCCCCGTTGCGCAGGTCACTGCCCAATTTACGGGCAGTGATCTGCACGACGAGTGCTGCTGCACCCGCCGCATAGCGGCATTGACGACGGCTCCATTTGGAACCGTCGTCAATGTCCCGGCCCAGCAGAATGTTCACAATTTGGCCGGCGGGGTCTCAAGGGGGCTGGCGGTCTGTGATAAGACCCCCAGCATGAACACGGCGGGGATTCCCGCTGTGTTCATAATGACCCCCATAATCTGCCCATGTGGGGAGGCTTGGATTATAATCCATTTCCAAGGGTTCCACAGTTTTCACCCTGCCCACTAGATCCCAACCTATGTTGGGTGTTTCTGATGGCACGGTGAAGATACCGCCCTTCTCAGGTAAATGCTACTTTGTTGGGAGCTATGCCCACATTTCTGTTATAATATTTATTACTAGCATACCTGGATAACGGCAAAGTTGAAATTTAGATGCTGAGGTTCCCATTTCCACAGCTGCAATATGTCCACTGGACCACATCTAACAGTGGTGCCCACCCAAACCAGTGAACATCCCACCTTGTTAAGGGGGGTCCTGTTGTTAATTTTTATAACATTCACCATGTGAATTTACTCTGTTTCGAAGCACTCAATGTTTGCAGAAAAAAGAGAATAAAGGCATAAATGGATCATGACAACTGAATGTTTATTTTTGGGGTCTGGGGTAGAAAGGGGCAATTGGGCAGTATCAATGGTGGATACTGTTGTGTTCCATTGGAGTCCAAGGAACATGATACTACTATCTTATTTCAAGGTATCAAGAAAGGAAGGCTAAAAATATCCAGCATCATCTAAGAAAAAATTATAAAGCCTTTCGCTTTTGAAACAACTCATTATATCAACACATACAGGATAGATGAAAGTCTGATACGGCAATGGGAATCAATCAGAATCACTAATTGTAGCATTTAATAGATCACATTGGGGGTCATTACAACCAGAATACCGCCATTGCTGGCGGTATGGCTGGCTCCCTATTTTGACTTTTCCGCTGGCCCAGCGTAAAAGTCACATCAACATTGCCGCCGGCTCGTAATTGAGCCGGCGGCAATGCTGATGTGCAGCGGGTGCAGTAGCATCCGTCGTGCATTTCACTGCCCGAAATTCGGGCAGTGAAATGCGCAACGGGGCTCTGCCTGTGGGCCCCTGCACTGCCCATGCCAAGTGCATGGGCAGTGCAGGGGCCCCCAGGGGCCCCCTGAGTCCCCTTACCGCCAGCCTCTTCCTGGCGGTGCAAACCGCCAGAAACAGGCTGGCGGTAGGGGAGTCATAATCCCCAGGGCAGCGCTGCTTCCAGCGCTGCCCTGGTGGATTATCACCGCCGGGGCTGAAATGGCGGTATACCGCCGGCCCCGGCGGTGCGACCGCGGCGATACCGTTGCGGTCCAAATACGCTGGGAGGCACTGCCAGCCTGTTGGCGGTGCTCCCGTCGACCCCCATAATCTTGCATAGGGACTTGTCACATGTCTTTTGCACATGTAGACATGGTGCTGTGCACAGAGACCCTTCATGGCCGCACAGAGAGAGAACACATTAGGGGGAACCTTGCTAGCAACACTTTTTGGTTGAAGTGTTGGCAGCTAATCAGACTTCAGCAGGGGGACTGTCGGATCCTCGGACGATCCGCGTCCCTAGATATACAAATTTGATTTTCTTTTAATATCTTAAAAACTACTGAACAGATTTACACCAAATAACACAGAGGGCTCTTTAAGGATCAAAAGCTACCTTTCTGCCAAATTTTTTGTAATTCCATCCAGCAGTTCAAGCTGTAGTTGAGTTCAAAACCCTATGGAAAATTGACATGGGGAAAACACATTGTGGGACCCCTCTTCTTCTCGGCCCGGGCTTGTCTGATCACCCCCAAACTTTCCAGACAGCAGCTGAAGTAAGCGTCAAATTTTTGGGAAAAATTTGTGACGGTTCATCAATGGGTGGCAAAGATATAGGCAAGTCAAAAAACTATTTTTCCTAAGGAAACTAGGTCCTAACCATAACTACCGAATGGCGACCCCCACTAGGTTTTATATGTATATATATATATATATATATATATATATATATATTCACATAATAATTCAATAAATCATTGTCATTTCAGTGCACACAAAGCTAAATACCATATATAAATGTATGTGCACACACGTACGCATATCTATATACACACACATATATAAATATATAAATATATGTGTGTGTATATAGATATAGGTATGTGTGTGCACATACATTTATATATGGTATTTAGCTTTGTGTGCACTGAAATGACAATGATTTATTGAATTATTATGTGAGTTACTGAGTTCTAAGCTCCCGCCCCACATCACCTCCTTGACAAAGCCTTGTACTAGTCGGGCCTCACTACCTTGAGAGTAAAGTGCTGAAGAGTTGTGCTCGTCTTTCAGATTTGGGGTGACCATAGTTCAGGGACCCTAAGATCCCACAAATGAATTACCTCAAGTCATGCAATTGGAGCCCAGTACCCCATTTTGATCATATTTAAAACATTAAAAAGGTCTAGGTGGTTGGACTAGATCCCAGAACAACTTTTAAAATACTTTCCAAACGAAAATATACATAGGTAGATTCCTTATTGTTTAAAGTGGAATTAAAACTGTAACTATCACTATAACACACTAAAGTTGAAGGTCAGTGAGTTCCCAGAATACATCAGTGGCCGTTATCAATGTTCTAGTAGGAGCACAGTAAGCGTCCACCAGCCACTGCTTCAACAGTGCAAGGATGAAAGGTGGCTTCGTTATAAATAGAATGACTAAAATTACAAGTAAGGAAGGACTACACATCTGTAAAACTAGCTCTCAATAAGAGCATTCTTTTTGAATTTCTCAAAAATACAATATTTTAGCCTACTTGAGCGTTCCTGGGAATATATTTCTGAAACCTCTATTTGAATTTAAAAATAAACTAAAATGGAAAACGTATGCAGGAGGCAACATTTTCTGACATTTCACTAAGTGCAAACAATGAAACCAAACCATAAGTTACATCAAAGTAATACTGATTAAACGCTCCAATGCAGTGGACGAATCGTTCACAACCAAAGCATTAGTTTTGTAGTGGGGTGGACATAGTTGTTTCATACAGTTCATTAGCAAATCAAATCCTTTTGATGCAGGCACCAGAATGATTTTCTTATTAAAAAGCAAAGTGGGGGTGTGAGGGAGAAGCTTCCCTTGCTGATTTAGGGGCAGATTTATGGAAAGTGATGCTGCACATAGTGCAGCGCCTCTTTCCCTGCACCCCTTAGCACCCCCTACCACCACCATGTGTGTCGAGGATGATGCCAAGGCTGCAGGCATGTTCAGTGGGTTTGGAGGTTGGGCACAGCTCAGGTGGTCACCATTTGTTGTTTCAGAGGGTGTCCTTGCCTTTCCCAAAGAGGAGTACTTCTGTCTTGTTGGTGTTCAGTTTGAGACAGTTGTTGTTCATCCAGACTGGCAGGTCTTTCATGCATCTTTGGAACTTGTCCTTGATGGTCATTGGGTTGTTAATCAGGGGAAGGATGAGTTGGATGTCATCTGCGTAGGAGATTATGTTGAGTCCATGGCTCTTGATGATGTTTGCCAGGGGTGTTATGTATACGTTGAAAAGGGTTGTGCTAAGGGATGAACCTTGAGGTACACCGCAGATGATGTTCTTATGGAGAGAGGAGCAAGGCAGGAGGATGACCTTCTGTGTTCTTCCTGTGAGGTAGGATGTGATCCACTTGAGGGCTGCTCCTTGGATTCTGATCTGGTGGAGTCTGTTTAGCAGTGTGTGGTGGGATATGGTGTTGAAGGCTGCTGAGAGGTCGAGGAGGATGAGGGCTGCCGTTTGTCTGTGGTCCAAGAGCATTCTGATTTCATCCATGGCTGTGATTAGGGCTGTCTCTGTGCCATGGTTTGCTCTGAAGCCTGATTGGGAGGGGTCCAGAAGGTTGTGTTTCTCCAGCTGTCTGGTGAGGTGGGAAAGGGAGCAGGGAGATAGGTTGGTAGTTCTTAGGTTCCTGTGGGTCTGCGGATGGCTTCTTCAGCAGTGGCTTCACTTCAGCATGGTTCCATTTCTAGGGAAGTGGGTAGTGGTGACTGAAGAGCTAAGGACCTTGGAGAGTTCTTTGCTGAGGGAGTGATTGCCGAGGTTGAAAGTATGGAGTGAGCAGGGGTCTGCTGGGGCTCCGGAGTTGATGGCATGATGGATGCTGTTTCCTTCTCAGAGAGGAAGTTCCATAACGTGAGCTGGTGTGGGTGTATGTCACTCGGCATGATACAATTGATGCTGTGCTCGGCAAGAGGGTTGGGGTGCAAAGTTTTCATAGATGGTGTTGATTTTGTTGTGAAGATTGTCTGCGAGGGTATCACAGAGAGCTTACGTGGGTGTGATGTTGTTTTCTGTTGCCAAGGGGTTGGTGAACTCCTTGACTAAGTTGAAGAGTTCCTTGCTTGCTGTTGTTGAAGCTGTCCTGGATGCGGGTGTCTAAGATGGTATTCTTGTTCTTCTAGAGGTGTAGGTATCTGTTGAAGGTGTCTTTGAAGTATTTTTGGTCCTCAGGGTCTTACTGGTGCGCCACCTTCTTTCATTAGGTTGCATTGCTGTGTCTGGGTTCTGAGTTCCTCCGTAAACCAGTTCGGGTGCCGTATTCGTTTCTTGGGGTTGGTGGGTTTCTGTGGTGCGACTTTGTCACCACGTGCCATGAGCCAGTTCTTGAAGTTGTCCGCCCCTTTTTCTGTGTCTCTGGTGGAAGTGGGTAGTCAGGAGTTGAGGGTGTTGGTCCAACGTTGTTCTGATATCTTTGCTCAGCTGCGTGGTGTCTGGCTGGCGGTGGAGGCACGTTGAGAGGATCAAAAATGATGAAGTGGACGCAGTGGTGGTCTGTCCTGGTAAGCTCCACGGGGTGGGTGTATTTCACTCTGTTGCTGGCAGAGAAGATAGGGTCGAGTGTGTGTCCTGCGGAGTGGGTGGGGTCAGTGACCAATTGTTTGAGTCCAAAGTAGGCCGTACTTTCCAGGAAGTCGGCCATGTTGGCATCTTCGGTGTTCTCAAGGTGCAAGTTGAGGTCTCCAAGGAAGATTTACAGATTTGAGTTGATGGCGAAGAGGACAATGAAGTTGGGGGTGGTGTTGCAGAAGGCAAGGCAGGGTGCTGGAGGTCTGTAGGCGAGGGTGCCTCTGATGGTGGTTTTGTTGTTGGTTCGGAGTTGAAAGTTGAGGTGTTCCATGAAGGGGGTGGAGTCACTATTGGTGGTGGAGCAATTAAGGTTCTCCTTGTAGATTATGGCGATGCCACCATCATGTCTGTTGGATCGATCCCGGTGTGCCTTCTTGTTTCTTTTACGTGTGCGGCATGCCCTATGCGTGTGTCCACCAAGTGTTCGTGCTTCGATCCCCATGGCGGAGGGAGACGGGCGTGAGGAAAGGCGATGGGCCTCCGCGGGGAGGGACCTGGCATGGCAGAGAGGAGCAGGATGCAGGAGAGCGATGACTACTTGCTTGGGCTGTCCAAAGAGGGAGATGCTGGGAGCAGCAGGGCTAGGGGGCAGCAGGGAAAGGGCAGGAGCAGCAGGCGAGGATGGCCCGGGAGGAGGGCAGGCAGCTAGAGGGTCAAATGGCGTGGGTCAGGGTTCCACTGCAGAGCGGCAGGGAGGAAGGAGAGCTGGGGTGGCAGAGGGGAAGAAACTGAGCGCGGGTGCAGGAAAGGGGGAGGCGATGCATCTTACCTGGAGGCTGAGGAGGAAGATGGGTGACCCAGCCCAGCCTCTTCTGGGTTCTGATGGGAAGGCCTTGGCCTGAGCACCACCCGCGCGCGTCCTGTGATGCGGGAGTCGGCGTGTGGTTTTAAGGCCGGTGGGGTGGGAAAAACCAGAAGGAACCCATCTGCAGCTCTCCTCTCAGAGGGGGAGCCTGCCGGGAGTTCTAGTGCAGGCAGGAGGGTCCCAGGGAGTCCCGGGATACGGGAGTTGGCGTGTGGTTTTAAAGCCGGCGGGGTGGGAAAAACCAGAAGGAACCAGTCAGCAGCTCTCCTCTCAGAGGCAGAGGCTGCTGGGAGTTGTAGTGCAGGTATGAGGGTCCCAGGAAATAAAGTGTACTTAATGGCTTCTTAATCAATTAATGAATGTTAACCCTATCCAAACTACATATTGATTGTATTCCCCTTGCATATCTATGAACTTTGATTCTTGAAGTGTGTGCATGTGTAACTATACATTCCGAGGCCAGAAGAGAGTTTTGCTTGACTATTCGAAGACAGATGATCTTAAGATCATGGCTCTTATTCTGCACAGAAGACAGGTTGTTCTCCGAAGGAAACACTTGTGCCCAACACTGTGCTTAGCTAATGAAAGAACTGAACGGGTTGGAGGGTTCACTTCTCTCGGCTGATTTGTAAACCTAAATCCTGGGGGCGGTGTAAAGCTGTCTGTAATCCCTGAACTATTGTGTGCCACCAGATGGTCATTCTTTCAGGTAAGGGTGGATGGAAATGTAGAATTTCTTTGCAGTGCTTTCTTTCCTCTTTACTCCAATTGAAAAAATCTGATACCACTAACATGTACTTTGGGATGGCATTGGGGCAGTTTGATGCTAAATTGAAGGTGTTTGTAATAGATGTGATCCTGTCCGATCACCGATTGAAATGTGAAAATAAGCAATTTGTAATTCGATGGTGCATATCCACTTTCTTTAATGAACTGGCATAAATATATAGAGTAGCTGAACGTTTTGAACGTTTCTTTCTTCAATACCTTGTTTACAGTCTTGAGATCCATGATTGGGTAATATTTCTGGGCTGGCCCTTTCCTCTTGCCTATGAAGTTATAGGTGTAGATGCCTTTGTTCCTTGGGTATTATGAAACTCACTTGAATATTTTTTGTCATGATCTGTTAGACTTTCCATAACTTCTATTCCAGGAGTGGCGGTCACAACAACCTTTTTTGGAATGTTAGATGAAGAACAGCAGAACTAGCATCCATTCTGCATAATGATGAGAACACATCATTTTCTTTGTATACTCTGTCCTTTCCTTTACGTTGTTTTTTGGCTGCTGGGAACATAGGCCCATATTTATACTTTTTGACGCTAAACTGCGCTAACGCAGTTTAGCGTCAAAAGATTTTGCGCCGTCTAAGCGGACCGGCGCTGCCTGGTGTGCGTGGAAAAAAACCACGTACACCAGACAGCGCCGGCGTAGGGGGAAAATGGCGTATGGGCGTATGGGCGTCTTAAAATGGGGCAAGTCAGGTTACGTCGAAAAAATCGTCGTAACCCGACTTGCGCCATGTTTTTTCGACGCCCATCCCCCATCAACATGACTCCTATCATTGTAAAGATAGGAGTCATGCCCCCTTGCCCAATGGCCATGCCCAGGGGACTTCTGTCCCCTGGGCATGGTCATTGGGCATAGTGGCATGTAGGGGGGCACAAATCAGGCCCCCCTATGCCACAAAAAAAAAAAAAAAAAATACTTACCTGAACTTACCTTAATGTCCATGGGATGGGTCCCTCCGTCCTTGGGTGTCCTCCTGGGGTGGGCAAGGGTGGCAGGGGGGGTCCCTGGGGGCAGGGGAGGGCACTCTGGGCTCATTTTGAGCCCACTTGTCCCTTAACGCCATGCCTGACCCAGGCGTTAAAAAGCGGCGCAAAAGCGCCGTTTTTGGCCACGCCCACTCCCGGGCGTCATTTTTGCCCGGGAGTATAAATACCACGTAAAGGCCTGGGAGTCATTTTTTAAGACGGGAACGCCTCCCTTGCATATCATTAACGCAAGGAAGGGGTTCACGCTAAAAAATGACGCACTCTCCGGGCACTTTGGCGCCCGAAGCGTCTAACGCCATAGTATAAATATGGCGTTAGTTGGCGTTAGTTTAGCGTCGAATTTGCGTCGAAAAAAACGACGCAAATTCGGCGCAAACGGAGTATAAATACGGGCCATAGTTTCTTCTGCAAGTCTTGAGACTGATACTGCTGCTGCAGCTGCCTATTTCATTAGGGTTTATGACCCGCTATTGATGCCTCCCATGGCCCTTTGATATATTTGTTAAAAATCTGGTTGACATCAGAGTCTATGATTCGGTCTTTTTGATATTATATTCTTCATCTCTTGCAGCTCAGATCTCAGTGAGATTGATTGACAGATCTAAAATACACCTACTAGGGGGTTGGGCTGATCATACTACTACCAGTGTAATAAAGTTGATTGTGATATTGCTGTGATAGATGATACATTAAACTGCTCTGCTTTTTCATCCCGTCATACTCCTCCATAATGTAAATCAGAATGACAATTGTAGTAGTTATAGAAGGTAAGATCATTTGGAGCCTCCTAAGCTTTATTTACTGTCGCAGAATGTTGCCGGATGAAATGCAAAGTTAAGTGATTCTAATTGGGGGTTGGATGAAGTTCATAGATTACATATATGTGTCTTCCAAAAAACCTGGGCAACATCTCTTGTCTTCAGGTCAGGTTACCTTAACTATAGTGTGGGGGCCACCTCCTCCGATGCTATTTGTCCATCTCTAGGTCTTATCGTCTGGATACAGATCTCATTTTGCTTTCGAATCAAGCTGCCAGATAAAAGGTCTTCTGATGTATTGAGCCTATTTATAAGCTCCTCCAATGATCATTTTGTAAAATGATTAAATTTGTACAATGGAAATACCCTTAAGAACCAGGAATCACCTATTTTACATCTGTGGGAGGGATATATAGAGTGCTGCACTGATAACTGTCCTCTCCAATTAGCTGAGGATTTTAATGTGACTTCCAAGCCCTTGTGCCTTACTAGTATTCTTAGAGAGCAAGAGGATCAGGAGTGAGGTATTCCAACTCTATCTGCCCCCAACCATAAAAGCTGGTCTGCAACTAGCATCTCTCACCTTGTCCTATGCATTTTGCTGTTGTAGTTTTAGTGGCACCTTTTGAACCGTTCCCTAGAGCCACGTTGTGGCAAGTGCTAACACATGGGAGTCCCGGACAACCTGATTACACTAATACTGAACTTGTATACCAATAAATATCCTCAGGTTACATGGGGAAGGAAAGGAGAACTCACAAACTATATTAATTTAGAAAGAAGTGCCCATCGGGATTCTGTTCTTGCCCCACCACGTTGATTATTTACATCAATGAGGTAATCAAAGTCTCTGTGACTGAATCAATGATTCCTCTACACTTGCCAGCTAAAAGATTCATGTGCTACTTGCTATCTGAAGATCATACATTGCTGATTTCCAAAACGCCTATGGGTTTCAGACTTTGCTTAACAAGTTTTCCATTTTTTACAACTATCACTGTCTGGAAAAAAAAAACACTGAGACCAAATATATGCCAATGGACCCTCGTAGATATTTGCGGGGTAAACTGGAGATGGGCAGTACAGTTTTGGAGCTGGTCAAGAATTTCGATTACCTGGTATTAGACTGGCAAATCCGCAATTTTAGACACTACAGATTTTTAAAGAGCAATTAATTTTACAGCATAGAGCTGATGCAGTTCTACAACGTGTCAAAGTTAACCACGTTTCACCCAGTACTTCCTGTCCCACAACTTTATCGGCCCAGAGATTTGAGTGCTGCACTGGATGGCGCAGAGTTTTGGGGCAATAGCAACATCAACTGTTTAGCTCGAACAGAGAATTAATTTACTAGATCTTTGCTGAATTTACCACAAGGTGCCTCAATGATCCCCCTCTATTTCACGTAGGTTTCAAAAGTACTCCTCATGTTGCTAACTTAAAACCACTCTAATACTGGATGAGCATTTAGTCTAGTGTGAAATTGGAACCCTTCAGGAATTCTCTCCTGAACAATGTTCATAATCTACCCTGGTGCAATTATATAAAATCTTGGTTTCATCACCTAGGATTGAGATGATCCAAAATGCATTTCTAGAAAAACTGTGAAATTATTGAAAAACAAACATTGGTCTTTGGCAATGTGATCCAAGATGTTGGGGCTTGATTGAAAATGTTCTTGAGTTTAATCTTTTAGTCATGTTGGATGATATTGTGCCTCTGAAAGCTCAACATTTATATTTTAAATTCACACTTGGGATTTTACCCATTCTTCTCTTAAACCTAAGTTTGGTACATGTCCCGCCTGCAAGGTTACTGCAGAAACTGAGGCCCAGGTGCTGTTTTTTTTCTTTTGTACTGCACACTATCCCCTAAGGAGGAAATGGATTGTTTCTATTTGTCACAATTTGGGTATCCAACAATGTTACACTGCACTGGGGATTTTTTTCAAACAGTATTTGAGCTGTCTAATTTCTTGTATTCTGCTTGGTGCTTAAGAAATAGGATTTGTGGCCAAGAATAGGGCTGTTTATCACTACCAAGTCTGAATGCTTTTTAACTGTTCTGCAGATTAATTGTGTTTCATTGTATTGTATTTATTATTATACTTTGTATTTCATTTATGTATATTTTTTAACACTTTTATTAGATTTTGCATTATGCCATAACATAGAAGAAAAAAAATTGCAAGAACAGAAGTGCTGTGTGCCTGGTTCCTAAACACCCTGTTCCCAACCCCAGCCCCCTACAGAAGCAGCGTAATTGTGCACCCTGTATAGATCAGCGCTTCCACCCCGTATATCACATGATCGCACTCCCAATGCTAGGAACGATAGAGCATTCACCTTCAAATAATATGCCTCTGTATTGTGCCACACTCAACCCAAACCTTGCCATGCTTCTGAGGGCATCTCTTAGCCGCATAAACCAACTGTTCTCTGACCATGCACCATTCCACTCCCTTCTTCCATGCAGCTACTGATGGCGGAGATTCCGCCTTCCAGTGGCATGCAACATCCCACTTAGCCGCAGTGAGACTCATCCAAAGAAAAGTCATGCCATACAGTCAGTTCTAAGTCTTTAGTGAAATGCAGGAGTGGCTCATGGTGCTAGGCGGTGGTGGGGGGGTTTGAGAAAAATTAATTTAAGAAAGAAAAATAAAACATACCTGAATCGCCGTCACCGCCGCAACTACCACGCCGCTCCTCTTGCCTTCGGTGCAGTTGCAGGCTGCAGGCAATGGCTCCCAGTCTGCCCTGTGGCCACTCTAAACGCTGCTGTCATGCTGCTAGGATTGATCAGATTGGTCGGAGCGTCTGCCAAGGCACTCAAAGCAGAGTGGGAGTCTCTGCCTGCTGTCTCTAACCTGGCAACACAGTGCCGGGTTAGGGAGAGCCTAGTGTGCATGTAAGTTTCGCCAGGCCACTCAGCGTAAATCTGGTGACAGGGTAGGGAAAAATAGTAGATTTGGGCTGGTGGAGTACCAGGCCAGACGTCTCCCCGAAGATCTGCAGTATGCGTAGTATTCGTGGGCCCTAAGTCTCATGGTGTGTGAAAAAGATTGCCAAATCTTCCACGGAAGAGCAATTTGGTCTGTTGATTCCGGGCTCCAATCAAATCCCGACACCTGTGTGTCAATGTGCAGCCATTCAGCCAGAGGCTCTATTACTATCGCAAACAGCAAGGGTGACAGAGGACATCTCTGCTGCGTACTCCGTCTGCTAGGGAACAATTCAGATACCGCTGCGCCCATTCAGACATGGCCTGTCAAGTCAGTGTAGAGAAGACAGACGACGTATGAGATGAACCTGATGCCAATGTTAAGCCGCTGCAAGAGAGCGAACAGATAGGCCCAGCTAACAGACTCAAAACCTTTTAGTTGGCCAAAAGTATGGCCGCAGGGCAGGTGAGTCGAGCCAGGCCAAGCCACCATGGCTATAGCGTTGTAAACCCAGTGAATGTTGTGTCGGGTGTACCAAGGTGGGAATGGCCCCGGTCAAACCATCCACCAGGGTCTTGGCCAGGATCTTCACCTCCACATTTAGCATGTTCCAGAGCCTTCCCGGCCTTTGGAATCACAACTGTTTCATCCCATCAAAAGGCAGTGGACAGTATGCCAAAGTCAGCTGCTTCCTTAACCTGGCCATGACATCCAGCTTATGCATGAAGGATTCATACAACTCACTTGGGAAATCCATGGGCCTGCCGTTTTACCGGTTCAAAGGCAAGCCAGGGCCGCCGTAAACTCCTGACCGGTCAGCTCTCCTTCCGGCGATTGTCTCTCAATTGTAGAGAGTGCCTGAAAGGGCAGGTCAGCAACAAATTAGGAGATCAGAGGTTCTGGCAGGGTATCACTGTGCCCATAGAGCACTGCATAGTGTTGCACAAATTGTTGCTTGATCACCGCATCCCTGGTAATTTTATTTCTGAGTATGTCGTAAATATATATGACTGGGTCACAGTATGTGACAGCTGAGCAGAGGTGGTGTAGGAGTTTGCAAGCTTTGTCTCCTCATTGGTTCAGGCGCGACTGCACCACAAGCCACACAATTTAGCCTCCTCCATCATAATGCTGCGCAGTTGCTCCCGCACTAGGTTAATGTCTCTCCCTTGGGCGCGTCCTGGTCTGGCAGCAAACAATCCCTCTAGTTGGCTAGTTGAAAGACCTGCGCTTCGAGCCCCTATATTTCTTGAAGTTTCCTGAGTTCCTTGGCAATCAGATAAGTATTGATCTCACCTCTAAAGGTCGCCAGCGTTACCTCCCAGAGGGTGCCCGGAGAGGACGCTGTACCTTGGTTCTCCTCGAGATAACATCCCAAAGAGTCCCCAATGTGGGAGATAAGCTCAGTGTTTCAAAGAGACCATGTCAAAAGGCGCCGGTGCAAGGGGGTCAGGCGTCGGCCAAGTTGTAGTGTGAGTGAGAACGGTGAGTGATCAGCAAGGCATCTACAAAGAAGTTACGCATCTATGAAGTCATGTGTGTCTTAGTGACAAAGATATAGTCCATGCGGGAGGAGGTTTTGTGTGCCCCAGTGTGAAATTTGCAACCTTGTGCTCCTGGATGGTGCAGCCGCCAGGCCCAATGCTGTAAGGAAGGGCTGCAGCAGTAATTAGGTGACTCCCCTGCCCTACGGAAGCACCGTCAGTCAGGGCCATCTAAGGGGCACAGGTAGGCAGGGGAGGAATTAGCAGCCCCAGCTGCCCCAAGCATACAGCACGCCCCACAACAGCTCAAAACAAAGACAGGAACCAACCAGCAATCCTAAACTCTCCCCATACTTCAAACCCGTCAAGCATCTGTTGCAGACCCAGATGCCCAGCTGTGCCAACAGGTAGCCGGTCCCTTATGATGCTTACACTCACACTTGATTTTTCATTATCACTAATTTCCCAAGTGACGCTTTACATAACAAGGCCATAACTGATGCGTTCATTTTGCCTATCTTTAAAATCATGATTTAAATTGGTTTATAACTACTATATTATTTTATTTCATTGGGTCATCCAAAAACCCTTTTAATATCTATGGTCTTGGGGATGGTCATGCATACTTACGACTTATGAGACCAAAACATCAACGCTGCTCCACCTCTCATTTGCTACAGACTGGATCCTTAAACAATTGGATACAAATTGAGGATAGTTCTCAGTTATCAGGAAAGTGGACTTCACATGCATTAATCTATGATTTGAGTGACAAGATTAATGTATGTAAGGTTTTGTTTGTGTTTCTGCGTACCCTTCATGTCATTTCTTTGAACATTACCCAACAATATGATTTGCGCATATTTTTTGTATATGCCTGTTTTTTTCTGTTTTGTCATTTATTACCTTATGATTAAAACTTTTGATTAAGTCGGGGTGCCACAGAGGGCACCACCTTGCCATCCAGCCCGACGAGGCTGCATCTCTGGCTGACAGGGTGTGAGGGTCTGTGACCTTTTCGTCTGGAACACCTTCTCTAGAGTATATAAGAAATTGGTCTTTTCTTGATAGATCACGTTTAGTATTGCCAGATAAGCAGCATGCATTGAATCCCCCAAGTCACTCAGTCATTTTCTGGCAGCAAGAAAAGCTTGCAACTGGTCTTGGACGAGATTGGCATAATCAGGGAAAATTCATCTTTTCTGGGACTAAAACATGATAACATCACTTCTACAAAAATATCGTAGGATCACATCTTGGTCTACATAGTTTATTATTTGGGCTGTCATTGGATAAGGGGGGACCCCTGGAGGGGGATATCAAATCAAGGCCCAATGCACTCTCTCGCTCAATGATGAAGCAAGGTAACAAGGAATGCACTGAGCAAGTGATCTCAGACTTTGATTTAGGAACTTTTCTGGGGGTGGGCCCCTCACAGCCCTCAAGAAACCCAAATAAAACAGAGATTGTTCCTCCTTGCTCTCCTTTCATCTCCTCCACCCTCACAGCCAGCTCTTTAGGCGTGGAGACTAGTGTTGTGATTGTTCAGTACATTTTAGTGACACTGTTCTCCACATCTGAGATGTGGACTTTGGCTGCCGCTAACCTGTCTTCAGCCTTGTATAGATCTTGCATGAGCAGTGTACCTACTACCCCAAATTTTTGCCTCCAGAGCATTGCAGGATTGAGCAGTAACCGCTAGGACTACATTTGTGTGAGGCCCCGGGTGATCAGAGCCCCCCACCATCTCGAAGTTCGCTAGTTTCTTAGCAGCCTGTACAAACTTCTCTAGCGTGCCTTATTTAGAGTGGGGTAGCTTGTCCTTGAATCAACCCAAAAAGAAGGCACTGTTCCCGTCATAAGAGAAAGCAGAATGGAGGACGAAACCAGAAGGGGGAATCCCAGGGACAGTTTTATGGCGCCCTCACACATTCCATAGGGATGCCATGCTTCATCATAGGTCGTGCTCCTCATAGAATCGGCACTTCAATGTCCTACGGGCCCCTTGAAGGGTCTCTTTAGTGGTGTTCTTTTGTTGTTTATGCAGTTTGGTGAGTAATGTAAGTGTAAGGGTATCCTAAGTGGGTGGGGTGGTGTGATACTGTATGTACAAGTAAGGGAAAAATAAAACTGCCTAAGAAATGCCACTTAAGTCTTTTACTATGATGGCTATCTTGACAGGATTGAAAGAAAAGGGTGTGCATGCCTGCTAAGGGGATCTAATGTACTCAAGCAGCACAAAAAGGTGTAGTTAAGATCGGGTCGACATGTTTCGTGTCTTATGGTCAAAAAAAGGATCCACAGCGTTACTTGAGGACCAAAAGCAATGTGGGGGTTCAACCCTACCCCACACCAAAATGCTCAAAAGTAGTTCTGGTATTCACCTAAAAGATAATACCTGATGTATGTAAAGAAAAATGGTTGTCCAACCTAGAAAGAATGATGGGTAAGAGAGATAACACATATGTTTATATCATTAGATACAAAGCACTGATTCATTACATCAGCTGAATTGCTTTTCCAATAAATGGTGTGGTAGTGTTTCCAACAGTAGACGTATTCATGCTGCGGAAAGGCACAAAATCAGTCGCCAAAGGTAACGTGATGGAGACAATACACAACAATTACAGACAAAATGGACAAGCGTGTAATAGATAGCACACAATCAGATCTATGTGGGTGTCACACAGTTGGTCACAAATGACCAGAGTACATTTAGGTATGAGTGTGGGATCTTACCTTTTAGGACAAGCACGTATGCCCCAGAGGTCAGCGAGCAGCTGCTAACTGAAACAACAATAATTGCACTCAAATCAGGAGAGATCAAGAATAGCAAAACATATGTAAAAGCTACATAGCCCAGTGGTAGTACTCACATAGTCAATGCAAGAGTAGTGTGACCGACCTATCCAGGGCAGGGTCTGCTTTTAAAGTATGGCAGATTACCAGATCGAGTTCAGGTGTGGGGACAGTGAGTTTGCTGCAGTCAATCGGCTGTGCAAATCAGGGACCGTGCAGAGGAAACAGACGCACATGATCTGTCCAGCCCATGGTGCGTGTCCCTTGACGGCGGGCAATTTAGAGTGCCTCTGTTGCTACTGTAGGAATTAGCTTGTGGAAAGAATAAAGTATGTTTCCAAGTTACTAATCCAAAACAATGGGAAAAATATTTGGGGATAGAGAGATGCGCAACGTCAATCGGGTGTGAGGGCCTGGGGCCACGCACAGTAGTCGGAGATGAGAGACCTGCCTAATCCAGAGTACATGTCACTTCTTCTCTTGCCACTGTACAGTGGCTCATAAAGCAACCCCCAATACCAACAGTACCGCTTTCTTGCATTTGGGAATTAATGCTCTCAAACATAACACAGGTCTCATAGATGGTGGAGGAGCTTTGATGTTTATGCTCTTATCTACTCTGTTGGTAATCTCGGGAGATGAAATAACAATGTCCACTCCTTGAGAAGCTACAGGACATCTATTACCTGTCCAAGACAGAAACATACCATTACCTCCAAGTGAGATTTGCACTCCTTACTCATATTACCACAAGGACGGAGATCCCAGATGCCACATCGCTGGAAGAGGCAGTGCTGATGGAGCCCTTCCACAGGGGAGCTACCTCCTTCCTGTACTGGAAAATAGCAAATAACTCCCTGGGACGTCTTCCTCCGCTGAGAGAGCTGGGAGACAAATGTGGAATCATTCGACGAGGAGGAGTGGGAGGTGGCATTGCAGGGCCCTAGAGAGGTGGGGATACAGACAGGGTTTCACCTGGTGCAACTTCATGTGCTGCATAGAGCGTACTATGGAAGAACTACTCTACACCAGTGGCGGCTCCCCCGCTAGGGCGGAGGAGTGCGCCTCCGCAGCAGCAACCACTGCAAATCCTTTAACAAGGAAAGGTTAATAAACTAATTTATTATCCTTTCCTTGATAAAGGGCGGGTCATGTGGGGTGACGAGCAGTGAGGAGAGTGTATGAGGGGAGTGCAGTGTGCACTCCCCTCAGAGTGCATGTGTGTTTGGCCGGCCATCTCGGGCTGGCCAAACACACATGCGCAGTAGGCTCTCTCCAGCCCGGCAATACAGTTGACGGCCTGGAGAAAGTCTGCACAGGTTCCCAGTCTGCCTGGCAGCTCCCTGGCTGGGCACTCCCAGCCAATCCAGGTGCTGCTCTGAGCAGCTTCAGGATTGGCTGCAGGGCAGGCTGGGAGCCTGTGCCTACCTGCGGTGACGGAGGAGCGGAGCGGAGCGGCGTGCAGAGCGGAGGTAAGTTTTTTAAACAATTTTTAAATGTTTTTAATGTCCCCCATCCTCTGCCCTGGGCACCGCCCCGCCCCCTGTGACCCTCACAAACCTCGACTGCTCTACACAAGATGGGGAGAACACCAGCCACAACCCGCCTAAGAAAGTGTGGAACGAGCGGATCTTTCTACCAAATCACATGGGAAAGTCAGGCAATACAATGGTATTAACAATCCATTCTGGGTAGCATCTAACAAACAATAGGGACCCAGATTGACAACTCACCAAAACTAATCTTATTCAACATAATAAGCGAGGAGTCCACCAAGTCTCACAAAAGACTTTGATAGCACTTGGTCTAGTGGTGGACCAAAGCAACATATCCGGGATATGGGGAGGGGAAGAGATGTCAAAGGTGGAAGATTAGAACAGTCATGCATTGGTGTATGCTAACCGAAAAATCTATGAACGCAGAGCCTGCTCCAGAAAACAGGTAAAAAAAAAAATCGCTGGTGTGGGGAGCAGCCCCTGATAATTATGGGCTTTTAATGGACAACACGCTATACTCCATCCAACCACAACGCGCTATACTCTCCCCAACAACGGGTGGCTGCCAATTATGTAATGCTGTGCTATCTTTTTGTTTCTTACGTTTCTGTACATACTAATAAAAACAAGTTTAAACAACAAGTGAATCTGCAATCTAAAGGAATACTCTCCCAAATTAAAAGGTGCCCATTGTTTGGGCTCTATAGTGGGTGGATACCTTTTGTGAAGTATCTTTGAGTGTGTGGATTTTCATCTTTTTGGATGACACTGTGTGAGGCAGTCCTAACTGCAGGCAAATACATTGGGGGTCCGCAGTGATTGGACTTAATCCATCTGTGATGCTCAGCCCTGGGGGACTCCTTTCTGCAGCATTTGTCCTTCTCTGGGCACCCTTCGGAATGTCTCTTCTCATGGTGATTTGAACTGATTATGCCTTGGTGTTTTAAAGGGTGTAGGCAGTGGAAGGAGAAAACTGTAGAAGCAAAGGGACACCTTGGGTGGTTGCATTGCCTCCAGGGTGCTTGTCATGGTATTTGATTGCTGTTGATCTGCTGGACCTTCCTTTGATGCTGGAATGCACAACATTGCCTCAGCTGAGTGCTTGGTATTGGAATATGAGCCCTTCATACAGAGGGCATAAACTGCAAAACCATGAGCAATGCCTAGGGCATCAACATTGAGAAAGATGTAGACGGCAAGTAACGCCATGGCATCAAACAAATCTCCTCTAAAACACTCAACTTTAGGTGTTACAATGCATCAATACTAAGCATAAGTAGAAGCAGCGGAGTTGCCTTCCAGGGTATGAGCCTCCCCAGGGATGTTTCGAACTGATAACACTAATCCTTCCAGGTTTCTTTACATCAGAAGGACACATGGCAGAGAGAGCCAGCAAGGTGGCCCTGTACACCCGTAAAAGACACAGAAAATGATTTTTTGTATCTTAAGTTGGAAAACGAACTAATTACCTACGAGGTCAAATGAATGCAATAAAATGTAGAAGAAAGAATTCTGTCAAATAACCTGGGTGCCCAGTCGCAGCCCACCCACCTAAATTATTAGTTTACCACCGACGATTGGCAGATCATTTTGTAAAAAAATAAGGTGCACTGGCTGAGATGAAGGAAGCGTTTTCATCTGAAATGCCATGCCATATGGATTGCCATGTCATGGTGGCCTGCTCCACACTGAGTTTGTTTTTCAAAAATAAACTCCAGGAGTGGGAGCGTATTTATGGAAATCAATAAATGACGCATGTGACTCTTGGTGTGCCAGATACAATTCTTTTTGCTTGTTTGGGGCTGCCATTCCTTGAAGCATTGGAACTCTCTTCACTTATGTATTTCAAGCCTTCTGAAGCTGATACCCAAAAGCCCTCTGCCGCATGGACCACTAGCGAAGAGTTTCCTAAAATGGAACTGGCTGAGGCTTTGGCTGGGGCTCTGCCTTCGGAAACCCAGTTGTTCACTCACCTTTAATTGGGGTGGAAGAACTGCAAGTGTGGTAGAGTGGGATTTCTGCCAGTTTAGGGGTGGATGTCTACAACCCATAACACTCGAAGGCCGATATTTATACTTTTTTAGCGCCGCATTTGCGTCATTTTTTGACGCAAAAATGGTGCAAACTAACAAAATACAATTAGATTTTGTGAGTTTGCCCCGCTTTTGCGTAAAAAAATGACGCAACTGCGGCACTAAAAAAGTATAAATATGGGCCTAAATGTCATCGTAGTCTTTAAAAAGGCTGCTGTTTTTTGGAATTAACTGCTTGACTGACCCTGTAGGGAAAGATAAGGCATTGCAGCTGATGTCAGTGTTTGTAGAGCGGTGTTTTCAGAAAACTTTATTATGACAATTTGTTTAACTAGCTGCATTCCAAATTCAGAAATTGATACATCCTTTAGGCAGGTTTTCTTTCTCAAATTATTTCAAAATTAAAAGCAGCTGTTTGAAAAATGTGCTCCAGGAATCCACACAAGGACAGAGATCGTATACTGTTTATGAGTAACAGAGATAATCCATTGATGGAGAACTATGCTTTCATTCTTCATAATAAGATCCTCGCTATCATTCACAACCTTTAGAGATGAATAACAAGATGTACTACCAAAAGCTCCCACCACATCAAAATGCCCGGAAAGCATCAAGAAGCAAGAAAAAGAAGTCACTTCTTGCGGAGTGCCTTTCATTTCTTCAAAACAAATCCTTGAAGCAACATTGACAGATGCCATCCACTTTTGTTGAACAAGTAAGGGTCTCCTATACCCATGAGATATAGAAGGCTTTTCTCAAATTGGAAAGGCATGGTCTTGGCAAAAATGTATTCTTGTTTGTCATTCGAGGCCCAGTAATGTTGTTTTTTTGTGGATTTGTATGGCACACTAATCACCCGAGAGGGTATCCAGCTGCTGGAGAAGACATGGAGACATAGATGTTTGGGTGTTGGGTTGGATGTCGGAGCCCTCAGTGTTAGTCGAAGAGCCAGGCCTTCAGCTTCTTGCAGAATTCAAGAAGTGAGGAGTGTGCTCTGATGTGTTGTGCCAGGTTATTTCAGGTCTTGGGTGCAATGTAGGAAAATGCTGTTCCTCCTGTTTTCCTTTTATGATTGTGGAGTGTGTGCATCTGTGAGAGAGTGGCTTAACGTAGGTGCCAGGTGGGTCAGTGAAAGTGCATAATGTTCTTCAGTTTTGATGGTCTGATGTTTTGCAGTGCCTTGAATGTGTGTAAGAGGAGTTTGAATTGATTGCGCTTGTTGGTGGGGAGCCTCTGAAGCTTTTTGGGGTGTGGTGAGATGTGGGCGTGCCATGGGAGGTCAAGGATGAGTCTCGCCGCAGCGTTCTGGATGGTCTGGAGATGGTGTATGAGATAGCTCAAGATCCTGGCATAGAGCGCGTTGCTGTAGTTTAATCTGCTTGTGATGAGGGCTTATGTGATGGTGCATCTGGTGTTCAGGGGTAGCCATTTGTATTTCTTGAGGAGCATATAAATAATGTGGAAGCAGGAGGAGCTGACAGCATTGACCTGTGCTATCATATTGAGCTTGTCATCCAGGATGATTCCCATGAGTTTGGGGTGGACCACCAGGTGGGGTCCTATGGAGTGTCCTTCTCTTGAAGATCAGCACTTTCATCTTGTAGAAGTTGAGTTTCAAACAGTTAGATCTCATCCAGTCTGCTACATTGATCATGCAGTTGGGGAAGTTGGTTCTGGTGGACTTGTTGGTCGGGGAAAGGATGAGTTGGGTATCATCAGCCTAGGATGTGATGGTGATGTTTTAGTATCTGAGGATGCTGTTGAGGGGAGTCATGTAGATGCTAAACTCATGTAGATGTTGAACAGGGTTGAGCTGAGCGATGGATCTTGAGGGACTTCTCAGATCAGACTCTTGGATTCCGGTGTGTCAAGAGGGAGTCTGTCTCTCTGTGTTCTTCCTGTGAGAAGGAGCCTATGCTATTGATTTCCGTCCTTGGATGCCTATGTCATGCAGTCTTCTGACTAAGGTGTGGTTTGAAGGCTGTGTCGAGGCTGCAGAGAGGTTGAGTAGGATGGCAGCTGCTGTTTCTCCACAGTGCAATATAGTGCAGATGTCATATGTGGCGGCAATGAGTGCGGCTTCTGTACTGTGGTTGCTCCGGAATCCTGATTGGGGGTGGTCCAGTAGGTTGTGGTGTTTAGGTTGGCCGGTGAGTTGTCTGGTTATAGCCTTCTCTATAACCTTGTTTGGGAAGAGGAGCATAGAGATGGGACGGAAGTTGCTCGGTTAGCTTGGGTCGGCCGATGATTTTTTTGAGGAGGGCCTGGACTGGTGCATGTTTTCAGTCTTTTGGGAAGGTAGTGGATTTGGAAAAGGTGATGAGGATGTGGGTGAGGGTTTTGTTGACTGGTGGTCCTCCCATGTTGTAGATTTGTTGGGTAAGTGTACAGTTTTCATGAGTGCTGCAGTGTCTTCTTTGGTGAGAGGTTTCGATTCAGTCAGGTGTCAGGTTGGTGATGAGATCTTTGGGGTCTAATTGTTGTTTAAAGTTCCAGTAGATATTTTCTATTTTGCTGTGGAAGAAGTTTGATAAGTTTTCGCAGAGCTCCTGTGACGGGGTGAAGCCTCGGGGTGATGAATTCTTTCATGATTGGGAAGATCGCCTTGCAGGTGTTGGAGCTTGCCTCTATGCATTTGATCAGGGACTTTTTTTGAAGTCTCCTAGAAGTTGGTGGTAGAGTATGAAGTAAGGAAGTACAGCAGAAATTCCTGCATTAGTGTTGCAGTAGTAGAATGGTGAGTCACAATAGCACACAGATTAAGTATCTTGTTTCCTGTGGTGGCAAAACCCTGGTCAAGATGTGAAGTGTAATGTTCTAGAATGACTCACTTGTGTGTAAGAGAAACCTAAACATAAGACTTTTGTATAGTGATTACGTTGAACAACTTTTCCACCTAGACCTTGGTATACCATCACTTATGGATTTTGTAAGAGACTTACCTTTGGAAGTGCAACACTTTCTAATACTTAAATCTTACACTAAAGTAACAACCTGTTTATCAATAAAGGGCTTCCCTACTGCTCCAGTGCTAGCTTGTGCCTTTCTGAACCGGAATTTCATGTCTTGCACAGCCCAATTCATTCCACACTTCAGGGATAAAGGGACTTTTATTAGACTTCCGTCTGCTTACAATCCCTTTGATGTTTTCATACAACCCACAAGAAATTCTGGAGCAAATGCTTTCCAATAGTTGAATTTGCCTAAAATGATATTCATATAACAGTTTTGTGCATTTCAGTTTATTATTTCTCATGCTCAAAAGGACACAAGTTCACTAGTGCTGTCAGACAATGAACAAGTTCCCATGAAAGCCCAGTCAAATATGCCAAAGACGTTGTCAAGAAACAGGCATAAAAATGCTGATATTCGTACTTCTGTGTACTTCTGTATACTTACTTACTTACCTGGGATGGGGGCCCCGTCCTCTGGTGTCCCTTTGGTGTGGGTGGGGGTGTTCTTGGGGCTTGAGGAGGGCACCTGTGGACCCATTCCATGGTGTTCAACCATGGAAATGGGTCCACAGGTCCCCTGACATCTGGTCTGACCCAGGCGTTGAATAATGGTGCAAAGCAAGCTTTGCACCATTATTTAGCCCCTCCTCCCACCTGTGCGTCAGATTAGCCTGGGGGATAAATATGGGGCTATGGGGTTAGCACCATTTTTTAGATGGGAACACCTACCTTGCATCTCATTGACGCAAGGTAGGTTCATGCATCTAAAAAATGGTGCAAACCCCAATATTTTGACGGGTCTAACATCAAAATATAAATATGGAGATAGTTTTGCGCTGAATTTGTGTAAAAAAATGATGCAAATTCGGGGCAAATGGAGTATATAAATATGCCCCTAAGGGTTCAATTTAATTATTGATGGATGGTGTAGTCACCATTGGCCTGGCAGAGGTCTTTACGTTCACCAAGCTGAGACTACCTCCCCCATCAAATTTATAAATGAAAGTTCCTGTGAATGCATTGTTCTGTTTGTTACAAAGCTGAGTCGAAGGGACGCAACCCTGCAACAAACATTAATCTTTTGTTCTTTTCAAAAAGAACATCCTGAAATGGGATTTTATTTTTGTATAGAAAAAAGGTAATGCTCCCTCGCCATGGGAGGCTTCTCCCATGGCAAGGGAAGCATTAAAATGTTTTTACTGTTCCTTACTACCAGTTTTTTTCTGGCATTAAGAAGCAGTAAAAACTGACTACATGTCTGCCCATCCAAATTGGGTTGGTAGATATGTAGTATTTTCTTCGATGACTTTTGATCACAATGGCTGTCAGCAGGGGGTTAATCACGGCAGAAACAAAGTGGTCTCTGCCATGATTAACCCGAAGATCCGCCCGCATCTAAATGTGGCAGGTGAACCACATTCTTGGTGGTAAGAATACTCCATTGCCATTGCGCTGGAGTATCCTTACCACCAAGAATTCAATTGGGCCCTAAGTTCTTCCGAAGGTTTTGGCTGCGGGAAATTTTGGCAGCCTGGTACTAGGAGCCAAGAGAGCTTGTTCAACTCAGCCAACAGTCTTCAAATTATCACCCGGGGAAAAGGACCACCATTGTTAAGAATACAAGAATAATCCATTGCTACGTTAATCATGGCTGCTGAACTGCATTCCCCTCCCCAGGGATTTGTATCACCATGCTCCTTGTTATTAAGTATCATTGTTATATAATATGTATGTCTGCACACATGTGACGATCATAGTACCCTAACATTATTAGAAAGTTGGTTTCCTGTAATGTCGTCATGGAAGATATCCTCTTCTGAAATTGTCTATCCAGCAGTCATCCTGCTTAGGCCGGTTTGTGCATGGGAATGCTGGGTTATGAGCATACCAAATTGTCTGCATAGTGTCTGAAAAGCCAGGCAAGAGCAGTGTCCATTATTTTTATTTTTTTATTCAGGCTTTGCTATTGCTGGGTGAATGGATTCTCTACAATCTTGTTGCCTTCTTCTCAAATGTGGTCAGTAATCTGAATAGGGTAAACAATCTTGTGAAGCACTTCTCCAAAATAGAAGAGAAAGCAGTCGTAGATATAGGAAGCTTAAACCTCTTCTAGGTCCGTTCAACCAGCAAATTGCCCAGCAGTGAGTCAGTTGATAGAGTTCCGATAAATGGTGCTAATCAGTTATCCCACTTGTCTTCCTATCAGTGTCTTCCTGCACCTTTGCCTCTTCTTAGTCATCTTCCACTTCTCCGTCATCTCTGGAGATGCTATATTCTGTGGGTCTGAGTGCTGGACTTGGCAGCAAATGTGGTAGCTGGGAAGGCTAAGGTCATGGAGGATGCGTAGCTGATGAAGGTGGGGGCAGTGAAATGCCAATAGACTTGGCTTCAGTGATTGAGGCTGAGGCCCTGTGGTCTTCAGTTCCTGAAACCTGGAAAAGGAGTCATTCTTCATTGCCTGTGTAGATACCTAATAAATTCCACCGGAACGTGCAGCATGGCAGCTTGAAGTATAAAGATTGGTCACAGTAGAGGTCATACCGTGGATCTCTATAATGTCATGGTTGGGCAGCCAGGTCACATTAATCCGGTTCATTCTGGCAATGGCCTTTTTGTTGATCATTATGCTAGTCAGGGTCCTGATGATCTTCATCAGCTGGGAGCTGGCCCAAATGGCCCATCGTTCCCCTCTTCTTTCTTGAAATTGAGAAGTTTTGCGTGCCCAATGGTAGCTTCAAATACAGCAGCAAAGGGGTTGTCAAAAACTGTGGCTAAGCAGATTACGGCTGCACTGACAATAGCTGCACTGTAGGCAATTATGTCAATGTCAACTGAAGTAACAGTGTTTGCGTTGATAGTGGCTGTGTCATTGATGGTAGAAAAAAGAGACAGCATTGACACTGAAGTCCCAGTGGGGAGGCTGCCAGTGGAGGTTTTTTTTTTTAAAATGCAACGGAAAACGTGGCCATTAATGAGGGAGACGTCGAGTAAGTCTTTTCGAATTAAGATTTTGTCAGGAACTGTATATGTTTCTCCTTTCCTTCAGCAGACTATTTAGCTTGTCTGCCTGGCTTCTGCAGGGCCTTTTTGGGAGGTTCCATCGTTACCTGTAACACATCTACCAAGGCACTACAGATTTGAGAAATTTCCAAATTTCCCTTTTTATGTCCCCTTTTGGAATGTGCAGCCACAGCATTCCTCACAAATTCTCTAGCGGGAGACTGGTTCAAGCATAACAACTGGTTGTCTTCCTTGGCAACTATTGTGTTTCCAGAAAATGTATTACAAATTTAAAGTCCTTTAAGCACATTATTTTTTACTCGAGGTTTTGAGATCTATGAAAAGAGCCATCTTTGAGAGGTCAGACTCTGGTATGGAGTAAAGAACTGTGCTGTACCTGCCCCAAGGATCTATAAACAAAAAAACAGTAGGGCAGCAGCTGCTAGAGAGTATGGAGCTATTCCAGGGAAGGAGAAAAACAAGCTTCCGAAATTGCTTATCACTGCAAAGCTTACAAAGTAACTCGATTTGTGGTAGAGATCTTAAGTCTCGTAGCCTCTGGATTGGATGGAATTCAGTTCTCATTGGATGGATTCTGGGTCATTTTCAACAGGGCAATTGGATTACTAAATACATACTTTATCAGGCCGACTAATGGATTGTGTTCCTATGTAAAGGTCATGGTAGGACTTCCAACTCAACAAAAGAGGACTTATTTAAGTATATGATTCTATGAAAAAGCCAATGTCAGAGACTCTTAACAAATGAGACAAAAATTTGAATTTAAGAACTAATACCTTCTGCATTGGTAACATATGCTTCTTTGCGATAGTATGGTCTTATTTTTCTACTTTTTTGTTAAGCTCAGTTTTACTACTTTTATACAGTGCTTTGTGCTACCCAGGTGAATCATTCAGAGAGCCATAAAAGATGTGCATTAGACACTTTCAAGGTGTCTTTGTTTGCCTCGATCCTCTTCCAAATATTTCTGGAATGTAAATGTAGTATGATAGAACTTCCAAGGCTGCTTGGAACTTTCACAACATTCCGTTGCCATGCAGGCGAATTTTGATTCAGACTGACATGCCCCTGATTTTGGCCCAGTAATCCGTGGGTCGGACAGGTAGGCAAACGCTGTCCTTACCTTGAAGCTAAAACCACTCACGATTGGACTGCGGCACGAGGAAGATGGAGTTTCGGGGTTAGGGCTGAGGCTTTGAGCAAAAAGTGCCAAAAACGTGCAAGGTGCTTAACTTCAAAGAGTAGAAATTGCAGGGTAGCAGACGCTGAAGCAAAGAATTTACAGGAAATAGTAAAATACTAAAGGCTGATGCAGGTCCGAATGCAGCTGTTAAAGCGTTAGACTTCCCTTCATCAGTGAGTGTTGAGCATGTTAACATTGTAAATATTATCAGCATTTTGGTTTTAGTTTGTTTTTCTGTGTTATGCATTCTATCCATGCCTCCTTTACAATGATTCAACCTCCTGCATCACGTCACGCGGGAGAAAGCAAAATGTGTTGCCAAGATGGACTCAGCCCAGTCATATGCCTTCAGTTCTGATTGGGCAAGCACGTTCCAGTGAGTGGGGTATGTGTGATGCAAAGAAATAGTCATTAATTTATAGGTTGTATTACCTTACAACTTATATACTGCCTCGCTGAGGAGATTGGCTGGAAACAGTGACTAAGCGAGTAATAAAATCAGTGTAAATGAAGCAAATACATATGGCACTGTAATTTGCCGACACAATTTATTTACAAAGTCTGCTGTTTTCAGTATAGGTTCTGAGAAAATCCATGACTGCCATTTAGAAAGACTTCTGAACCCTGGCATCTTTCAGGAATCTGAAAAACTCCCTGTACAATAATGAACCGTTTGGCTACAATATTTCACATTTTTGACAGTAGTCAAAGGTCCTGGGTTATAAAGTTGGTTGGGTAACTCAGTCACATTTCCAAGCCTTCGTTTTTAGGGAAAGCCTGCTTATGTGAATACATGTGTGGTTGTGGTACCTTACTATATGAAAGGGGTGTAGTTATCAATAGTGGAGCAGGTGCCGTGGCTCCAGGCCCCAAGGGTGCGAGGGGCCCGTTTGACCCCATTTAGTGGCTGTTTTTTTTTTTACTTACGAAACCATGGTATGAAGGCCCGATTTAACTGCTTGCATTAGGGCCCTTTCCTTTCTGTACCACTGCATAATGACAAATTACATTATTGCAGTGGTGATACTATGCGTGTACTGTGCTGTGCCCTTCCATAGCAATGGATGTTACTGGATAAATCATCATTTTTAATTGAGTGCCTTCAGTTTTGAGGTAATTCAAGATAAAGGTGGGCGAGCAATTGAAGGCTCCAGCCAGATGCCTGGCTCTGGCTCAGCTCGAGGTTCTCTTGGAACCACAGCCCCAAAATGTACCGAGCTTTAATGTGGCTTCTGCCTGCTACTCATGTGTTAACTTCATCTGCCAAGATTTAAAGACAAAGCATTAACCTTTGTTGTAAACCAGAAGAGAGAATGTGAAACCAATCTACAAGCTAAATTGCACAATGTGAAACCAGTAAACATGAAATCAATTCGGCATCACTACTTGACCAAATTTGGTGGTCCTAGGCAAATATATTATTTCACTGTGCCCCCTTTTACCTCGTGTATCACATATGAGCACTTTTATATACGCTAGTTCAGGATGTGCCATGTATAAAAATCTCTCATGCGTTTGATTTAATGGTCTATAATGTTGATCCGTGTATAACAAGAATCTAGGTCACAAATAGGGTACACATGACAAGTGATTTTCAGTAATGGCATTGTCATCTGACTTTGGGGAGGCATGAATCTTTATAAAAACTATCACTTTTCATAAATGCCTCACAATCCGGTGATAAAATCTGATGGACTAAGGTGAAACGCTTGTGCATAATAATGAAAACCTGTTTTGAATTTTGAAGACACTTTGTCAGGTTTTTATCATGTATTTGTTGCACAATTTACATTCCAAACACTTCCATGATTCAGCTCGTGCATGGGCTCTTAGAGCCAAGCCAGACTCCTGGCTCTGCTCTCCATGCTAATGTTTTGGTAGGCTCACCTATACTTCAACGTCTTGTTTGTCCTGACTTCTTTCCCTAAAAATGTGAAAACATAGGGCTGTATGCAAAATAACCCAAGGTATTGTCAATGTTTGCTTGATGAAAGAGCAGTCAAATTGTAAACCATAGAGTATGTCCCTCATTACGACCATGGCGGTCTTAAGACCACCAGGGTCACGGTGGCAGTCGGACTGCCACATTACGACTGCAGTAGTAGTGTTGCGGTAGGACTGCCAGCACCAGCACTTTACTGCCACAGGTCGGCCTGGCGGTGCTGGCAGTCCTAATCCGCCAGGGCAGCACTGCAAGCAGCATCCTGGGGATTAGACTCCCCTCTCCGCCAGGGGTTTCATGCCGGTAGCACCGCCATGAAATGTCTGGTGGAGATGGGGCGCAGGGGGCCCCCTGCACTACCCATGCACTTGGTATGGGCAGTGCAAGGGCCCCACTGGCCAGCCCAGTCGCAAAGTTCATTGTCTGTCTTACAAACAGTGAACTTTGCAATGGGCGCTGGTGCACCCTATGCATTACAGCATTGCCACGTGCAATACTTCGAGCCGGCTACAATGCTGTAGGCACTGGCAACAACCTCCCTATCGGGACTTTGGCAGATGGGCTTTTCCGTTTGCCGAAGTCATAATCGACCCCTATGTGTTTTTGCAGTGTAACAAATGTGATGAAACTACTTTGTTTAAGAATTGAAAATTCTCAATAGAAACAGATTTTAACATTTTAAAAAATATTGTCAATGTTTTATATTTCTATCTCAGTATGTTTTTCATACATAGGCGCTCTCCCTCTGTCTCATCCTTTTAATGTTTTCTTCATGTCTGTGTTCTCTCAAGATTTGGTCTAGATTGTCAATGTTTTCGGTCTGGTTTTAAGACAAAAGCAGTTTTCTGACATGAAAGGTATCCTTTGGAACTCTATGCCACTCTATTCTGCAATACTACACTCTACGCTACTCCACGCTACGCCACTGCACTCTATGGCACTATACTCTACTCTACACCACTCTATGCTACTCTACTCTGCACCACTCTACACCACTGCAGTCTATGTCACTCAACTCTACTCTGCACTCTACACCACTTCATTCTATGCCACTCAACTCTCTTCAATTCTTTGCAACACTCAACTCTATATCAGTCCACTCTGCACCACTCTATGCCACTGCACTCTAAGCCACTGCACTCCACGCCTCTGCACTCTATGCCACTCTTCCCTACTCTACTCTACGCCACTCTACTCTGACCACTCTACTCTGAGCCACTCTACTCTGTGTCTCTCCACTCTGCACTTCTGCACTCTACTATGCACCACTCTAATCTACGCCACTGTATACTAATATGCTGCATTGTACGTCATTGAATTCAATGTCACTGAACTCAGTGCCACTACACTCTACACCACTATACTCTGTAACACTCTAGTCTACGCCACTGCATTCCACACCAGTCCACACTCCTCTATGCCACTCCAATGTGTGCCACTCTACACAACTTCACATTATGCCACTCAAATACACAACACTCCAAAGCACTCTTCTCCACTATTTGCCATTCCATACTACACTAACGTTTAGCCCTGCAGTTTACATAGACATGAATTATGATACAGCAGGTGATACAACAGGGATGTAGAGACACAAATCTGTGTTGAGAAATGTATAAGCAACATGTGAAGACAAATTTAAAGTTCTATTATGACCAGGGCCACCAGAATTATGCGATCCTGATGCCTTTTTCCTGCATAATTATAGATTGCCTGCATTTGAAATATAATCTACCCTCTGCTGCATAATTTGCAAATGTTAACAAAAAGTTTCTAACTCAAAGAGATAAAAAGGTCCTAAAAATGCAAACATAGCGGTCTGCAGTGCCAGACCCTTTGCAAAAGTTAAATGGCCCCATTTCAGCAGCTAATATTAATGTGGTCAAGCCTGGAACTGGTACTAATGAGGTGAAAGTTTTGAGGAGACTAATAATGAGTATTAGAATGACAAAACCCCTAATAGACTTGCGAGAGACCACCAAAACTCTAACGGTGCATTGCTCTGCCTCTGGTGGCTCCACCATCTAAGTAGACCGACCCCTTTCCCTGTCCCTGGCTCCTCTGAACTCCTGACCCCTGTAAGGAGTTCGAGACCCTCCTCCACCCACAGGCTTCTGCCTGCACCTCATCCCTGGTGTCTAGTGGGAGAGCTCTGCTCTCCTACTAGGCTACCTTCTGCCTCTCTCCTCCTTTTCTCTGCTTTGCTTTGCTCTCTGCTCCACTACTGTCCCTTAGTGCTCCTTTTCAACGTTTCACTCTCACTCCGCTCTCTCTTTCTCTCACTTTTGCTCTCCCCTAACTCTCCCCCTGCTGCTGCTGTCCTCCAGCCCAGCCCCCTTTTTCGGCTCTGCCCCCTTTTTTGTGCCGTTTTTCATCCCCCTCCCACCTCCCAGCTGTCCTCTTCTCCCCCCCACCTCCCTACTTAATGGCGGCCACTGCCCGTCTGCGACCGTCCACACCCGTCCGTGTCTGGACCGCGCCCAGTGCCAGAACCCCTGCCTCCCATCCCCCTAACCGCTGCCACGCACGGGTTCACTACGATACCACCACCCTCCGGGCCCTCAACACCTGCCGCTCTCCCACCTGCCTTCAAGCCTTCCCGCAGACCACCCGTGGACACTTCTCCTGCCGGAATTGCACCTTCACCAGCCACAACGCCAACGACCCACCCACCAAGGCAGGACGCAACCATCTCAGATGCATCCTCCTCAACACCCGCTCCGTTCACAAGCATGCAGTAGAACTATTGAATCTATTCGACTCATCCTCCCCAGACGTCGCCTTCCTGACCGAGACCTGGATGAACCCCTCCTCAGCGCCTGACATCGCCATAGCCATCCCTGATGGCTACAAGATCACCCGCAGGGACCGCTCCAGCAAACCAGGAGGAGGCATCGCCATCATCCACAAGAACACCCTCAGGATTACGACCAACACCGAAGACACCCTCAGCATCGCCAAACTCCTGCACTTCCAAATCCACACTGACCAAAACACCACCCTCTGAGGAACCCTCATCTACATGCTCCCCGGCCCACGACAGCAGTTCAGCGAATCCATTACCAACATCATCAGCATGCACGCTCTCGCATCCACCGACTACATACTCTTCGGAGACTTAAACTTCCATCTCGAGAACACCAACGACAACAACACCGCAACCCTGCTCGACAACCTGTCCAGCCTCGGCCCCAAACAGCTCGTCACGACACCAACCCACTCCACAGGACACACACTCAACCCTATTTTCTCCGCCAGCAATCACGTCTGTTTCAGTCACTCCACTGGACAGACCACTGCTGCATCCACTTCTCCTTCAAGAAACCCACAACACACCACCACCCACAACGGATCCCCCACCGCAGTTGGAACAAGGTCACAGAAGACCAACTTATCGCAACCCTCTCCCAGAACCCACCCATCGACACCACTGACACTGATGCAGCTGCCCTCAACTTCAAGCAATTGGTCAACACCTGTGTCAATACTTTCGCCCCAATCGAGAATCCCTCCGATAGACGCACCGACAGAAAGGCCTTCTGGTTTACCACCGACCTCCACGAATCTAAGCAAAGCTGCCGAAGACTCGAAAGAAAGTGGTGCCAAGATCAGACTCTGGACAACCACACAGCCTTCAAAAACGCCATCCGCATACACCACCAACTCATCTGAGCCGCCAAAAAAAACGCCTTCAAAGACTGAATCAACAACAACGCACACAGCCACAAGGAGCTCTTCAACGTCGTGTAGGAACTCTCCAACGCCAACGACCTCCCGTTATCCCAAGACCTCTGTGACCTCTCAGCCTCCTACTTCCACTGCAAGATTGCAGACATCCACAACAGCTTCAGCACCCAGACACCCAAGCAACCACCAACACTACAGATTCACCTCCGACCAACATCCTGCTTTCCTGGACCCCCGTCAACGACAACACCATTGAAATCATGAACACCATCCACTCCGGCTCTCCATCTAACCCCTGCCCTCACCACATCCTCAACAAAGCAAGCTTCGTCATCGCACCCCAACTACGGAAGATCATCAACAGCTCCTTCAAGTCTGCCACCTTCCCGGAGAACTGGAAACATGCTGAGATTAACGTCCTCCTCAAAAAACCTAAGGCGGACCCAAAGGACCTTAAGAACTTCCGGCCTACCTCCCTGCTCCCCTTCCTGGCTAAAGTCATTGAGAAGGCCGTCAACAGACAACTAACCCGCTTCCTAGAGGAGAACCGCACCCTGGACCCTTCCCAATCCGGATTCCACAGCAACCACAGCACTGAACCGCCCTCATCACCACCCCCGATTACATCAGAACCATATTGGACAGCGGCGAAACTGCAGCCCTCATCCTCCTGGACTTCTCGGCCGTGTTCGACACTGTCTGCCACCACACCCTACGCTCACGACTCAGCAATGCCTCATTTCTCACAGGCAGAACCCAGAGAGTCCGCCTCCTCCCATTCCTCTCGGAGGCCACCAAAATCATCTGCGGCGTACCCCAGGGTTCATCCCTCAGCCCGACCCTCTTTAACGTCTACATGGCCCACTCGCTAACATCGCCCGATCCCACAACCTCAACATCATCTCATAAGCTGATGACACCCAGCTGATCCCCTCCCTCACCAAGGACTCCGCCAAGACCTAACTCCCCAAAGGGCCAAGACAGAAGTCCTCATCTTCGGCTCCACCCCCTCCTCTTTGGATGACTCCTGGTGGCCTGCCACTCTCGGAACCGCTCCGACTCCCACCGACCACGCATGCAACCTAGGATTCATCCTGGATCCCTCACTATCCATGACCCAGCAAGTCAACGCCATCTCCTCCTTCTGCTTCAACACCCTCTGCATGCTCCGAAAGATCTACAAATGGATACCCACAGAAACCAGAAGAACAGTCACCCAAACCCTCGTAAGCAGCAAACTGGACTACGGCAAAGCCCTCTACTCTTTACACTGAAATATAGAAGTGCAGGTATTCGCTGTGTAGAGTACCTGCTTGTTCCTGAGAAGTGCTGGTACTCTCCCATTAAATGTGTGGCAGTAATGCTGAGAAGTGCAGGTACTGTCCTGTCAAGTTGAAGAAGTGCGGGTACTCAGTATAGGACAGTACCTACCCATTTAAAGCACAGAGGTGACTCTGATGAACAAACTGGTGGTGCTTGATGTAAATATATACTGAGGGGGCTCTGAGATTCCTATCACCAGTGTCAAAAAAGCTCACGCGGGTTATCTAAAATCATGTAGTTTTACAGACAGTATAACTCTGGGTTATTTATCGTGTCGCGGTCTACGAGGGTATAAAGACGGTGGGTTAGACAGTGTTTGATGACCTAGGGAATGACTGTCAAACGAGGGGATTTCTTTGGTGACTTTTTCTTAGGGGCGGTGGAGATGTGTAATACGCCCCTGATGTTTAAACTCTCTGTTCGCGCTCCCCTGTAACTTCACCCCTCCCTCTCCCTGCTCTATCTTTTTCCTCCGCCTCCCACGGTTATTTTAGGAAAGCTGCATTTCATCTAATTTCCGCATGTCCGCCTGCCCACTCTCACTGACGCACATCCTCACACCCACGCGCTCAGTGTGGCTCGCTCCACCAGCCCACCCAGAGCGACGCCAGTCCAACCTGGCAACGGGAGTCCCCAGAATAGACAACAAGAGGGTTCCGGTTCAAGCTATGTTGGGGAGGAGGGGGCGGAAGCGCAGGAGGAGGCTGGATATACAAAGAGACGGACACACGCTGAATACTACGTCAGGAGCACGGGCTGAAAAAAACGCAGCAGTGTACCGTGATAAAATGTGTCACTTGTGTTGTCGTTCTGCCCTTTTCCATTGGTGTGCCAAGGCCTTTAGTACTACTGCTAACGTTACACTAGCTAGCAAGTGCCCGAATGTGTTTGTGTTTTGAAATTCCAAATGGTAGCGTGGCCACGCGTTTAATTATGTAGGAGGTACAGACGGGTTAAGACTTTAACACTGTGTCCAGTAAAGGAAAAATAGAATGGGCTTTTATATAAAATCGAAAAGTCACAACACTTTCGAAGCAGAGGTACGACCCCAAACAATTTTATTACTTGGAAAGGCATTGTAAACAACGTGAATTTGTAGGGGAATCCTCGACAACCCTTCTGGTCTCTCTCTTTTGCTACGGACAATATTTCTCAATGAGAGTAGATGCCACACAGAACGGTTCATGGTATCCAGTTTGGGGTCATGCCAGCTAGATGTCATAGCTTCTCAACAGCTCTGGGCGCACGTGGGACAACTCAGTGACACAGAGCCCAGAAATACGGTACGAACTGGTCAAAACTATCACTAATCCCATACCCATTATATGCTACTACATATCACACACTATAACTCCCGCACTTGTCTCCCTCCAGTACTTTATATTTCCCAATTTTGCCCCGTCAACGGCGTTCAAAACAACCAAGCACTGTGCAACACTTATCAGTGGATATAACTTGGTGCTTTTATTGACATAGACACATGTGCAATTGCCCATAAGTATTTAAGTACAGTTGATATGGCGAGGCATTAATTTCACTACTAATTAAATCACAATTATGTTAATACGGTCATCACTCTTAGTTGGTGGTCTCATAAATCAAGAACAATCAATTTAAAATAAATTCAAAATAGAAGAAATTGCAGTGACTGATCAGCTTTTGAGTCCTGGTCTGTTTGTCCTGTCTCTTTGACCCATTTTGTCTGTAGGCAATCCCACATTTCGTTTTGGAGGGGGTTCAGTCCATAGTGTTCCTTTTACCATGTTTCTCTGAGGGGGTAGCTTCTAATTTTTGGATTAGGCCAAACTCGCTATCTAGCGTGTGTCTGTACCCTGCCATGCGGTCCTGGCGGGTCTGGGCTGCGAGTTCTGTGTTCCGCTTACTCCCCTTAGCTGGCCTCTTTTCAACGCCTTACTAGGTGTGCTTACTGTCCATTTTAGGTAACACCTCCTTTAATTTCCGCCACGCTCCCTGAGAGGCTTACGTCTCCGGGCAGCTCCCCGCATCTCTCCTCTTTTTAAAAAAAAAATGTTTTATGCGCAGCCTGACTGTGCCATTCGTGCAGCCAGGTTTGCCCAGAAAATCCCCATTCCTTCCGATGATAGGTGCGTGCCGTCTAGTGCGTATAACTCCGGTCGTCTGGGGTGGATCAAGCCATGGCATATGCTTTCCAGCCCATTTGCTTTGCAGTATTTGCAGACTGCAATGTTCACCTTCCTTCTGGAGTTGTCCACCGCCTTGCTTAAAAAAGCCCCTCACCAATTGATCCTGGGGAATATTTCTGACCATATGATTGTGGTGTTGCGCATAACCTTGTTATTTCCGCCAAACTCTGTCTGATCTCATTCAGAGGGATCTTTCTCTCCACTGTGGCCAAGTCGTTACCCCCTAAGAGTATGATTATAACATCCGGATGTCTCTGAGCTGACTCTAATAACCCTCGCACTGTCTGTGAGAGCTGTGCCCACTTCATGCTAGGGAAACCCCATCATCTGATTTTACTCACCGTTAGGTCTCTGCTCACATTATTGACATTCTGACTCCACCATGCTTGTAATCTAGTAAGGAAGGAGTGCCCAACCACCCATACTGTCCTGGGTGTCGCACCTGTCAATGTAATCAGAGACAAGTTCCATTTATATTAAATGTGGCCGTACATAACTTTTGTATGTTTTGGAGCGCCACCTACCCACAGCTTGGATGGCATTTTCTTCTAACCCAAAATCTGCTGCCGTCATGGCCTCCGCTATGCGGAAAGAATGGCAACCAAAAACTGCTGGTGACAAGCCTCCTTGCCTTAATGCTTTGTGCATGACTGCCGAGAACTGGTATTTGCGCGACCAATCCCCGTTGCTGTGCATAAATAAGGGGCCCGACGATCCGGGGCGTGTTGTCAGATAATTTTTTAAGTTGCAGACTGGGCAATACTTTGTTTGTTTTAGGCAGTTGAGCTGAATCCAAGTGCCCCTGCCTTGCTGGTCTGTCTTTGACCTCATTAGTAGAAAATGCACTCTGTCTGACTCTGGTCTGCAATCCTCAGCCTGGATGCAACTGCCGCCGCCCATTCTCTTTGCTGTGGCTACTATCTTGCTTACGCGAAAAGCCCCAAAGAAAGCTGTAGTAAAAACTGCTCTGAATAGACCTAACTCATACGGGTTGTCTGCCACTGTCTCCAGTGCGTCTATCAGCAGTGTCAGCTTGGTGAAATCTATGGGGTGTCTGTTGTCGTGCCTTGGTCCCTCGAGCCATTTCCAGTCCTTCAAAGCTGTTCTAATGTAGTATGAGGCCGTGGGATCTATCCCCGTCTGTCCATTTGATGAAGCGTTCTACTGCCAGTCTGGTCGCCACTGGATCCCTAAGGGACTTAAGTCCCCCTATTTACATTAGTGGGCTGGCGTACTTGGAGTACCTCGTATGTGTCTCTGGCTTAAGTGCATTGTGAACTAATATTGACAAGTCCGCTCGGCCAGCTCCCACAGACTATTCGGAAAAGGTGTCATTGCTCGCCTCGCCTCCGGGGCTAGCTTCCTGAATTTGTCCATCTGGGAACGAGAGAGAGCATCTGCCCGTGAATTTTTAATGCCCTGCACGTGTCTAGCCCTGATGTTTAGGTTCCCCTTGAGTTGGATGCTGACCAATCGCCTCAAAAGTCTCAGCGTGTCAGGGCAAGATGCCGACCCTTTGTTTATGGCTAGTACCACACCTAGGTTGTCCAACCATATCGTTAGCTTCATGATCTGCAGTTTATTTTTCCAGACTGTCATGGGTACCACTATGGGAAACAGCTAAAAAAATTTAATGTTCCTAGTGATCCCCAGCTCGTGCCACCTGTCTGGCTATTTGCCTGCGCACCACTCTTTGCCCAACTGAGTCCCGAAACCACAGCCGCCTGCGGCGTCTGTGAACAGTGCTATCTCATTGGCTGATATCCAGCCCTCTCTCCAAATGAGCAGACCGTTTTAATTGGTCCAGGAAGGAATCCCACATGGCCAAATGGCTCTTTACTCCTGATCCCAGCCTGACATGGTGGTGCTTCTCACGCAAACCTGCTGTCAGTATGCATAAATGTCTCTCAAAAACTCACCCCGCTGGGATAACCCTGGTTGGGATATTCAGTTTTCCAACCATCCTTTGTAGCTTCCCAAGGGTTGCTTTCTGTTTCCCTCGCATGGACTTGATCTCTTCCCGTAGGTCTGCTACCTTATCCCCCGGGATCCTTGTAGTTCCCGTGGTTGAGTCTAACTCAATGCCCAAGATAACTAGTATTGTCGCATGACCTACAGTTTTATCTGCTGCCAAGGGGACAACTATTTCTTCTGCAAGGTTTTGAAAAGACCTCAGTAGGCTGGCGCATTCGCCTGTGCCTGCTTTTCCCATGAGTAAGAAATCGTCCAGGTAATGTATCTTTCCCCCAGCCGGATGTTGTTTATGCAGCGCCCATTCCAAACTGTACTAAACTGCTCGAAATATGCGCATGAGATGGAGCAGCCATTTTGTCGACATAAACTTCCTTGTTGTGTTGAAAACCTAAAAGGTAAAAACTGTCTGGGTGTACAGGTAATAAGCGGAAAGCTGACTCAATGTCCGCCTTTGTCAATAAAGCCCCTCTGCCTGCTGACATTGTCATATCAATGGCATCCTCTACGGTGGCGTAACCTACAGAACATGATTCAGAGGGGATGCTGTCATTTACTGATGCACCTTCTGGGAATGATAAAAGGTGTATGAGCCTGTATTGTCCTGCCTCCTTCTTGGGCACCACACCTAGTGGTGAAATTATTAAATCTTTGGGGGTTGGGGAGGTCAGTGGGCCTTCGATGCGACCCAGCCTCAACTCCTTTTTAATATTTTGCTGAACTACTTCTGGGTGTTCCATGGCTGTTTTTAGGTTTTTGCCATTTTCCCCACCATTTGACCTGTTACTGGAATTCAGAAACCTTCTTCAAATCCCTTTACTAATAGCTCTGCTTCCCTTTTGTTGTAGTACTCATTGGCTAGCTTTCTCAGAAATTGTGTGTTAATAGGGGATCTGGCTAATTTATCATTTCTCCAGTTCCTCGTCTGCACCCGTGTTGATAAACTATCTTTAATGTTTCTTTTTCTTTTCTATCATGTCTGATTGGTGTTTGTTTTTCCTGCACGCTGATGCTGGGTGCTCCCCTCTGCATGATGAACAGCTGTGCCTGAATTTACAGCTCTGTCCCCAAGTGCACTCATCTGTTTAGAATTTCCAGCAGATTGCCTGCGCTCCCTTATCCCCTTGACCCTTACCGCTGTGCCAGGGCTTGAATCTATGAAATGATTTAAGATTCTCGTGCTTCCCTTTATGGTACGTGTTCCGAAAGGGCTGGTCCCCCCTCTCTACCCTAGATCTGACCTCTTTGGGCACCATCATCTTGTGTATGTAGTTCGACACGTCCTCCTCATTCCATTCCATCTTTGGGTGGGCCTGCATTTTTAACGTGAAACGTTTATCGTATTCTAGCCATGCATCCCCAGGGAACTGGCGGTACGCTTCATGTATTTTTGACTCATATAACCAGAGGTCCACTGCCCGGCGTGGGAATTTTTCTACTATTACGCAAGCCATGATCCTGAAAGCATCCAACCAATTCTCAAAATTCCTTTCTTTCCTTACCTTCTTTCTTTCCCGCCTATCCTCGTCCTTCTTATCAGACACTGTGAGATCCAAACCTTCTAACTGAATTTCTAGTAGGGAAAATGCGTTTGGCAGGTCTTCAGACCTTGTTGTCATAGCAGGGGGCCCTAATGAGGGTCTGACATACGCCTCAGGTCATTGCCCCACAGACCTAACAGTTTCCTGTTCTTTGCCCCCTATACCCCAGGCCAGTGCGGGGTCCCCTGCGGCTGACCGTTCTCTCCTAACTACTTGTGCTCCTGAGCCTTCCCCCTTATTGAGAGTCTCTGGCTCCCCCCTTTTCCTGCACATCGTAGACTTTGCCCTGCGCAGCTGCCTTTTAATAACAATGGTGCAAAAGACTTTAAACACTCTTTGATTATTGCGCTTCTATGCTCACCCTCCGTTGGTTTCCACAAACTGTTGCTTTCCGGTGCTTCAACCGTTGCTGGTGCTGAGGTAGGCCGGTTTGCCCCCCTTGATCTTTTAGCCACCTTCTTTGCTGGTTTCCCTTCTGTTCTCTGCCGCTTGTTTGCTTTATGTGTGGTGTCCTCCTCAGACCCTGGGCCACTGGCGTCTTCCCTCGTGGTAAGATTTTGATCCGACACCTGTGGGACATCTCCATCAACGACTCTCTCCTCCATCTTCGCACGTAGCCAGTCCTTGCCCCGCCTCAGGGCCTCAGCCCTCATATGTGCCAGCATCTTCTCGAGATCGTCTTGGTGATCACCTACGTCCACTTCTTCCATGCTGGCCGTGAGTAATGAGTGTATACCCCCAAATACTCTCTTGGTGCACAAAAGGGTTGTGTGGCCTCTAAAAATTAAAAAGGAACTTTTCAGGAGGGTCTATGTATAATGTTCCACAGGAGAGTCTCTGGATCAACTCATAATTCTGTTATGTACTCAATCACATTCATGACTTTCTCACCTGTGTAAATAAAATTTCCCTTGGAGTTGCTGGGCTGCTGCAAACACCGCCTCTTGACGGTGTACGAGCTTCGTGATGTAGTAGGAAGTGAAGCAATACCCTTGTGGAGTTGCATTGCCTGAAACAGGCTGTCTGCCACTCTGGGCGTAATGGCTCTGATTACTCGCAGTTCAAAAATTGTCTAGAAGGTCCAGCCCCTTGGAGTCGCGTTGCCAAGCAGGCGATCCTCCGCGGGGGAAAAATTTAACAGCAATGAGCAGGTGCTCTGCCTCCGGTCCTCAATGAGGCTGAGGATCAGGTACGTAGCCGGCACTCCGGAACGCGTGGTTGCGTCACCCAGATGGGCGGTCCCACGCTCGGAGCCTTTGCCGGGTGCAGCTCCCGTGGCTGGAGCTGCTGGTTAAGGCTTAGGGACGCTCACGTGGGGGGGGGTGCCACCGGGGTGCGTGGTGAGTCCTTCCCCCCACAGGAGTGAGGCCCTCAGGAGTGTGTAGACGCATGTGGAGCAGGTGCTGTGCCTCTGTTCGTCCACGAAGCTGCAGAGCAGGAATGAAGCCAGCACTCCGGGACGTGTGGTCGCTTGGCCCAGATGGGTAGTCCCACGCTCGGCGCCTTAACCAGGTTGCAGCTTGCGTAGCTGGAGCTGCTCGCTAGGACTTGGCTATGCTCACGGGGGTTCCACGGAGGTGCAGGGTGAGTCCTTCCCACCACGGGTGCGGGCCTTTGGAATCGTTGGTCACGTCGCCCGGATGGGTGGTCCCACGCAGGAGGCAACGAGGTAGCCACTTCCGGGGGCAGGAGCTGTTCGGTGTCCCGATGGCGCTCACAGGAGGGGGGTAATGCCATACAGCAGCAGCGTGTTGGGGCCCAACTCGCCCAGGGGAGACGGCAAGGAGGCGCGTCACCCGGCCGGGCGGTTCATCGACAAAGGAAGCAAAGGAAAAATCAATACTAACAACCACCGTCCGTGAAAGTACCTTGCGAAGGTAGGCCCCAGTCTCCTTTTTTCTTTTTTCTTTGTTCCTGCTTGTGCCTGTCCTGGGTCGTCTGTTTGTCCATCCAAGGGACAGTGCGCTTCTTAAAAGCCCCACGTAGCCCCTTACAGGTATCCCCTCTGCTTCCCCATTGGCGGGTTTGAATGATTCAAGCCCCCCCTGATCTTTCAACTTTTCGCGCCTTCTCCCCCACTTGGTGCTTTGGGGGGGGCGTCACAATTGTGCGGGCGCGACATAACAGAAAAAAAGGTTTGACCAGTCCCTTCCGGGTCCAAGGCGGCGGTTATGGTGCGGGCCCGTTATGGCCCCTTCGGGGGCGGCCTTTGCTTTAACGAGTTCCAGGGCTGCGGCTCCTAAAGTCAAGCAGTCCATCAATGAATGGTATGGCAGTCCACTAGTGACGTGGGGTCAGATGTACAAAGCCATTAAGCATTTCTTAACGGTCCAAATCGCTATTTAAGAAATTCTAAATGGGCTTTTCAGATGTACAAAGCCTTTTAGGGAATCACAAATTGCGATTTCTACCCAGTAGAATTCGCAAATTGCGATCCTCTAAATAGGGAATCGCAAATATGGATTACCTATTTGCGATTCCTATTCTGATGTACAAAGCATTTCCTAAATGCGAATGCAATTACCATCGACTTCCAAGTCGATGGTACCCATGTGCAATTTAAAATAAAGCACTCAAAGATGCTTTTTTTAAAAGTGCAATAGGGCACACACATGCCTCTGGGGCATATGTGTGCGCCACATGTGCACCACTCTTTTTGGGGTGCATCATGGGGAGCCTTTTGCCCATAGCCATCGTTAGTTTTGCAGTTGCAAAATAGCAATTTCCTAATAGAAAATCACTAATTTGAAAATGCTAAACCAACCCATTGTCACAAAAGGCATGGGATTTCTTAATTGCGATTTCCTAATAGCGATTCCTTTTTTGTAGGAATTGCTATTAGGAAATCAATATTTTGATACATATCATTTTGCAGTTCCTAAAAAGCGATTTATTTGTAGTTGCTATTTAGGAAATACAAAACTGCATCTACATACATATGGCCCGTAGCCATTATATAGTTCCACAGACCATGCAGACAGGAGTGCGGATACCTTACCCCTCAATAGCAGGCTTTCTTATTTGATTTGACCTCCAGTCTGATCGCCATGCTCTTTTTCTCAGAGCAGCTCAAATCCTAGGCTTTTTCTTAGCCTTGGTGGAAAACATCAACACAGGATGCCTAGGTTCAGGGCAGAAGCCCGAGATGCAGAACTGTCTCCCAGTCCAACAAGCATTGGCAAAGCCAATAGGTTTTGTCTGTGCAAAATCTATTGGCTTTGTCAATGTGTTCAGAGTTCATAATGAGCACTGCCTAAGTAGGCACTCTTTCATCAGAGGAAACAAGCATGCATCAAATCAAGTAGACCCAGGGCACATAATGCATGCCAAGTCACTAAGCACCGACTACTATTTTGCAGAAAATGGAAGCTGCATAACTAAGAATTGCTATTATGGTTGGTACTGTGGGGAGGGGCCTTTTTACCTCTATCTTACCTCTCCTTCAGGAGTCGGTACCTACATAACCGGTCCCCCCTCAGTTCCCCTTGTTTAAAAGGTTCTACAGCCTCTCATAAAAGGGTCTTCCACGTCCTTCTCCACAAGAGGTGATCGTGCACTGTGTGTATGGTGCAGGGTGAGTGGGCAGCTGTGTAATAATAAAATATTATTCATGGCAGATTAAACAGCTCACTAAATGCAAGATTCTAGGTGTGAATGTGTGCATATGTGTGCGCACGTGCCTGTGTGCACAACTTAGTATTCACACATGTTTCTATGTAATTGTGTGTGCATCTGAGCACACGCGCCCGTGTATGTGCCCCTGTCTGTGTGCACGTGTGTTTGTGGCAATGCATGTGTGTTGAGCTATAAAACGGTTTCCTATCTCAAAGTGTGATTTCGATATTCAGTTGTTTACAATGAGCCCCAAGGCTTTGCCATTTAAACCAGAAAGAATGTTGGACGCATATGTTATCAAAGTATTCAAAGTCCAGCTCAATTTACAAAATGGCAGCATTTTATTTAATTTTACCACTGTCTATTTTAAAATTTCCGATATCTGCCAGAACAAACACACAAACTGGACCTTGCATTATGCATTTTATGTAATTGTATTCATGACAATTAACAGTGATAAATGTCTAAAAGTTTAGACAAACACCACATTTTTTTCTGGAAAATGCTACTGTCAAAAAAAAACTTGCCTCTATTTTATTGGAGTCTCAGCGTTGGCTCAACGTCCTGTGATTCAGGGCAAATCAATTAACCTCGCCGTGCCTACTAAAAATCAAGCAACAACTATGTCCTATGAATAAGGAATGCGATGAAGATGGGGAGATATTTTGAAAATACAGGCACACTTATGCAGCGCTAAAAAGTATTTAAATTTAGAGTACCTTGTGAAGTATGTTGCCGTGGAAGGGGACTTGCTGACAACCACTGGCTAGCAGCCAGAAACTGTGCTTCGGTCAGGCTCCAAGAACGGCAGAGAAAGCGAAAGTGAACCTTTAGGACGTGACCCAGAGGCTGCTGATCAATCAGAATCCAGAAAATGCGAGTTACTGGGAAGCCCATGAATGGTAAGTATGGAGGCGGGTTCTAATCCTTTTTAGAGATTTTTTATTATCAACGAAATACTTCACTAGCACAGAGCACAAGCGTGCGCCGTGCAGGCAAAACCTAAAAATGAATATGAACAACTGGCTCTGGATGGCCAGGAAGCATAGGTGAAATAAAATGTATGGCAATCAGGAGGGTCAGACTGGGACAAAAAATAAAGAGGCCCAACACCAAAATAAAAGCTGCTTCCATTAGTGAAGCAGATAACTAAAAAAGTGGTGTTATCAGGGAAATCAACATTAAAAACCAGTCCACCTGGCGGTAAAACCAGCCCAAAACTGCTAAAAAAAAACGGACCCACACATTCATCTGTAAGATCAGCCCATCAGGCACTGCCTGATTGCCCTATAGGCCAGTCCGACCCTGGCAATCAGTGCTCTGAGGAGGAGGCATACAAAAAAACCAAATACCCTCATACACCATAGATTCAAGATTATTTCAAGACAAGCATGCAGACACCATTCAACATTTCTTAAGCCAAAGACTTGAGACTTCTTTTGAGTTAATTCTAGTAAAAAACATTGACACAAGTTCAAAGAAGATGCACAGTGAAAACATTTAACCTAATTTCAACTCTTTTTATAAATATTCATGATTTCCATTTGCATGTACAAATTTTACACAAGAACTGTGCTTGACACCTTTTACAACACAAGATTCTTAAATGTCCACAATAAAAAAACAATGTTTCTCTTGCAATCCATTGTTACAGACAGTTTTATTTATGGAAGTGACTAAATGGCATCCTTACTTATTTTATAAGAGTTCATACACGATCCCCTGCACTAGTGCTATATAGTGTCCGTAACCAAACAAGCATTGGCAAAGCCAATAGATTTCACCTATACGAACTATTGGCTTTGTGAATGTTTTTAGCCATGTTGCACAGTAGTGAGGCTACTGTACAGCGTGGCTGAAAGTTTTAACAAAACAGTTTGATGTGGCAGGCGCTGGACGAGTCATAGCCCTTTTTAGGGGCGAGCATCCGTCCCCTGCAGTAATCTCTCTTTGGGCTTCTAACCACGCCCATGTCACGTCAGTCGCTTTCATTGGTTCGTGGGCTTCCCTTTTAAAATCTGCTTGTTTTCATTTGTGAAAGGCATGCATACGTCATGCCTTTTCCGGTGTTTAGCCCACCTACACGGCACCGGTAAACTACTGAAAACCTACGAGGCTCAATGTTTTCAGCATGGTTTCCAGACTATTTTGTCCTTTTATTTTCCATGCAGCACAATCACACTGGGGTTTACATAGCACGATCGCGCTCTGTTTTTCCGTTTTCAAGTTCAGCGCGATCGCGCTGCATTTTACATAGCGCTTTGTTTTTTCTTTTAATTTGTGTAGCAAGAAACGTCCGGGTAGGAGTTTACAACCCTAATAGCTCTAACTCGAGCAAATGCGAGACCCGTTGCATTGCAAATGCTTGTTTTGATTGCTACAGGGAGGGGGAGGCACGACGCATATCAGAGGGAGGTAGAGTGTGTAATACAGATGGTGTAGATGCCTCCCACTTTGCCCTCTCACCAGCAATAAGAAGGACTTCTTATGTAACTACACTGTAAACACAGGATTTATTCTAACAGAAAAGCATGGTGTTGAATCTGCCAGGCACTAACCAAGACACAGCTTTTCGGAAAAGCAGATAATTTAAGAAGTGCACCACCGTGGCTTCTCAGTGTGGTCCTCCACAGGTCTAAAAGAACCTGCAGCACAGAGTAAACATGTGCCGCAGGACCATACCTTATCCAGAGGTACCGCACTTCAGAGTTTTTCCCAGATGGACAGCTGGCGCAAATGGAGGTGGAAGGTGTCACACAGCTAATATACCAAATCAGAAGGGCGTGAGGGTGGGTTTTTAAAACCTGTCCCCCTCAATCAGAGAATGTTGCAGTTTATTGTGAGCAAGAGAAAGAGGCGCTCTTCAAATGTCAAATGTCCAACTGACATTTCCAAACCATTTTAATAACGAATAAAAACATAAAATGTAATCACATAAGTCTGTCATTTATATTACTTGGGATATCTAGCCTTCTCATTGCTGTCCACTAGCATGAATGTATACAAAAAACGAGAAAGACTACGACTGCTACAACTGAAAATATGAACAGGCCATGTAAAGTAAAAGCTATCAGAAGTGTCCTCCCCACAACCCCTCGTTACAGCTATAGCAGTGCTCTCAGTATTCATGGGATGGAGATGAATACAGAAGCTCCAGTGAGTGGTAGCCTTGTTTCCTTTCACTGGCAATACTCTTTCACCTTGGTTGCATAGGCAATCTACGTGACAAATGTCACACTCCGCGGGGTTGCAGTAATTAACTTAAAATGCAGCAACATTGATTACATTGATGGTCGGTGCTGCTTTGGGACGCATAATGGAAACGCATTATAATTGTGCATTCCAATGGAGTGCCAGCCATCATGTATGCTGAGGGTAAGGGTTAGAGTGGCTGACCTACAACCTGGGGAACAGGGTTTGAGTCACAGTGAGAGGCGCAACATCCAGTCTTTCTGTGCAAATCATTTAATTTCATTGTGCCGGTTAATTTTCTGTGCCTGTGAATGTGTCAATTGTAAAGCGCTCCAATGGGATTCACGCTACGAAAATAGCAAATTAATTAAAAAACAAAAAAGAGCAAACACTTACTGTGTCCAGTGCTTGATGTTTTAAGAAAGACATTCCGTAAGAAGCACAGTAGCACAAATCCCAAGGACTAAGATTTAGGGCCAGATGTAGGAAACGTTTAGCGACTCGCAAACGGCAAAAATTGCCGTTTGCGAGTCGCTAAACGCGTTTCCCAATGCAGAAATGCATATTGCGAGTCGGTACCGACTCGCAATATGCATTTCGGAATCGCAAATAGGAAGGGGTGTTCCCTTCCTATTTGCGAGTCTGAG